>NC_140165.1:28279397-28364522 GCF_963971535.1 Notolepis coatsorum
GACAGACAGACAGACAGACAGACAGACAGACAGATAGATAGATAGATAGATAGATAGACAGACAGACAGACAGACAGACAGACAGACAGACAGACAGACAGACAGATAGATAGATAGATAGATAGATAGATAGATAGATAGATAGATAGATAGATAGATAGATAGATAGATAGATAGATAGATAGATAGATAGATAGATAGATAGATAGATAGATAGATAGATAGATAGATAGATAGATAGATAGATAGATAGATAGATAGATAGATAGATAGATAGATAGATAGATAGATAGATAGATAGATAGATAGATAGATAGATAGATAGATAGATAGATAGATAGATAGATAGATAGATAGATAGATAGATAGATAGATAGATAGATAGATAGATAGATAGATAGAGAAAGAGACAGAGACAGAGAAAGAAACACACAGAGAGAGAAACACACAGAGAGAGAAAGACACAGACAGAGAGAGAGAGACAGTTAGTTGCTCTGGGGCTAGACTATAACTATATCCCAAGTCAAAGAGAGAGAGAGACAGTTAGCTGCTCTGGGGCTAGACTATAACTATATCCCAAGTCAAAGAGAGAGAGACCATGGCTGCATAATAAATTCCAAAGCAACGGCTGGAGGTTTTTGTGCCAGATAAACGGTGACCTACTTCCTTCTCTCAAAATGCAACGTTGAGCGTTTTCTCACAACTTGTATCAGCGCTCCGCTGCCTCTCGCAGCGCAGAGGAGTTGAAAAGTGATTCCAGTGTCCCCAGCAGATCCCAGCTGTGTCTCTTCTTCTTTCAAAACTTTGGAGGAATTTGTTACTGTAAGAAAAAACATGTGTTGCTGAACTGCTCTGACGAGTCCCCTCTTGGCCCAGCTCCCCCTCTTCTAAGTTCTCACGTAGACACCGTTCTGGTTTTAACCCTTTCACTGCCGCACGACAGAAGGTTAACCCTTTACTATCACACAACCGACGGCCGCTGTCGTGTGGCAGTGGAAGGGTTAACCTTCTGTGAGTTTTCGCAGTGAAAGGGTTAACCGTTTTGGTAGCACGGCAGTGAATGGGTTAAAGGAACATACCGCCATTATGGGAAATTTTTTTTATTTAAAAGAAGCACTGATGGACAAATACAGAACTGAGGAACTATAGACAGTTGCTCTCAGGGAATGTATTGATTCCTTAAAAAATTGAATGGTTGTCTTGTTATTTTTTAACCTTGTTTTATTTATAAAAATTTTTTCTCTCTTTTAGGTAGTAAGAGTTTTATCATGATATTGTAAGAAAGGGGCAGGACTAGATAAGCTGCTTCCTTCTGCCCCTTCTCAAACTCATCCATGTTTGTTTTTATATGGATGAAGACACTCATTTGTATGTTTACATTTAGTCTTTACTGTGATTTGATTTGTTTGTTGTGTGCGAGATGAATAAAGATCCACCGATCAAGTGTTTCCCGTGTCCCCAGAAGATACCAGCTGCTCTTTTTCTTCTTGCTTCAACACTTTGAAGAATGTGTTTCTGTTTGCTGGAAGAGAGAGGAGAGAGAAAGAGAAAGAGAGAGAGAGAGAGAAAGACACACAGAGACAGAGATACACATGCTCACACAGATAGACAAAGAGAGAGACAGAGAGACACACATAGAGAGACAGAAAGACAGATAAAGAGAGACACAGAGAGAGAAACACACAAATAGAGAGAGAGAGAGAGAGAGAGAGAGAGAGAGAGAGAGAGAGAGAGAGAGAGAGAGAGAGAGAGAGAGAGAGAGAGAGAGAGACAGTTAGTTGCTCTGGGTCAACTATATCCCATTCTTATTCTCACTATAAGTCAAAGAGAGAGACCATGCCTGCATAATAAATACAAAAATGCTTGCTTAATTTTTAAGGAACACATCTGACGTTATGTGAAATGTGCTTTACCGTCTTCTCCAGAGATACCGATCAGTATCTAATCTTCTTGTCTGAAGATTGACAGTCTCGTCTTGAACCCTCCCGGTCCTACGTGTCTTCTCTTTTGGCCGCTGTTATGTCTGTCTGCTTGAGTGTTTGGAGGCGTGTCTCCTTTGGCGTGGCTGCGGGTCCTGGGGCGGCCTGTTCCTCAAAATCTTTTCACTATCACTACCTCAGCGCAGGGGCGGACTGGTAACAAAAAGCAGCCCGGGAATTTGCGGTCCGCTAATTTACCTTTGTGTCAAGTTAATATGCAAAACAATGGGTCTCATTTTCAAATGTTTTTCTTTTCATATATTTGTGCGTACAGAACATATGCTGCAATTACTTACTCTGTTGTGCAGTGGCACTGGTTGGTCGTCACACACACCTCTTTCCATATTAGTCCCTGCAAAGGCTTCTCCCTCCTCAAACCTTTCCCTGTCTTTATCTGCCTCTGGTTCACCTGTTTCTTTAAATTGCATAAAAGTTTTTTTTGATAATGCGTTATCAGATCTACAACAATATGGGACCGCTATGCTATAAGGCCGATTGCGGCATCGTTACACTAACAGAGCTCAAAGAAAGTGTTACAAAAGAAATTGTTACAAAGTGGCGGAATAAATTCAACCACATCGTCTATGTTTGGATTCATTAAACTGGAGTCCACATATCATATTGCATGATGTAACAACAAACGTTAGATGACAGTCACAGTGTAACTCCTCTCGGTTCGACAAATAATGCAGACGTTCAGGTTGAGCTCAAGTGCATTTAAAACATCCTCTTCAAATCACAGAATAGACTGCCTTACAAAATGCTTTAAAAAAACGTATTGTTACCAAAAAGCATTTCAATAACAGCAGTGTGATCGTATAGTATGCCCATTACGGTGCCATCCATGCAATACAATGATAGCTCACACAAAAACACAGAATATATTTCAACAGCACAATCAAATACAAGGTAACGTTTTTGGATTAAAGTTACAAATCACAAGCCTTAATGAATCTGCAGAATATGCCCCCCAGTCAAGGCTAGCTAAATATCCTTCCTATCCCACCATGCCTATAACCATCAGTTTGAGTGAAGATGGAAGAAAACATAAAATAAACTGAGCTAAAGCACACAGGTGTGTGTGTGTGTGTTTAAACAAATTTCAATCACTCACCCCATCCTACTAAGAAGGAATGACATCCTTCTCTCTTTCAAAATAGCAAAATAACGTCCCTTGCTTAGCCGATCCAGTTAGCCATTCTGTTTGTAGAACTTTGTCCCTTACTCCCTCTCGTCTGAACAATACACAATTGCGGTGTTGGCCTTCCATTTTCTTTCATTTTAAATTGTTGTTCAAAATCTTAACTTTATGAAATCGTTCACTGTCAGAAACTCTACATCAGTACATCTCCGTCACCATCCATAGATTGGCTAGTTAGAACGATTGGTCTGAGGTCAAATCTCGTCTGCTTCCCTTGGTGGGCTTTTGATGTGCACTGGCGAGGCGGAGGCATTGGTGGAGGCGTTTCCTGTTTCATAATAAAAGTTCTCTGTACTACGAATTTCATAATAAAAGCGATTATTTTATTTTCCGCGTTTGATTAATAGAACCCCTGATATAGACACATCATACATAGTAACCACCAATAAATAATATGTCTGTCCACGGCCCTCGCAAGTGGAGATGGACCGGCCGGCCCACCGGGAATATTCCCGAATTTCCCGAGGGCCAGTCCGCGTCTGTCTCAGCGTAAGAAAATACATGTTAAAAAAAGAAGAAAGAAGACCACAAGCTTAAATGTAGGTAGAAAAATCTTTATTAAAATATGTCAAATTTCTCCTATACACCAAGTCTGTCAGAGACAAATAATTTACAAGATGAGGATATGGCAGAAAGGCCGCGTCAGCATGTGTAATAATCTGATCCAGAGATGACGCACACAGGGCCTGTGTAATAATCGCAGTTATTAAACAATGTGAAAATGACTGAAGCTGGGAGGTTTATGAACTGGTTATGAGATGCCAGGAAATGTTGTGATGAATTAGGCTCAGTAGAAGGAGGCCAAGCCCTTCATCAAGAGAGAGAGAGAGAGAGAGAGAGAGAGAGAGAGAGAGAGAGAGAGAGAGAGAGAGAGAGAGAGAGAGAGAGAGAGAGAGAGAGAGAGAGAGAGAGAGCAAGAAGAGAAAAAACGAATAAAAAATATAATTTGCAGTTTCTGCTTATTGGATCACTTAAAAATATCTCATCTCAGCAATATTATACATATTTCCAATCAAAATACAGTTTTGTATTATATAAATTAAAGAGAATATTTCCTTAATAAGAAATGGCAATGCAATGTAATGCAAATCTATACAGTTTGACATAGACTGTCATTGTCAAAAGAGAGGGAATGGAACACTGAACTGTAAGAGCAATGCACTCAACTCCTTGTATGTACAGTACGATACAGTCTTTATGAAGCTACCTATATGGTCTTTAGGAAGCTACCAGTATGGTCTTTAGGAAGCTACCAGTATGGTCTTTAGGAAGCTACCAGTATGGTCTTTAGGAAGCTACCAGTAGCCTATGGTCTTTAGGAAGCTGCCAGTATGGTCTTTAGGAAGCTACCAGTATGGTCTTTAGGAAGCTACCAGTAGCCTATGGTCTTTAGGAAGCTGCCAGTATGGTCTTTAGGAAGCTACCAGTAGCCTATGGTCTTTAGGAAGCTGCCAGTATGGTCTTTGGGAAGCTACCAGTATGGTCTTTAGGAAGCTACCAATGTGAGGCATAAGTTGTAAAACGCTTTGGATAAAAGTGCTACATAAATGCAGTCCATTTACCATTAACCATTTATAGCCCATAGATAGACACTCAGGCTGGGCTGGATGCAGCATGGCTGTAGCCCATAGATAGATACTCAGGCTGGGCTGGATGCAGCATGGCTGTAGCCCATAGATAGATACTGAGGCTGGGCTGGATGCAGCATGATTGTAGCCCATAGATAGACACTCAGGCTGGGCTGGATGCAGCATGTGATAGATACTCAGGCTGGGCTGGATGCAGCATGGCTGTAGCCCATAGGCTCGGTTATGAAAAAATAGCAACAGGGATACAATTTAACAATGTTAGATGAATATGTGCAAAACCGTTTACAGTTTCGGGGACGTGTGTGAGATCAGTTGAACTCTTTAAGCATGAGGGTGAACTTGGCAGTGCCTCTGGCTTATGACTGATGGGATATTTCTGAACGGATGTTCCCCTCAGAACACATTGAGGTATGTGGCTTTAGAGTCCATTCCTATGACGTTCCTCGCTGTGCATCGGTAGAGGCCGGCGTCCCGTTGCGTGGGGTTCTGGATGATGAGGGAACCTTGCGGGTGCAGGTACTTGTTCCCAAAAAGGCGCGGCTGCGCGCCAACGGCCAGACGGGTCCTATCGGGTGTTTCCCAGGCCATCTCCGCCCGGGGGATCCCGGTCGCCACACAGTTCAACTGGACGGCCACGCCGCGTCTGGCGTACGTCACGGAGGGAGGGGCGTTGGTGATCCGAGGCGGGTACGCAATCACGACGACGGGCACGGAGAGGAAAGCGCTGCCGTACTCGTTCGCCGCTTGGCAAACGTAGGAACCCCGGTCGTAGACTGAGGCCTGCTGGATGGCCAGGGTCCCGTTGGTCAGCACGGCGTAGCGCCCCGCCCTCTGCGGCCTGCCGAGGATGACCCCGCTGGGCAGCGTCCATGTGAGCCGGACAGGGTCGGCGCTCGAGAGGCAGTGGAGCAAGAGGGTCTCTCCGTTCATGATACTAACGGGGGAGTTGTACCTGTTGCTGATCTCCGGCTTCCTCCCCGGGGACAGTGTGATGGTGCGTTCAAGCAGCCCGGCGGCGCTGCGCCCCAAGCACCGGTACACACCGGCCTCCATCACGGAGGGGTTGCTGATGATCAAAGATCCATCCGGCCGGTGGAAGAACTTTGACAGCCGAGCGCCGCTCAGGAGCGGCGTGCCGTCGGGTAGGATCCAAGTCACGAGGGGTACCGCAAAGCCCTCCAACGAGCAGTTCAGAGTCATGGCATTCCCCACGGTCAGGGACACATTGTCCAGTTTGGGGTCTCTGATCGGTGGCCTCTCCACAACCTCTCTCACGTCCAGCTGAACCGCCAGCTTGGCCTCCCCTCCCTCGTTACGAGCGATACAAGTCAACTGGCCCGAGTCTGTTCTCTTGGGGAATCGGATATCTAGGGTCCCATTACGGTGGACAGTCATTCTACTACCGTAGTACGGGGCGGGGAGGATTACGTTTCCGGGTAGGACCCACATGATGCGGGGCGGCGGGGTTCCTGACACTTCACAGTCCAACAGCTTGCGCTGATCCCTGATCGCCGCCACCCTGATGGTGTTGTCCGCGCCACGAAACCCCTTGATGCTGGGAGGGGTGACCAGAACCTCCACCCTGGTGACTTTGCGATCCTGGCCCGCGTGGTTCCTGGCTGTGCAGGTGTAGTTCCCCCCGTCGTAGCGCTGCGCCTTATGAAGCACCAGCGTGCCATCGTTTAGGACCTGGTATTTATCGGAGGCGCTGGGGATGGCTCGGTTGTTCGGGGACATCCACGTGACGACGGGCGCTGGCTCCCCCTTGGCACGGCATTTTAGCGACGCCGTCTCACCATAGACGACCCTGACGACCTCGTTCAGGGATTTGTCCTGGATCAGCGGCGGCACGGCTGCGACCTTGACCTTCACCCTGACCTTCATCTCGTCCTTGCCCAGCTGGTTCTCAGCGTAGCAGGTGTAGTCGCCTTCCTCTCGCATGCCCACATCGTTGAAGTACAGCGTGCCATTGTCAAACACCACATACCTAAGAGCCATGCAAGCAAAGACAGGAGATAATTTATTTTGCACATAATCTCACACATATCCTGAGGCTCTAAACTGTTTTGCACAAATACATTTAGTTTGAATATCTCCTTCTGTGATGTCATCAGAGGACACTGAATCATTGTGTTGTGTTAAGTACAGCTCAATGAGATTATGTAGATGAAAAGATAGCAATCCCCCTAGGGAGGTGTAGTGGTTATGTCATTGCCGTTTTTTCCTGTTCCACCCTCTGTTCCACTTAATGTATTTCCCCATTGACCATTTCTAAATCGGCTCGTTTTAGATAAATAAAGCATTAACGTTGGCATGGTGTACCTTTCTGTGCGTATTCATCCACAATCTATAGCTTGACATGAAAATATTTGCAATCAATCGCAAAGGTAGCAAAATAACAACGCTTATGTTTTCGTTAGCTGGGAAACTACACTGCTATTTGGCGCTGCTGACTGACGTCACCACAGCGTAGCCTGCCTGTAGTACTAGTCACAGACCTAGGATCAGATTTCCCTTACATTCCATAAGCTTAACAATTCGTACAATGGGAAAATAACTGACCCTGAATCTGTGGCTAGTATCTCTCTGGTGGTCATAACCATTAATCTCTAAAGCCAACCACCATTTTTAAAAGCAATCAGGTTACCATATTTGTATTTATATTTTAAATCGTATAACGTTATTTCGCTGCATATTAACACTTTGGCTGCCGGAAAATGCCTAAACACGTCATTCCCGGCCATGCTCAAGTTGCCGAAGACGCTTTACAGCGTCTTTAATATCAATATTTCAAAAATCTGGGATCGGATTCATATTTCCCCTCCGCTGGCCTGAGATCCACCAGGAGGACCCACTGAGCTCTCTGGCGGTTCAGGAGCGCCATCTGGTGGCCGATCGGCGCAATCGCTTAACAGGAAGTGCTATGGAGATTGTGCTGGTCGGCCGTATTACTTACGGGCACTAGCTATAGGTTCCGGGACTCGATCTCGACACACTACATAGCGATCGATTGCCAATAACTCGATAAACAACATGATTTGGACGTATATACCATTATACAAGCTGGAGATGGACCGGGTAAATCGACATCCCATAATGGTAAAATTTCTACTCTACGATGATCGCCCAACAGCGTGCGGAGACTGGGGTGAGTTTTAGCATGTAAAGTTACCGTCTTCGATACTAACTGCTATTATCAACATTTGACCCACATTAGATGATTGGTATAACGCTGCCCACGGAATTATAAACGCCCCCTAGCCCATCCGGTCAACATCAGATGACGTGTAGTAACTTCTAGAAGTACGCGCTGATTGCCATAAAACTGTATTGCATCATCAATATAATGTATTTGGGGCTATAGATCACGTTCTGGAGAAAGCTGCAGAAAGAGATGAAAACATACTTATACATTAGACCATACTTTACTATGAATATGTGAATAAAAAAGTTTAACGTTGCTACACAATGAACAATACATATAGGACTTTGAATGGGCCCTAATAATGGCAATGTAGCAATAGAATTTAAAAAGTTATAGCCCTGCAAAGAAGGGGACTTTCTCTATAGACAAATAGAGCCGGCAACCTACGGTTGATAATGAATTTAACCCATGGCAGCCAAAGTGTTAAATCACTGTAAATACTCATGTAAATCATTGTTTCGTTGTACAAATTGTGTATAGTTTATAACGTTATTGTTTTTTTTACATGACGTTAGTAGCTAGCTAGCTTGCTAGCCGGCACCCGAAACTCTAATATGCCCAGAATTAAAATGGTTCTCTCCTCTTTGTATACATTTGTCCTCACAAACAAAGTATTCTGCCAGGGAACTTATGGACACGACAGTAGTAGTATAAGGTGTTTGAGCTTGTAATGTTAACGTTAGTTAGCTATCGTGGTAGCCCCTTTCGTGACTGTGATGCACCGAGTGCATCACAGTCATGAAAGGGGCTACTATCGTGCTATCAGCCGGCCGTGACATGTAGCTAGCTAGCTTGCTAGCCGGCATGATGCGTGTGCAGTACAGGTCTGAGAAGAGGACCTGCACATTTTACTCGTTCCCGAAACTCCTCTACATGCCCCGATTTCAAATGGTTCACGACAGTAGACATAATGCTAACGTTAGCGGGTAACGTTAACGTTAGCTAGCTAGCTTGGTACTATCAGCTGCCCTTGACGGGGAAAAGGCGACAGCCTAACAGACCAATAGCGGCTGTGTACTGAACAACAGGCTGCCTACTGGTAAGTGTAGTTCTTTATTTATGACAAATTAAAAACCTTATAACTACCTTTAATTCAACCAAAAATGCTTAAACAATCATGTTAGTGGTAGAAGGGAACTCATTTTGTGCAAAAATGGAAAGCTTGCCAATGTTCATGCGGCAGAATTGTTACAATAGCCGATAATCCATTTTCCCAATGATAAATCCCTATATGGGTGGAACAACCAGTGACGTCAGACTACACCTCCCTATTGCAATCCTTATCTCTATTATCTACATAATTTCATTGAGCTTGAATTAACACAAGGATTCAGTGTCATCAGTGTCAACTCTCAATCTCTGTGTGTTCTATTCGTCTGTGAGCTAGCATAGTTTAGCACAAATTAATGGAAGCGGATACGGACCAGCTAGCCTAGCTGTTTGCCAAAAAACACCTCTCCCGGAGTTTTAAGCTAGGCTAGTGGTCCATATCTGCTTCCATTGATCTGTGCTAAGCTAGGCTTGCTTGCAGCCGGATAGAACACACAGAGAGGAAATTGTTGGTGTGTTCCTTTAAGACTTGAGTGGACTTAAATGGGGCATTTGGCCCTGCCACCGTTCTCTGACAAATAAGAGCCACGCGGCCACACTGTACCTGCGACTGCGTCCCCTGCCGACCCAATCCGTCTGCTTGTCGGGGTTGACCATGGTTCCATCCGGCAGGGCCCAGCTGATCTCCGGGTCGGGGAGGCCGGACGCCACGCAGTCCACCTTCAGGTTTCCACCGTACGCCACCTCCTGGCTGGAGCGCGCCAGCTTCTGCTCGATCTTGGCCGGCCGGGTGAGCACGTTGACGCGCAGCAGCACGTAGTCGTCCCCCATCTTGTTCCGCGCCACGCACAGGTAGTCTCCGCCGTCCTTGTCCGTCATGGTGTGGACGGTCAGCGTGCCGTTGGTGAACACCTTTATTCTGGGATCGAAACTGTGAGAAGAAAAGCACAGAGAAGAGGTTGTGTTTAACGTGTGAATGATGTGCTCTAGTTGTTATTTCACTCTAAAATGAAATATTAAAAGGATAGTTTTTTGGAACCCCTTTTCTTACTTGTCAATCATGATGTTGATCGATAAAAGTCCTTTGGTAAATTAACTGCATTTATCCAAAGCGCTTTAAAGCGTATGCTTCACATTCACTCATACACCGACGGCGGAGGCAACAATGCACGGCTCATCTGGAGCAGTTACGGGTTAAGTGTCTCAAGGACACTTCGACACGCTGCCGGGAGGAGCCAATGAAATCTACTCCACGGTGCACACAAAGTAGATTTCAGTGAGCCTCAGTCAGCTTGCACAGACAGCTAGGAGTTCGACCCCCATTGACTTTGCATTGGTCTGTGGCTAACTATCCGGAGCTGGTATGAGGAACAGCATGGATTGTGCTGAGAAAGGACTCTACCATCAACATGTTCATTGGTAAATAGGAAATAGGTAAGTAAGAACTCAGAACTATCCCTTTAATAGTTCATCTATCTACCATCTACCGAGTAGTTGTATCATTCTCTTTCAAATTAGTGCTTTTCTCTTTTCTATTTCAAAAACTGGTTTTAATGCAATATGTTGTAGTATATACCTGCACACTGCCATGACTCACTCAGTAATATTATGAATGCAAAAGTATTTTTAATGCCTGAGATCCAAGATTGAAATGTTGCATTAAAGGCTAAATTCCGAATTCTGAGCCCTCTTTCCTACTATGAGGGCAGGGTGTGGAAGGGTAGAGTCATTTCTCAGCACAACCCATACTATGCTTCATACTGAATACCCAGTTCCTGCTGGTTAGCCACAAAAAAGGCACACATCAATGGAAGTGCATAACCACTCGGAATTACCCACTTCCATTAATTTGTGCTAAACTAGACTAGCTTGCAGCCGGATAGCTTTCTACTGAACACACACTGAGAGGAAATTGGTATCTATCTCCTTGTCTGACTCTGGAGAAGACGGTAAATGCATGTTCCTTTAAATAATATTATTATGGCCAATAAGTAGGTGTACTTTGTGTTTCTTGTTCCTTCAACACACAAGTCACAAAGTTATTCACGTGTGCAGGACACCTCTATCAACCATTAGTTATATGAATGTAAATAATGCTTTCAATTGTATTTTGACCATTTCTTTACCTGCCTAGTACCATGTCCTGGTCTCTATTATGTTTTCAGTTGCTTAAGTGAATGATGACCACATTGACCAACTGATTGAACCAGTAGAATCAAGCATCTACATCCACACCTGTACTGAGAGTCCACCAGCTTCTTGGACGGGGTCCTCCAGATGATCCGTGGCTCTGGGTCCCCCGTGGCGAGGCAGTCCAGCTGCAGCTTCGCCCCGTAGATCACGTCGGTCCGCTGGGGGGAGGAGGAGCCGATGTTGGCCTTGGTGGAGGACGGGCCCCTCCGCGCGCTCACGATGACCGTCCTCCGGACCGCTCCCACGGCGTTGCTGGCCGTGCACTCGTACCTCCCGGTGTCCGCCTGGCCCAGACTGCGTACGTAGAGCGTCCCGTTGGGGAAAACGAGAAGGTTGCGTCCGCTGACGAACTGCGAGGCCACGAGCTGGACGGCGTCGGGTGTGATCCAGCGGACGGCAGGCGGAGGGGCGCCCCTGGCGGTGCAGTGGACGTAGGCTGCGCTGCCCTCTGGGACGGTGATGTTCTCGTGGCGCGCCTGCTGGATCACAGGGGGCAACGCCGACACGTGGAGGCGGACCGAGACCGCGTCGGCCCCTGCTGCGCTGCTCCCGATGCACTTGTAAATCCCTCTGTCTGTGTAGCCGGTCCGAGTGATTCGGAGGGTGCCGTTAGCGAGGACCGCCACCCGCTCTTGAGATGCGAGAGAGGGAGGCGACGCCGGCGGGGCGGCGGCCATGTGAACTCGGTCAGGGAGCACCCATGTGACACGCGGGGTCGGGTGCCCCTGGACCTTGCAGTCCAGATGGATCTTGTCCCCCAGGTACACGCTGGCGTCTCGGTAGCGCGGCTGGAGCACTCGGGGGTGCTGAGACAGAACCACCAGATTGACCACCATCTTGTCGGTGCCGTACTGGTTCTGGACGGTGCAGAGGTATTGGCCACGGTCCATGGGCTGGGTGTTCCGGATGATGAACGTACCGTTGGGGTGGGCCTCGAACCTCTGGACCCTGGTGTTCTGGGCAACACTCGCCCCTGCGTACAGGAAGTAAACAAGACAGGTATATTTGAAAAACATAAAGGACTATTCTAGTTTTGTGTGTGTGTGTGTGTGTGTGTGTGTGTGTGTGTGTGTGTGTGTGTGTGTGTGTGTGTGTGTGTGTGTGTGTGTGTGTGTGTGTGTGTGTGTGTGTGTGTGTGTGTGTGTGTGTGTGTGTGTGTGTGTGTGTGTGTGTGTGTGTGTGTGTGTGTGTGTGTGTGTGTGTGTGTGTGTGTGTGTGTGTGTGTGTGTGTATTAGTCAGATGGCTCTTTCACCTGAGACGAATGTATGTATGGCCCACATTGTAACCGTCTTGTTATGGCCAGGGATAACTGGCCTGACAATTTATACAATACACAGTGATGTGTGGGGGATGAGTTACCTGTATGTGTTACTAATTGTAAAGCAGCATGATATACTGTGTATAAAGCACATAGATGAGGCATTCATATATAAAATATCCCCATAATCCAACATAACCTCATGACTATTATTAGGTCAAATCACTGCCATCATCACATGGGGGAAAAGGTCTTATTCTTGAAGACTTCAGGGTAAATGTTCCCAATGTCCACTCTCTCTTGCTATAGCAGTGTGATTCTCAACACACCCCAGGCAACACTGTCTCATCAGAAAACGTAAATAAAGTACTAATCAACCACAGGAAAAAGGGTACATAATGTACGTTATGTTAAAGTCACAAGTAATACATTTCCATTTCATATCAGCAAAAGTCCAAAACAAACCCCATGACCGGGAGACGAACCAACGATGATCATGGGTGAGTGCTCTCACCACTAGATTAAGCCACCCACCCTGATACAAACACAGCATTACTTTATTTCTCTTATTTTTTTTTTAATCCACTTTTTCTCCCATTTTCTATTTTTCTCCCATCCCAATTTCGTATCGTCCAATTCAACCCTCCCCTGTCTCGAACGCTGTTTCTTGCCTCCCACAAGCCGGCTGCAATGTGGACGAAGCCATATATACAGATACAGCACTCAAAACTCAAACCTCTCATGCCTCTCTACCACTCTCTACCACTCCTCTATTGTTCTTGACCGGGCCAGATTTCACACCTCCACTTCCTCCCACAGGCTGGGCAGATTTTCATCTTACATTTTTATTCGTCCCAAATGTCCCAGCCCCATCAGATTTCTTAGCTTTTTTCACTGTTTACTTATCATGCATTGCAACACTAATATATGGTCAGTACCCCAAGTCAGACTGCCCATATAAAAATTATTTTGGGGGTCTGAGGGCAGTAGCCCCCGACCCCCTCCCTGGGGAAGCACTTAAGTTAACTACCCTCCCTTTGTTCCCACAGCCAACACCCCCGGAAAATTAACACCTGAGTAGACTTAAGTGGCACACAAGCAGCAACAAGCAGCAGACAAGCAGCAGAATTGGTTTGATTTTTGAACGCTGCGTCTGTAGCACAAGTCGGAGTCCCCTCCGATACTCGAGGTAGCAGCCGTCGCATCTTTTCAACTGCGCGGCGCGATGTTTCAGCGTCAGGGGTCTGCGCTTTGGAGGGACGCCGCCCCCATCGCTTCTTGATTCTACTGCGCAGGCGCACCAACCGACCTGTAGGAGTCGCTGTCCACAACGTCCGATCCCCACCCCTCAGTTTACCCTCCCCTAATACTGCCAATTGTATTAGTACGGACGACCAGCCAAACTGAAAACAATGTGGAGAGCTGGGCTCGAACCCAGCGTCTCCAGCATTGGTGGTGAGTGCCTTGCCCACTGCACCACCTAGCCGCCCTACAAACACAGCATTACTATGATGATGGTTCGTTTTAATGTTTAATGGTTATGGTTAAGATTGATTTGTTCATTTTCATTTTCATAAAAAAAAAGAAAAAAGGGTTAAGAAAGATTTATGGCAGTTTTAATATAACAAGAAATTGGAGCAGAAATGTGAGAAAGTAATTGTTGCTGATTGGAGAGAAAGTAAACCAACACTGGTATTGGGACTCTAACTCTAACTCTATTTCAACGTTATTGAATTTCATGTCCATTTCATATTTTTCATAATAATTGGAACAAAGATTTGAGAAAGTAATTGCCACTGATTTAAGGGAGGATTTTTAGAATGAAACCAGCATTGGTTTTGGAACTAAGTAATTTCATGTCCTGATCCCATGTGTTTTCCTAGATAATACAGCTATGTCCTGTATAGGAGGTGATGAGGTAACAGAGGAGAGAGTGAAACCTGTGGCCAGAATGGCCATTCTTATATTCATTCCACTGTGCAAACGTACAGTGAATAAAACAGCAGTGAAATCAAACTATTCCTTATTTTGTAAGGACCCCTGGGGGTCCCCACTTTGAGAACCACAGATTTAAAGAATGTAGAATAATGTATTTCTAATATTAAAAAATATATATCAGTCATTACATCCATAATCTGTGAAGGGAATATCAAAACCTGAAGATATGGGTAGCCACATGAATGTGAAAGTACAGGATTTGATTTGTTCAAAGAGTGCGTAGATAAGAAAGCACACTCAAAAAAGCAACACATTTCAAGCCAAAAAGCTCTTCCTCAGGCAGCAGTTTGGAGTCTACTGCCTTTAAGCTGCTTCCTTATCAATTTTAGCAACAAAAGTCTTGTTGAATCATGTTGTTTCCCTCTTCAATCTTTTATATACTGTACATGTCTGGCCTCTTTGGAGCCTGTTTCTCTCTCACTGTTTACTAGTGGAGCCATAATCTCTGTGAAAAATGCTTCTTTCTTGTGAAATAATGAATATTTGTCGCCTCTAGACTTTGCACCGAAAACGAAACCCTTCAGACAAACCGTATCCTATCCATCCATTTAGAATGTTGAGTGATATATCATTATCTAAAGATTTGGAAGTCGGAGTAATGTGTGAAGTCGTTGTTAAAGACAGACTAGGTTGTGCTATGACATACACATTCCAAATCTCACAGGATGCCTGTACGGCTGTAAAGTAAACTGCGTGAGCGGACATGACTTGGTTATGTGTCAAAGGTGAGAAGCCTTAAAGGGGCACTTCACCAAAAAACAATGCCGATCTATTTTGCACATAATCTCACACACATCCAAAAACTCTGAACAGTCTTGCATACGTTAATTTAGTTTGACAGTTATTGAGAGAACATTTGTTTGGATATGGCCACCAGTGACGTCATCAGGGAAATTGAATCCTTGTGTTGTGTTAATTAATGATAAGGTAGCAGTCCCTATAAGACAAGGTATTGCTATTTTCTCATCTACATCATTTCATGGTGCTGTAATTAACACAACACAAGGATTCAATGTCCGATGACATCACTGATGGCCAGATTCAAACGTATTTACTCTCTATAACTTTCAAACAACTGAGTTTTTGAATGTGTGAGATTATGTGCAAAATAAATCTGCATTGTTTTTTGGTGAAGTGCCCCTTTAAGTTCACTGCACTGTATACACTGAGGTATAAATTACATCATAACCATAAACATGACAATATGTTAACCATATAATTAACCATATTGTAAACAAACAATGTAGGCTTTATAGAAATATAAAAAAAGATACGTATGATATGATGTTATAATAATAATAATAATAATAATAATAATAATAATAATAATAATAATAATAATAATAATAATAATAATAATAATAATAATAATAATAATAATAATAATAATGAACTCTTGAAGGGACTTGTAGTCCATAGTCCATTGTCTACAACTCTTGAACAATTTTATATTAATAAATAACCAATTTGATAACAAAAATACTACTTAGAAAATGACTATCAGACCATTTTCTCTCCAGAATTGTATACTGTATATGTTATGTTATGTTATACACACATGAAACTCTTCCAAATGGAAAACATATTGGTGAGATTGAGTGAGTCATACATACCAGTGGAGACTTTAGTCCATGACAGGAAGGGCATGGGACTCCCCTCAGCCTTGCAGGGAAGATGTGCATCTGCCTCCGCATTCACAGTGATCGTCTGGCCGTCCGTGTTAGTAATCCTTGGTCTCCCTCTCGGCGGTGCAGACACTACGCCGGGTAGCTGGGACCCTCCTGACACACCGTGAGTCCAAGTCCTTGTATTCTGTCCCTCTCTAGCAGGGATGTGAGCTCTGGATGCATCGGTCTGCAGCGTAGTCCTAGTTGTACTGCTGGTTTTGGGGGTGCTAGTTGTTTTCCGCTCCACTCTCTGCCCGTCGGGTGTCACCGGCGCTGGGGTGGTTAATTTGGCACCGCGGACTTGATCTGCATCTCGATGGAGTGTGTGTGTAGCAGGGCGAGAGGCTATCGCTGCTCTGTCGGGTTCTGATCTGCTGCTGATTATAATGAGGGGGTCTCTGTTTGGGGAGAAGGGACTCCTGTGGTATGGGCTGCGGGCTCTCTCACTTTGGCTGTCTGGGATGTGGTTGAACTTGGGACCATCTTGGGGGGTGGTCCTCGGTGGGGGTCCTACCCTTTCTCTTGTGGATGAGGTGTTGGGGACCGTGACATGAGGCCTCACTCTGGATGGACTGACGGCAGCGGTGGTGGCAGCTGTTGTTGTTGTAACAGCATTTGTACTGGGAGCAGCAGCATTTTCTCCTGTGACAGGAGTTTCTTTGTCTCCCTCTAAGGTAGCGCCCGCTGCTTCAGCATGACTGGATTCCTGATGAGAGCTTTCAGATGTCACAGGCCACTTTGTGGCAAGCCGTTCCGTCTCTGAAACTTCATCATGAAATGAGCCTGCTGCCGGTGTTGTTTTCCTCAAGGTGCTCAGCATGTGTGTGCCAGAGAGTGGGGTGATTTCATGCTGGGTTGAGGGAGAAAATGAGGAGGACAGCCGCGGTGGAAACTGCCCACTGATTTCTTTGAAAGGCACCTTTTCAGCCTTTCCTGCGGGCGTGTGCAGACGCCGCGATTGGTTCCGCTCAACATCTGGTTGCACTTGCTGCGGGCTGCCAGAACTCTCGTGGGACTTGTCAGAGTGTGGCACGGGTCCAAGGTCTCCCGTAACGCTTCCTCTTTGTGTCTCATCTAAGGGTTTAACAGGCGGAAGAGGGCTGCTCGTATACTCCTGCTGACTAGCTGACGCAGCCCTGTCCGAGTGCTCTGGAGGAGACGTACTCTCTGAGACTTCCGAGGCCGTCGTAGGACTTGTCTTTCTGTGGCCCGCTCCTGGAGAGCTCATTGGAAACGATGGTGCAGCTGATGTGCTTTCAAAAAGTGGTTTGGCGTGAGGTAGAGGACCGTCTTCCGATTTGGCGTGAGGTAGGGGACTGTCTTTTGTTTGGGGGAGAATGGTAGTTTGGGTGGGGAGTTTGGTGGCTGCCCTGTCGTCATGCCTGGAGACTGTACTCTCTTTGTGACTCAGTCTGCCTGATGACGTCACTTGGCCACCGGTGAATGGAACAGTGGTATTAAAGTTGGCTGCTGTGGCTCTTGCCTTTTCTGACAGTTCTATTTTTAGCAGCGTGGGAGCTGTTTCTGTCGTTGCTATGGGAGCATACACAGGTGTGTTGGAAACAGACTGGATGGTTTGATTCGGCCTATGTTTCCTCCTGTTGGGTCTCCTCCTCTTGCCCCCATTCTTCCTCCTGGAATTAGGGTTCCGAAGGCGAGGAGGCCCCTCGGTTCCCATCTGCTTTCTCACGCTTGCAGCGGTCAGAGGCGTCGTCACCGGAGACGGCATCGTGAGCAGCGCTTGAGAGTGTAAGATGTGGAGCGTTGTATGCTTTGGCCGAGTGTGCAGAGGCAAGGTCGTCACCGCGGCAGTCTCTGTGTGATATTTGTCACGTTCTTCTATGGCTGTTTCCGGTTTGGTTGCGGTTAGCCAAGGGTTAAGTTGAGTCCTGTCTACGGAGACTTCTCTCTCCTCGTTGGAGCCGTTCATGATGCCGGGGTCGTTCTCTCCCCGGTCCGTCTCAGATATCTGGGAGATGTCAGATGCTGCGACATCTGTAGTAGAGCTCTGGTTCTCTTGTAAAGAACTGTCACGCAAAGTGCTGCTACTCCCGCTCTGAGTGATGTGAGTGATGTGAGAAACAGATGTGGGCTGCGGGAGGGGAAGAGTACTTTGTGACATTTTGTCGTGAGTTGTGTCGTGAGTTGTGTCGTGAGTTGTGTCGCGAGTTGTGTCGTGAGTTGTGTCGCGAGTTGTGTCGTGAGTTGTGTCGTGAGTTGTGTCGTGAGTTGTGTCGTGGGTTGTGTCGTGAGTTGTGTCGTGAGTTGTGTCGCGAGTTGTGTCGCGAGTTGTGTCGTGAGTTGTGTCGCGAGTTGTGTCATGAGCTGTGTCGTGGGTTGTGTCATGAGTTGTGTCGTGAGCGCTGTGTGTCAACTGTGTGATGTGTGTGTTTGGCGTCATGCTGGCTTGTGAGTTAGTTGCCATGGGCGTGCTTTGTGTTGTGTCAGCGTGTTCAGCCAGGGTGAGCGGTGTTGTGATCCAGTGCACTGCTTCCTGTTCCCCCTCTGTCGTCCGGCCGTCTGACGATCCCTCCGGGTACGTTTCCACCCTCTGCCTCCTCTCTGTAGTGTGTTCCGCTGGCTTCGGCGTTGCGCTTGTCTGACCGCTTCTATCTCGGATTTTTGCCAAAATGTCTGCCCACTTCTCTGGGTCTATTTTATTGTTCAACACATTAATCCTCCTCCTGGTCTCGGGCGTGTTTTTCCTGTCACTGAATCGCGCTGCTGTGGGTTTCCTCCGCCATGTATTCCTAGAGGGATGGCCGCCTCTCCGGCCTGCGCTAGGGCCTCTCCTCCTCATGAGCTCCATGCGGCTCGTCGGAGCCTCCTTGTGAGCGTCTTCCTCGTCCCCAGACGCCTCCTCTGCGTCCTCCATGGGGACTTTTATTTGGGTATTAACCCCGGAGGCTGACTCAGGTCTTGCAGGAAACTTTCTCAATGGCCTCATCACTCCCGAGCGCCTAGTCAGGGTGACTTTGGTAGCCAGAGAATCCATGCCATGCTGATTTATGGCCACGCATTTGTAGTATCCACTGTCCGACAGCTGACCCTGCCGAATTCGCAGAGTGCCATTGGTGTAGACCAGCGCTCTGGAGGAGTTGGCCCTGAAGCTCACCACATCGCCATCGGGGAGGATCCAGTTGATCTCAGCGTCCGGGGAGCCGGACGCCACGCACGGCAGGGCAACAGGCTCTCCTGCAAAGCCCTCGACGGGGGGAGCAGACCCCTCGCCCCCGGGGGGGGGACTGGAGGAATCCTCTACGGTCAGACGGAATGGCAGAACGGCGAAGTCCCCGTGGGTCTTGGCAACACAGTAGTAGATTCCCGTGTCCGAGTGGCTGATGTCGTTAATTGCTATGTGTCCGTCGCTGGACACAGACATCCTGTTGTCCGGGCCGCTGTACGGTGCCTCCGCCCGGGAGCCGTCCGGCAGCATCCAGTAGATAACCGGATCGCCAGAACTCCGCACGTTACAATCCATTTGGACGTCGCTGCCCACTACAGCACTCAGCGCTGTTCGGGTAGCGTTTGTGGATTCAATCATGACCCAATCCCTCCCCTGTCTCCGCACCAGCTCGGCCTCCACGGTCTGCGAGAGGTGCGTGCTGAGAATCAACTTCACGCTCTTCCCCGTGGACTGGGGTCTGTTCAGCTGGAGGCCCACGGAGGTCTGCATGAGCCACGAAGGCCGGGCCACAATGTTGGCCTTGACGCCTGTGTAGTACAGGGCATCTCGCTCCAGGTCCTGTCTGTACCTGTAGCTGGGGTGAGGCTCCTTGGTCAGCATCATCTCCCTCTGTAAGTGTGCTGGTGCATCGCTGTAGTAAGCGATGAGCCTCCAGAGGCGCTCATAGTCGTCCCTGTCGATGGGACACTCCAGATCGACGGACAGAGTGAGGTTGGAGGCCAGCTGAAGCGAATTGAGCTGCTCCCAGGCCATCCTCCCGGTCTCCCTGGGCTCGCCCACGACGCACTCCAGGTCCACCTTGTTGCCGTGCTCGTCCGAGAGGCCCAGGGAGATGTTTCCCAGCGGGTCCCGGAACTCCTCCGGGGTCATGACCTCGCTCTCCGTGTCTGCCGTCGGGGCGGCCCTCTGAGGGGAGCGGATGACGGGGCCGCCGCAGGCCATGTTCTCTGCGCCCTGGAGCTCCTTCAGGCGCAGGCGCTGGGGGGAGGAGCACATGGCACACAGCTGCCCCCCGGGGTATGACCGGTCCTTCTTACACTTCACAACACCTGGAGGGAAAAAAGGCAAATGTTTATTAAAATATTGTTAGTTATTATTAATTTTATACAATGTTATTATTATCATTGATGTGAAGTTACTCAGGCTAAATTCAAAGAAAAAGATTATTATTGAAAAATGCATTTGATTGATTGTTGTTGGTCACAATTGACTCAAGAACAACAAAGACAAACAAAGATTTAATATAAAAAAATAAAAATAATAATAATAAAAATATAAAGATATTATTATTTCTTGCTGCTCCTTTAAATATAACTGATGGGCTCCCATTGCATTGCAGTCTGTGTGTGTTTTTTTTTTGTTCTTGTTTGTCTTATTTCTTTGTTTGGTTTGGTTTTGTAAAACTATAAAAAAAATTTAAACAAGGACACAAGGAACAAAAATAAATGTCTGAATGACTACGCTGCACAAAAAAAGTAAAGAAATAATAAGAAAAAAAAGAAAAGAAAAAACACCTGGCGAGTTTCCGTCCCAGTCGCGGAACCAGCTCATGCGACAGTCGCAGGTCCAGGGGTTCCCATGCAGGAAGAGGGTCTCCAGGTGAGGCGCGGTCGCCAGCAGCCGGGCGGGCAGCGACGTGAGCCCGTTCTCCGCCAGGTAGAGGTGCCTCAGGGTGGAGGCGTGGAAGTGCCCCGCCAGGGAGAAGGTGGCAAAGGTGGCCGGGTGGAGCTGCCGGAGACGGTTGCCCTCCAGCTGCAGCAGGCGGAGCGAGGTAAGGCCCTGGAAGGTGTCGGGGTGGATGAACTCCAGACGGTTGTGGTCCAGGTGGAGCCGAGCCAGAGACCACAGGCCCTGGAAGGTCTGCCTGTTGAGCTCCGTCAGCTTGTTGTAGCTCATCTTCAACATCTGAAGGAGGAGAGTGGGCGTTACTCGTATTGTTTGTTAATGGACCTCTCATGTGGTCACGTTGGTTTATTTCTCGCCCATGACAGGCAACTGTGTTTTTCCTTTCCCTTTAACCAGTCATTTTGTCCTTGATGCTGCATGTGGTGTTAATGGGAAAACTGTGTTTCACCAAAGAACTTTATGTTTTGTTAATGTTCCAATTTTTAAAAGCCAAATTGCTAACTAACCCGTAATGACCCGGATGTTGCAGAGACCTGACCTGAACTGCGATGCTAAGCTATAGTTTTGGCAGAGAGATTTTTCCTTTTTTTAAACTGCTGTGTAAAATTCTAAATCCCCTGCCTTATCAGAGAGAGTAATGTATATCAGGAGGCTTTGTTCACGGGACCACAGCTGCATGGACCACAGATGAAGCTAGGAGCGATCTATTAATAGTCCATTCATTTCCCTATAGCTGCAGCAAAGACTGGAGACTCGGGAGCAGACAGAACACATGTGAGAGATCTATAGTTAGAAGTCTGTAGTTAGAGGTCTATAGTGAGAGGTCTATAGTGAGAGGTCTATAGTGAGAGGTATAGTTAGAGGTCTATAGTGAGCAGTGATGCCACTAACGCGTTACTAAGTAACGCGTTATTGTAATCTGATTACTTTTCCGCGAAAATGGTAATCTAACGCGTTAATCTTTAAAAGCCAGTAATCTAATTGCAGTTACTTGTCCAAGTGGCTGTGCATTACTATTTCGTTACTATCTCATCATAAATTCATAATTCAGGCGGAATGCAGTATTTTATTTCGTTTTCGACAGTCAAAAATACGCTTAGAGCTGTTTACTTCTCTTTGGGAGTGACGTCACATGTCACGTTTTCAAAGCGTGTCTGAGCACGTAACCTCGCGTGTTGATCCATGCTGGTGGGCGCGGCTGTTATTGTTATTTTCAGCCTGACCTAAACTGCGCGCTAGCAGGGAGAAGCTCGCGCTCGTAACGCTTTCTTGCAGCACTGGAAGTTCACTAGTCTACTTAACGTTTGTTAAGCCGGGTGAAAAAAACATTCACTTTGCGGAGGAAACAAAATACTGTCTACCGCATATGGAATATACAGCAGCTGCACAGCACGACCATCGACTTCTACAGGACTCGGAGCTGCACCACCAGCCAAACAGTAAGTTCCACCTTTGAGTTAAACATATTTTGCATTGCACTATTCCATGAACATGGAACACCATACTGCAGTATGTAGGTTGTCAGTAGCACACTGACAACACTGCAGTATATATATTCCCTCCCCGCCGTATATATATTTCCCTCCCACCCACCCACCCCCTCCTAATGTACAGTCCCCTCCCCATCATATGTATATACTCTGTCATGATCTAGGGGTAACAGTACTGTATATTTGAATACCGTTTATGTCACAAATGTATCAGTACTAAATACCTATATGTCCCTATGCCATAAATGTCATGTATGTTGTGTATGTCATAAATGTCTATATGAATTGAAAATGGGGGACCCTGATGGAAACAAGACAAACGTCTTTCTCTGGTCTGCATCCCCTTAACAATTGTGTGTATTGAGCCGTACTGTATTGTACCCATTCTGCAATCTGTTAAATAAAGTTTTCATTCATTCATTCATTCATTCATTCATTAATTCATTCATTC
The DNA here is from genome assembly GCF_963971535.1 of Notolepis coatsorum. Taxonomy (NCBI): domain Eukaryota; kingdom Metazoa; phylum Chordata; class Actinopteri; order Aulopiformes; family Paralepididae; genus Notolepis; species Notolepis coatsorum. The sequence goes on from NC_140165.1 coordinate 28,302,293, forward strand.
ATTCATTCATTCATTCATTCATTCATTCATTCATTCATTCACACAATAATAAATAATAATAACGTAGAACCATATCTGAATGGGGCAGGCCTCAAAGGTAGGCTACATATCAGCCTACATGTGGTGTTATTGACCATTTATCTTTTGTGAAATCTATAGATCTATAGATAGCAAGATAGGCATACCTGCCCTATTAGTACATTTTACTCAAATTGAGTACATTTTACTAAATTTTTTTTGTCATTCTTATGTTGTGGCAGCAGCAGGGACGACGACTTCGTAACCTAGTTACTTTCAAAGTAACTAAGTTACTCTGATAATCAAGTAATCAGTAAAGTAACTAAGATTACTTTTTAAAGGAGTAATCAGTAATCAGTAATCATATTACTTTTACAAGTAATCTGTGGCATCACTGATAGTGAGAGGTCTATAGTGAGAGGTTTAGTGAGAGGTCTATAGTGAGAGGTTTAATGAGAGGTCTATAGTGAGAGGTCTATAGAGAGGTCTTCTATAGTGAGATGTATATAGTGAGAGGTTTAGTGAGAGGTCTATAGTGAGAGGTCTATAGAGAGGTCTTCTATAGTGAGATGTATATAGTGAGAGGTATATAGTGAGAGGTCTATAGTGGGGGGTCTATAATGAGAGGTATATAGTGAGAGGTCTATAGTGAGAGGTCTATAGAGAGGTCTTCTATAGTGAGATGTATATAGTGAGAGATCTATAGTGAGAGGTCTATAGTGAGAGGTCTATAGTGAGAGGTATATAGTGAGAGGTCTATAGTGAGAGGTCTATAGTGAGAGGTATATAGTGAGAGGTCTATAGTGAGAGGTCTATAGTGAGAGGTATATAGTGAGAGGTCTATAGTGAGAGGTCTATAGTGAGAGGTATATAGTGAGAGGTATATAGTGAGAGGTCTATAGTGAGAGGTATATAGTGAGAGGTCTATAGTGAGAGGTCTATAGTGAGAGGTATATAGTGAGGTCTATAGTGAGAGGTCTATAGTGAGGTCTATAGTGAGAGGTCTATAGTGAGGTCTATAGTGAGAGGTATATAGTGAGAGGTCTATAGTGAGAGGTCTATAGTGAGAGGTCTATAGTGAGGTCTATAGTTAGAGGTCTATAGTGAGAGGTCTATGGTGAGAGGTATATAGTTAGATGTCTATAGTGAGAGGTATATAGTGAGAGGTATATAGTGAGAGGTCTATAGTGAGAGGTCTATAGTGAGAGGTCTATAGTGAGAGGTCTATAGTGAGAGGTCTATGGTGAGAGGTATATCGTGAGAGGTCTATAGTGAGAGGTCTATAGGCCCATTTGACCTTTTCCCAAGGATCCCCATCTGATATTAGATATGATTTAGTTAAAAAATTACAAAGTGTGTGCAGGTGTGGAGATACCAGGAGAGAATGACATATATCAGAATAATCGTTCTTATATATTTCAAGTTCTAGGAATTATTAGTGACATAAAAATTCAAGATCTTTTACATAACTTTTTATTTTGCACATAATCTCACACACATCCAAAAACTCTTTGATACACATTAATTTAGTTTGACAGTTATTGAGAGTAAATTAGTTTGAATATGGTCACCAGTGATGTCATCTGGGACATTGAATCTTTGTATTGTGTTAATTACACATGAAATTATGTAGATTAATGAATAGCAACACCTGGTCTTATAGGGACTGCTACTTTATCATTACGTTGAGCTGTAATTAACACATCACAAGGAATTATTATTATTATTTTTTTTTTTAGATGTGTGTGAGATTATGTGCAAAATAAAGCAGCATTGTTTTTTGGTGAAGTGCTCCTTTAAGGCCCTACATGGCCTTTCCCCAGAATATCTATATGGTTTGGAGTTAAATCGTAAGTAGGGTGAAAAGTAGAAGCGTGCACAGCTCCAAATCCTGAACACTGTATCGGGTGCACGGTCGCAGGAAAGGATCAAAACAAACAGAATTGCCGGCACTCACGGATCAATCTGTCTCCTATTTATTATCAACAATGAACGCGCTTCAGCTAAAAGCCATCGTCAGCGCAATTGAAGTCATCGGGTTCCTGTTGGTTTTCATTACACTGATGATGGCCATTAGCTGCAACGCGCTCGTTGTTGCCCACAATAAATAGGAGACTATTGATCTGTGAGTGCCGGCATTCTATTTGTTTTCATCCCAGGTGAGGGTCCTTCACTCCTCAAGATACGGTGAGGCTGCCTGCACCTCAGAGCCCAAAGCTCTGGAGCAGCTCTACCTGAACCGCTGAGGACAACAGACTTAAGAGTCTTTTTAGTCTCGCTATTAATAAAAGAAGCCATTTCACTTTGTGTTTTCCCATTTATTCTATGTTGTTATTACCCTTGAATGAACACGCCAACATTATGGGAAAGGCGTCTTCTCCAGAGTCAGACAAGAAGATACCAGATACCAGTTTCCTCTCAGAAAGCTATCTGGCTGCAAGCTAGCTTAGCTTAGCTTAGCACAAATGAATGGAAGTGGATTTATTGCAACTATATAAATAAAGCGAGATTTAATTATTGATTAAATGATTGATCGGTCAGTCGATTAATTGTTTGATAAGCACACGTGGAAGCATGTATATCTGTGTGTCGTGTCGTTATATGAGAAGCACGTGCCTCGCGTGTCAAACTAAATGCGTCTTCTATCTAAAAGACAATGATACTTTAAGTGTATACTTCTTCCCACTCCTTTTCAAATATGTAATTGTGTTTTTTTGTTAGTTTTCTTATACACATTTATTATTTGAATGGCTTAAGGCTATATCTGTACTTGTTGTTTGTTTGTTGTTGTTGCATATTTGAAATAAACTTCAATCAAATCAGATCAAATATGTGATAAACTGTTTGCAAAAAAAGTGACCAGGAGAGGATAAATGTCATAGAGTCTCTGTCCCAAAGTAAAGCACTGGAACATACATATATAAGACAACAACGTAGTGGAAGAAGACTACTATTTTGGCCTACCTGCCTCTTCATCAGAGAGCTGTACGACAGAGACACTAGAGAAGAAACACTTCCACACTCTAACATCCCTGTGTTGAAAGTTGAGCACATCAGCTGCAGATCTCAAACGTTTCCAGAGAGAGAGAGGACACCTGAATGAATACACCTTTGGTGTCCCATAAAATATGTACTGTACATGTTGCAACGGATCCAATTTGAGAAATTGCCATTCCTGGATTTGATTTCATGCCAAATGGTGTGTGGTCTGTTGCAGCCTCGAGACGGGGAGACGACGACAGAGACAAGGAGACGGGAAGTCTGCTTTGTGAACCTCTGATGAAGACAGTAGAGGCCATGTTGTATAGGATGCATTGCTTTCTGGACAAATGAATAGCAGACAATCATTCATTCATTTATCCATCCATTAATTTGTTCATTCATTTATCCCTCTATTCATCCATTCATCCATTTATCCCTCCATTCATCCATTTATTCATCCATCCATTCATTCGTTCATCCATCCACCCATTCATTCATTCATCCCTCCATTCATCCATCCATCTATCCATTCATCCCTCCATCCATCCATCCATCCGTCCGTCCGTCCATCCATCCATCCATCCATCCATCCATCCATCCATCCATCCATCCATCCATCCATCCATCCATCCATCCATCCATCCATCCATCCATCCATCCATCCATCCATCCATCCATCCATCCATCCATTGTCTGCTTGTAGTGTATAGGGGAGACAGTGACTCAGGAGGTAGAGCGGTCGTCTGGTAATCTGAAGGTTCCTGGCTCGATTCCCGCTCCCCCCGGCAGCACGTCGAAATGTCCTCGAGCTAAGACACGTAACCCCCTAACTGCTCCCGGTGAGCAGGTCGGCACCTGGCACGTGGCCTGCACCCCGTGAGTGAATGGGTGAATGTGAGGCATAACGTTGTACAGCACTTTGGATACAAGCTCTATATATGAATGCAGTCCATTTGCTCCAGTTACCTGCAGGGAGGCGAGGTCTCTGAACGCTCCGCTGGGCAGGCTGTGGAGATCATTCCCGTGGATCATCAGCAGCTCCAGCCTCCTCAGACCAGCCAAAGATCTGTCTGTCATCTTGTTGATGGTATTAAACCTGGAATATAAAGACATTAAAAAACTGATTGGACAACGTAGTTTTCTTACAGTACAAAGGGCTGACCCATATTAGTCGATTAGTCGACTAATCCTGTCGAAAGGAGCCGTAGTCGACTGCCAACCTCTTGGTCGAATACATTTTTTTTTTTTTTTTTATTACGAAATGTATACAAATATATATATATTTTGTATCATTCTTTCCAAAAGAAAAGAGGCCTAGAAGCGTGGCTAACGCTAATGGCACGCATACCAGAGGCTAACTGCCTACGAAAACAGGCACAGAGGCACTGAAAGAGGATTTCACCCATGAACACACTAGAGTCGACTAGACAAATATCAAGATGTATCCATCAGTGGCCATGAAGTGCTTTGAGAAGCTAGTAAAGGGCTACATCTGCTCCTCCCTCCCCATCAACATGGACCCCCTGCAATTTGCATACCGCCCCAACAGGTCCACGGAGGACGCCATATCCCATGTGCTGCACACAGCAGCATCACACCTGGACAAGAGGCAGGGGAACTATGTGAGAATGCTATTCATCGACTACAGCTCGGCATTCAATACCATAGTCCCCTCCATACTCATAGCCAAGCTCAGGGACCTGGGCTTGGGCTATGACCTCTGCCAGTGGGTCTTGGACTTCCTGACTGGCAGACCCCAGGTGGTGAGAGCAGGCAACTGCACCTCCTCATCCATCACCCTCAACATAGGGGCCCCCCAGGGCTGTGTTCTGAGTCCCCTCCTCTACTCCCTGTACACACACGACTGTGTGGCTCAGCGGAGTAGCAATACAATCGTCAAATTTGCTGACGACACAGTGGTGGTGGGCCTGATCTCTGCCAACGACGAGAGGGCCTACCTGGAAGAGGTCAAGGTCCTGGCGGGATGGTGCCAGGAAAACAGCCTCTCCCTGAACGTCAGCAAAACAAAGGAGATGATTGTGGACTTCAGGAGGTCGGGGGTCAAGGACTACAGCCCCCTCAGCATCGACGGGGCACCGGTTGAGAGAGTCAACAGCTTCAAGTACCTCGGAGCCTACATATCCGAGGACTTGACATGGACCATACACATTAACAGTGTGGTGAAGAAGGCACGACAACGCCTCTACTTCCTCAGGCGCCTAAGGAAGTTCCAAGTCAGCCAGAAGATCCTTAAGAACTTCTACTCATGTACAATAGAGAGCATCTTGACCGGCAACATCACCTCCTGGTTTGGGAATAGCACTGCAAAAGACCAAAGCAGACTACAAAGAGTGACACGTTCAGCCGAACGCACAATTGGAGGGGGGCTCCCCACCCTCCAGAACATTTACTACAAGCGTTGCAAGGGGAAGGCTAAGAGAATTATTAAGGACTCGAGCCACCCGAACAACTGCCTCTTTGAACTGCTGCCGTCAGGCAAGCGATACAGGAGTCTCAAGGCGAGCACAGAAAGACTCAGAAGTAGCTTCTATCCCCAGGCCATCAGGCTGCTAAACGAACAATGAATGAACACTACACAACAACAACCACCAAACACACATAGCACACACATCCACACGCACACACTCACTTTAAACAAACACACTGTAGCACCCACTACACACACTTTATAGCACACACCCACTTTAAACAAACACACTGTAGCACCCACTCCCCACACTTTATATTTATGGATGAAGGATAGCACTACAACTCGTACACCTTACTGTAAATTGTACCTAAAATTGTACCTCATCCCATTTCTGCTTTGCACTAGATAGTACTGTACATTAGTACACTGCATAGTATTGTGTATTGTATATTATATGGTAACTCAGAACATTGTACATATGTCTATACCGAACAACTGTGACCTCATTTTCTTCTTCTAAATTCATGCTATATTATGTTATTATGTTATTTGATACTATCTTGTCTAGCACAGTCTCTGGAGCGTAACAGTAAGAAGCATTTTGTATGAAAGTATTCTGTACTTCTGTATGACAACTATTAAAGAACTTGAACTTGAACTTGAACAGTGGACCAATTGCATGCTTTTGCAGAGGACAAGAAGCCTTCAGTCGACTCCTTCAGACATTAAGCACCCCCACTGGCCCCACAGCCCAAATGGAATACAAAAATATATATACTTTTTTTTGTAGTCGACTAATAGTCGACTAACGGCAAATTTCGTCCAATCCGACTATCCAAATCCTCAGTCGAGGACAGCCCTAAGTTAAATCAAAATGTGTGTGTTCGTTTAGGACAATCGACCTACATGTAGTATACCTCTTCAAAAAGGTACATATGGCAGCATGCTCAAAATACAGAAATGCAGTCAAATGTATTGAGATACCCCAAGTTCATGCGTTCCACTTGTTTGTATATGCCCACGGGGACGGTGACCAGGGAGCGGAAAGTGCAGTGCAGCTCCGTGGCTTGGGGGCAGGAGCAGGGGCGGGGACAGGGGAGACCGTAGACGAGCGGCGCAGCCATCAGCATCACCGCCAGTGTCCAGAGGATGCGCGCAGCGGGACGGTTCCCATTCAGCGGAGCCATGACCACCGCCACGGGACGCGATCACAGTATAGCTGGCGAGGAGAGAGGAGCCTTAATTAATGATTAGACTTCATCCTATAAGCACACAGCAGTTTCCGAAGCACAAAGGCAAACCGCACTGTCAGAGAGAGAGAGAGAGAGAGAGAGAGAGAGAGAGAGAGAGAGAGAGAGAGAGAGAGAGAGAGAGAGAGAGAGAGAGTGCATACTAGGCTAAATTGATGAGGCAGTATTGGGCACATGATGGGATATAAATGTCAGTGTTGAATATGAAAATTAAAATAATGATCCTTAATTGCTAAAGATATTTTCTAAAATAAATAAATGTAGAAATGGCGACTTGGCACCACAATGAGAGTTTAAATAAACTTTTGATGGCCACTCCTTTCTCCCCTATTGCGAACCGAATGAAAGAACCCATCCAAATTACGCACGCGGTGCGCACGGGACAATATGTGATCGTGTTAATCCAAACACCAAGTGTGGATTAATGACATAAAAACCTCATATTACCTCAAAATCCTGATAATCCTTCCGTTGAAGAGAACTCGTCATATTCCATGTTGACGGGTCCCTGGAGTCTATTCCGCAAGGCGCGTAATCTCCAGAGGAGAGGGGAGACAAAGTTAACCTTCCACGAAAAAAAAAAAAAAAAAAATTAAAGTGGAGACAACGACTGATTCTGATCCAACGTCCTAATAAAATAAACCTTCTGATAAAGGGCCTTCATCCAAAAAGTGGCCAGTTATGTGCGCTTTCGAGTCACCGCGAGGAGCGACTGGGAGAAGTTGTTCACTGTGCGCGGTCCTGCAGAGTAACAGGAGGGGCCACGGTGGACGACAGAAGAGGTAGAGTTACACCGCCGGGGCTCGAGTAGCAATATGATACCAGCTGCTACTATACTGTACTACTGAACAGACATCAGCTACGGTATTAGGAGTATATTTTTATGAGTCATCACGCTTGCCGGGTCATGTTGTAAGTATGAGGGATATCTCGCCATGAATCAAACCTCCTCCACTGATGCGCCCTACACTCGGAGTGACCTCCGACTTACACTCTAAAAGTCGAAGGTTGTTCCCAACGTTTACATGATGGGCCCCAACTTTAAGAGGTTTAAGAGAATGATTTCCGATCAGTGTGTCAGAGTTTTGTATGTGTTTTAACTGATTTGTGTTGTTCGTTTTACATCTGAATCTACTATCAAACCCCATGAGTCACATATACAGAGACTAGTATTAGATTCTATTAGATTCAAATGTATTGTCATCATACAGCAGCACATATATAACGAAACTAAGTTGGCATCTAACCAGAGTGCAAATGTAAAGTGCAATAGCAATATAGCCTATGTTGAGGAATTTACCATGAGAGGTGTGGGAGGAATAATAAGAATGGGAGGGGGGAGGGAATCATTATTCCACACCTATAATGTACAAGTGACTAAACTGGAGAATATATGAGTACTGAGTAATGATGCTAATCTGATGTAAGTAGGCTACAGATATACTGACCAGTGGTATAACTATAGGCAAGCCACAAGGGATATATACAGATATATAATATATACAGGTAGCGTAGTATCTACACCTGAATCTACTATAAAACCCCAGTCACCTATAGCCTGTTGTAGAGTATCTACATCTGAATCGATGTGATAAATTTCAAAGACATTTGCTGACATGGCACCTCTGCCTCATGCTTTGCAATCACTGCAAAAAGCAGAGTGCTCAAGGAAAAAGGTTAAGGTCTGTCATTACACACACACACCCACACACACACACACACACACACACACACACACACACACACACACACACACACACACACACACACACACACACACACACACACACACACACACGCACGCACGCACACACACACACTAAACAATGCATGCATGCACTAATGTACACACACGCTCACACACACTAAACAATGCATGCATGCACTAATGTACAGCACGCACCCTCACTCACACACACATACACACACTAAACAATGCATGCATGCACTAATGTACACGCACCCTCACTCACACACACACACTAAACAAAATTTAGAAAATGTGCATGAATGAGGACATGAGTTGTCTGGTGAATATACACGGCTGATTTCCTCAAACATGTCCCGCGCCTGACAGCACATTTCATTCATGGTCCACAGTCTGACACACAGTTGATGACATTGCAAAGATTTACCATTTAGAAAATCACACGCTTAAGACGCATAGCTTCGAATTACCATTTACAGTAATACATGCAAGACTGTGGCTGAATTTCTTTTAAACGCTTTCTGCATGTTCACACACTGTAGATATAGAATAATGAGACATTATGTTTTATTTCTAAGGCACACATGCTCACACACCTCAGGGCAGATATATACCATGTCATATCATATCTCTCATATCTCATCATATCATGTATCATATAATATCCTACATCTCATATCATATCATATCATATATTATATCATATTATATCATATATCTAGGGGGGAACTGCAGCAGTCCAGAGGCTGCAGAGCGCTAGCTATGGGTGTGTGTGTGTGTTGGCGTTGGGAGTTGGAGGAAAGCGGAGTTCAAGGGTCAGGGAGGTCCAGTGAGCAGGGGGGGAACACCTCGCTGTCCGACTGAGAGCCTCCATCCATCACTATGTCCCCTCCAAGCCGCTGGCACACATGCATCAGAAGGCACATGTAGGGTGAGGTGATTCAGCTGAAGATCACCATGCATCATACGCTCTTACCGGACCATGAGCACATTATGAAACATTTATATTTCCGACAACCCCTATCTGTTTTCTGTAAGAGCAATAACTCAGTGGAACAGTCTGCCAGAAGAGATGAGGAGTTGCAGCTCAATTGTCACCTTCAAAGCTCACCTGAAAGAACGGTTGCTAGGTGGCCAATCCTGTTCCCACTTTTATTAGGGTACCCTTAAGGGGGGGGGGGGGGGGGTTATTGTATTGTTTTACATTGTACGTTTTTATTGTATTGTTTTACATTGTATGTTTCTATTGTATTATTTCATATTGTATGTACAAGGGACTGGAGATGTGAAATAGCAAAAGCTATAATCTAGTGCAATGCAAAAATCTTTTCTCTTTGGAGACTAATGTTTTTATTTGTACGTTGTCCCTGAAATAAACTTCTATAATAATAATGTTTTGGGACCATATATTCACATACATTCTGCAGATGGAAAGTAGCCTATATAGGCTTTTTGGAAATTCCTAATTTACTAATTCCTTTGTAAACCAGAATATAGTCTGTTTTTGCTCCAGTGTTTGCACACACGACTGATGCAAACAAATATTTCACAGCCACAAAATACAGCGATTACAATTAAAGGAACACGCCAACATTATGGGAAATGTACTTTACCATCTTCCCCAGAGTCAGACGAGAAGAGAGATACCACTTTCCTCTCTGTGCGTTCAGTATTTTAAGATAGCCTAGCTTAAAACTCTGGGAGAGGTGTTTTTGGCTAACGTTAGGTTATGACTATAACCAAGTTCTGTTAGTTAGGGGCGATGCTTGGCATCGCCTTCTGCACTATCTCGCGTACGTGCACGCGTACTGAATAAACCACAAATGTACCTCTAATACCAGTATTAGTCTGACCACACCCCTCATCAGCTTACCTTCATAAGCAGGTGTGTGGTCACCTGCTCTCCTCCTTCCCAAGCTTTCACCACAAGGTGAGGACAAGGGCTGCAGCGGCGTCCGATGCCAAGCATCGCCCCTAACTAACAGAACTTGGTTATAGTCATAACCTAACGTTCTGTATCGTTAGTGGCTTAGCTTGGCATCGCCTTCTGCACAAGGGAGGCCAAGCGGAGCCACTTGGCTGACAAATACACCCCGCTGACAGCCCCCCAAAACCATCAGAACAGGGAGGGCCGAGCCCCCCCGACCCCCCCTAATGGAGGGTAGCCCCCCTATTAGGGACGTCACGGGAGGGCGACGGACCCGACCGTGCGAAGAGGCACTCAAGCAACTCAACGCACAGGGTGAGCAGACCGTGGCTTGACCCACGACTACACACACGCACAACCCGCATGCCACCCGGGAACGAACGGAGGAACAACCTCGTTACTGCCCCCAGAATCACGGGGTCAAGGGCAAACCCAACCCCGTGGCAAGGCCGTAGCAGCGGAGCACGAAGGAAGACCCAGACCCACCAAAAGGACTGGACTCCCTGGAATGGGGGCCCGGAGAAGTCCATGATGCCAGCATCAAGACCCCACCAGGTGGGCACGTAGTGCCCCGCCCCCCACATCGCCAGCGTATTCGGACAAAGGCCCCTCAGTTACTGCACCTGGTATTCCCAGGCGGAACCAACCAGGCCAGTAAGCCGAGCGGGCCCCGTCCCCCCAATAGTACACCGCCTGGCACACTGACCCTGCAGAATAGGCAGTCAGCATGGCCGTAAGCACACAAAAAAGGTTAACCAACGGAAGCAGGCAGCGCACCGGGGAAAAACCAGGCAACAGGCTGTTAACCCTAGCCTGGAGACTGCGGACGAGACAGGCGCCAGAGGGGACAGCTGAACACAGCCGCCCCGGCGGAAGGAGCGTAAGCTGGCGGTGTTGCATGACCAAGCCTCCATTTAACAACCCCCACCCAGAGGGGTCGAGGCAGAGAAGGCTGACACGATTGGCAGACGTCATGAACGTGCAGGGGCACCCTCAACCGGTGAACCCGGGAGTTGACACTGCTCCAACACACCAGGGAATCAACCACCTCGGTGTTACCCAATGCGGTGGTTGTTCCTATAACCCCTCAAGAAAAAACTCCAAAACACACCTGCGGGTATACACCGGCTATACCGCAGTACAAGTGTTTCAGTTTCCAAAAAGGGTTAACCCAGGCCTACGGGTCGCAAACATCACTTCGGACCGGGCCTGGCGGTACGGGAAGCACAGGGTCACCAGAGGAGGTCAAAAAACCACCCCCACAGGCCCTTCTTCGCCATGCGTGAGAGAGGAGCGAAAAACAATGGAGAACCAGCCCCTAAGCACACCGTACCTGGTATTCCCCGGCGGTCTCCCAACCAAGTACTAACCAGGACCAACCTGTGTAGCGGCCGAGATCCGACGAGATCGAGCGCGTACAGAATGGCATGGCTGTAAGCCATGACGACAGTGCTGAGTAAAAACATACCCAACCAGGGTCTCCATAGCGCTTAACCCTGTGACACCCAGACCGACCTGGCATTTTTCCCCCTGAAAAAAGCCCAAGTCCCTCAGGGTACCAGAACAGCAGATCTGCATCCCCGGCGGACAACGGGTTCAACTGATCTGGACCAGCGTGACCAGAACCAGTCCCGTGCCCTAACCACGCCGACATGCCTACTCCAGGAGAAGGGCAGATATGCGTGTTGATCTTAACATGAAAAGAAGGCGCCACCCAGACGTCGGGACGAACCGCGCCTGGTGGCCCACCCCAAGGGCGTGAGACCCCACTACATATGTTCAGATCCATCCCGTCATCATCCCCCAGACATGAACGAGGATCCGTCGACAACCCACCCAGGTCATGGGATGTGGTCGCCGGAAGAGGAAAAACCCCCATCTCAGTTGCTTTATAAAAACGCTGTTTCAACCACAAGCAACTAAGGCGTGCCAGTCAATCGCCTGTTTACAGCGAGCTAGCACTATACGTGCGTCGGGACACACCCCCATCAATGAACAGGCTATTTAGACCTGTCATTGAATCCCCAAGGCGCCCAGGGGAACGACAAGAGGGGTGTGACACTCCCTAACTCCAACACTTCTGGAATAGAAAGAAGGAAGCATCAACAGTATGTATCCCAGTCTACACAGCCGGGGTAAAAAATGTTCACATTTTTACATCCCACCACCCTCCCATAGGAAAGAGACGGGGATCCCCAGAGAGACTTCCCACGCGAGCTGTACAGATTGAAAAGAATATATTGCACCTTGAGCCATGTAAAAAACTGGTTTTAGGGCCTCCGGGGAAGAGGCACCGAACCCATACACACTCAATAAACGAATTGAATCGAATATACATACAATAGAAAAGGACCCTTCTAGAGGGTCCACTCACTTTGACAATCTGAGGAGGAAGGCTCTGTACTCTGATGGAGGCTTCCTCACATGGATCACATGGAAGAAGGAGTCCGAACTCACAGAAGGCCTGAGTAGGCGCTTGGTGAGGAGGAGCCCTGACCACCCCCCCTGAAAACAGATCCATCACATGGACCTGAACAGCACACGGAAGTCCTACCAACAGAGACGCGCACGGTGACGTACTCTATGGCGGGGGAATTCCTGCGGTGCACACGCCCAATATACCAGGCCGTGGGACCAGGAACTCCCTCCCCCCCCCCCCCCCCCCCCCCCCCGTAACGTGCCGAACCGCCACGTGATGGGAACCTTGAAGGACAGGGGGTGTACCCCTGACCGACAGAACAATGGGGAGAGGAAAGGTTACCAGTTCACCCCTTTACGACCCCACACCCATGATACGACGTAACGACAAAAAGAGAATATGACACAGTCATAGTCAGCTCTATGAAGCGTTTCACAGCTCCACACAGCGCACGAGCTAACCTGCTATCTGATTTTTACTAAGGAAAAACACAGAATAGAGAGGGCTCTAAGAACCCCGGTCCAACATACACATGTGCTTCTGTGGCCAGTACAACCCAGTTGTAGGTCACATGACACACACAACCCATCATCATCACAATGAGAGAATACATCATTCTTGATTAGTATCGACCACAGGCCTTGCTAAGCACACATGACAGCAACCAAACCAATTTCCCTTTAGGAAATAAGTTTCTCCAGCAGATTTAGCACAACCTCAGCAATCAAGCTGAGAGTTACATCGTATCCCTACCACACAAAAGACACAATTAATGCACAACATGTCTGATAGGAGGTGATAAAGTCCCCAGGGAACCGGGGGGGGAAAAACACAATCCTCCTATTTTACCCTCAATACGGCCAGTTAAAACAGGAAAACCTGTTAATGTGTGAACTCACTGTCCATTGTCATTACAGTCTGAGAAAGAACATTCTTTTACTCACTCGTCACCAAGCATAGCTTCATAGGTTAGTTGCCTTAGTAGTGAGTACACGGTACACATAAACACCATGATGTTTCTCACACAACAACCAGATCAATACATCACGACCTGCACGGAGAAGCTACTGCCAGTGACAAAAACAGCTCACACACAACCCGCAACGTATCTCAAATGCATTGCAACAACACACGTTTTGGGAAAAAACACCGTCATTCACAAAACATTTAGCAAGGTAAAACCAGAAGACGTGTTATGAGGGTCTGGCCAACCCCGTACCTGCCCGGAACGCAGATCAGCGAAGTGCAGTCACAAGCCACCGTAGAACACAGCCCTCTTTGTTGACGCAATCCCCGTCTAGGCTCAGGCAGGGTTGACGAACATCCCCTGTCAAGGATGACGTCGTGGTCAAGAGTGTAAAACATGTTAAAAATCAAAGCACGTTCAACAGAATAGCATCAAGCTAACGGCTGCTCCAACCGTTCGGGTGCTATCGCTTCCGCTCGCGAGACGCCGATCTACGACGCACGCGATCAGGAGCGAGCTCCCGGCGGCGCGCGAGAAGCCAAGCTACCCCGCGCCAGGCCACCGACCGGCTAACCGTAAGCTATGAACATGTAAACAATGACATAACACTCACCCAGACAGGCCGCCGTTCTGAACCCTCCTCACTTTTTAAGAGAAAAGAGAAAACAAGACGTCAACACCGCTTCACAACGGTGACAATAACACGTCCGGCGGAATCAGCACAGTACCAACTGGCCTGTATAGCTGACTTTGAACATGAATCTGCCGCTATCGCACATTACATGCACATATCCCCTCGTGAAGGAATACTCTCATTTGGATATGAAAGATGGGGTCTTAACACGGTGACAGAGAGAATCCACTCGTCCAGAACACACAGGGATCACCAGTGTCAATGGTCGCGGCCCACTAGTTAAAACTATAATGGTCGCCAGACCAAGGCCTTCTGTCGCCTAGACGGCTAAACAAAGGACCCTAGCCTGGGGCCGGTTTCCATAAACTTTGTCTAGTAGCCCCCATAGCACTAACAGACAAGTGGAGCCCGCCAGCAAACACTACTCACCCAACCTGGAACGCACCGCTCCTCACAACAGCGGCATGTCCGACAGTTCAGCTGTGGCCTGACAGGTTTCACCCCAACAAACACAGCAAGGAACTGCAGTTGAGAAGCATGCAGCGGCGTGCTCCCAATACGAAAACCGGTGGAGGGTTTGTAGAATGATCATCATCTTCTAGACACTCCAGTACGAAGACAATATCGCCGTATTTTCTCGAAAATAGTGAGAGAGAAAATAAAGATATGATGTCAACGTATCCTTGTTTCCCAAGCTGTTCCTAATCCAATTTCTTCCATCATGGTGTCAAGTGTGGGGATCTACCGAGGCACCTCTTCCTTGTGGTGAAAGCGAGAAGGAGGAGAGCAGGTGACCACACACCTGCTTATGAAGGTAAGCTGATGAGGGGTGTGGTCAGACTAATACTGGTATTAGAGGTACATTTGTGGTTTATTCAGTACGCGTGCACGTACGCGAGATAGTGCAGAAGGCGATGCCAAGCTAAGCCACTAACGATACAGAACAGCCAGGCTAGTGGTCCTTTAAGAACTTAACTTAAACTTAAACTTGCCCAGGACAACTTGCCCAGTACAACCACAGTCTGCCACTGTTGACCACTAGGAGCTGCCCCGTACAACCACAGTCTGCCACTGTTGACCACTAGGAGCTGCCCAGTACAACCACAGTCTGCCACTGTTGACCACTAGGAGCTGCCCAGTACAACCACAGTCGGACACTGTTGACCACTAGGAGCTGCCCAGTACAACCACAGTCTGCCACTGTTGACCACTAGGAGCTGCCCAGTACAACCACAGTCGGACACTGTTGGCCACTGAGCAGCTCCACTGGAGCAATTGGGGGTTTAGTGCCTTGCTCAAGGGCACTTCAGTACTGGGTATTGAGTATTCATTCACTTTTCCTGCTGATCTGGGGGATTGAACCAGTGACCTTCCGGTCACAAGACATAGACCACTGCTGCCCATCTATTTCTAGCTATCATTTGGGAAGGTGTTGAAAAGGTACTTACTCACGATGGGGTCATAGGTCAGGGTCATACAAAACGTTATTGAAGCCTTCAGATGAACAACCGTACACCAAGTAAAGCAGACTTGTGGTGTATGAGTTCTGACCTTTCAACGTTTGAATGTTTGACCTTTCATTCTAGCATGGAATGCACCACTGGACCCTGTCATACACAATCCAGTGATTGACTTTACACTTAGAGTGCCTAGAGTTTGTACTGAACTTGGTAGATCTGATTTTGGCTTCTCTGCCCCCTACCTCGTGGAATACCCTGCAGGAAACTCTGAAACTAGACACTCTAGTATCTATGGGTCAGTTTAGAACCTTGATGACCAATCAGGTCACCACAATATGTAATTGTTACCGCTATTGTTTTTTAAATGTGCTCTTAATTGTTCTGATTGTGTGATGTTTCTGTATTTATTAACGCATGACGACACTTGTGAATGTAACATCTCTACAACACTGTCAGTTTAACTACTCAGTGTATTTATCCAGTATAAATAAATAAAGATTGAATGAATGGGAAATATATATATATGCTGTGAAGAGTTTACACACCAACATCTGTCAAGATGTACTGTCTGTCTTTATCACCATCGTACAGCAAGTGACAGACCAAATGACCTACAGCAGCTGGTCACGGCTCAAAAGATCTATCAAGATCAACCACAGCACAATATATAATTATGTTTGAATTAGATTGTAGGCCATCTCTCTATATTGTTGTTGAAACATGTGAAATAAAGTGTTACTCCCAAGTGATCCATATTTCACACTGATCCACATTTAATATGACACCAGAGCCAGAGGATAAAGTATTTATATTCTCAAGTAAGTCTGTGCCAAAAGAAGAAATCCATGCCGGTTTGATCAAATTTAATAGCTTTTCCCATTTAATGGGGAGGAGATGAAAATCATTTAAATTTTGTTTGCCTTATTGTGTTCTGAGAATTTAATCTTCACATCACAGGGCTCCCTTCCTTGCTGTTTGGTGTTTGTTGAGAGAGCAGGAACACTACTGCCGTTTGGTTCCATCATTAACGCTGCTTCACAGCCTGAGAAGAAATCTATAGAAGGCCTCAGAAGACAAAAAAAGATATACAAAAAAACCTTTATGGCTAATTATATTGAGTGAATAATTTGACTTTGGTATCAACTGGATGGTAGCTAAGATATCAGAAAAACAGATATCTGGCCAGGCTGTGGGTGTCCCTGCAGCGGCATGATGACAAATCAAGCTTATGACTGAGGCACATTTCTTAGTAATGAGTGCTGTTACCACAGAATTGGAACAGAAAAGGGCGGCTAAGTGGCGCAGTGGGCAAGGCGCTCGCCACTAATGCAGGAGATGCTGGGTTCGAGCCCAGCTCTCGGCATTTCTACCAGCTTGGCTGGTCGTTCATACTAACACAATTGGCAGCATTAGGGGTGGAAAGCTGGTGGGAGGGGATCGGACGTTGTGGACAGCGACTCCTACAGGTCGGTTGGTGCGCCTGCGCAGCAGAATCAGGAAGCAACGGGGGCGGCGTGTCCCTCCCACGCAGACCCTCGCCGCTGAGAGATCGCGCTGTGCAGGTGAAAAGATGCGACGGCTGCTTCCTTGAGTACCGGAGGGGACACGTGATGCAAGGCTTCGTCCACATTGCAGCCGGCTTGTGGGAGGCATGGCCTAACAGCGCCTTGCCCACTACACCACCTAGCCGCCCTGATTTAGATTTCTTTGTAAAGTCCTTTTTATTTGGGGAATGTTTGTTTGGAGTTTTTGATTGTGTTTATGTTAGGACAATGCTCAGCCAAAGCAGTTGTAACTACAACTGTAAAAGATCCATCGAAACCATTGGACCACCCGAGCCTTGCATCGTGGATCATCAAACCTGTGAGTAACTAATCAACCATGTCTTCAATCAATCATGTTAGAGCGTCTGTGGGCAGCTATTGAGATCTTGTTCCCATTAACACTTTCACTGCCCAAGCTTAATTCCTTTTACCTCCTTGAATGCCCAGCACCACTTCAATGTTAACGTTAATATCGCCTAATCTATGTTTTAAATTATGGCTATGTGTCTAATCTGCCCGTCGCTTATCAATGACTCATTTTCCAGTCAACATTGTCATAGCAGATTGTTTTTTTATCGCTTCATTTCCGTTTTCTAGCATTTTGAAAAGCACTCGTTTTCATGGAAAAATTAAGACATTTCATGATAATCGCCCTTTACTGGAATATTCTAGAACGTTGTCATTTTTCGGCCTATTTATGAATCGTTTTCAAATAAACGCTAGATTGTCGATAGTATATGTGTACACATGCACGCTCTGGCCGCGAGCTGAAAATCGATTCTCCTATTTCCTGACCGCTCGCACAGTCAATCAGCCATATCACATAATCACATAAAAGCTTATATCTCCGTGAAAACGAGTCTGATTATCCTAAGACTGGTAACATAGATTCCTTACCTGAGATCAGATGGTATCCAAATGGATTATTCCAATTCCTGATCGCCATTCGAAAAAATCTATCCTTTTATTGATTCACAGTGTATACTGTAAAAACACATAATCCCGCTGCTCTGAGACTCACTAGTGGAGCTGATTGACCCCGGCTGCGTGAGTGAGAAGTCAAATGTGGAGTCAGGGATTTTTTTTCTCATTAATTTTCATTGAGTTCAATCCAAAAGGGTGAATTACCATCTGGGAGACGATAGGGGGCGCTTTTTTCACATCTGAGCGCCTGGAGTGGCTGAATTTCCAACGGTTGACTCGGTTGATGAAATATGATTTCAGATCGCTAATAAAAAAAAACGAGAAAATACGAGAATTCTCGTGAGTGGGCATTCAACCCGCGGGGGGTAAACCCGAGAAAACTCGGGTTGGGCAATCAAAGTGTTAAGCTTACAAGCTGCAATAGGTATATGGTCTCCTTACGAAGAAAATATAGTCGGTTTACTTCTCTGATAACTACATCACTGCATAACTCATACATGTTCAGACAAACTTAATATTTGTGATACTATGTATACACGCAATTCAAAGTATATTCAAATATATACTAAAGATATATCATACTTTATTTAGACTTTTCAGAGAAAAAAAAAACCTGGCTCACTTTTAACAAAATATAAGGACTAAAGCTATAGGCGGCGTTGCTTTTGGGCAGAACTTTTAGAAATATTTTCAAATTCTTAAACCGAATTCGACAACGCCCTTCCCAATCAGCACGTATCAGGATGTCTCCAAATCCACGCCTCGCTAGGTAGCTAGCAGGCAGCTATGTGTTAGCCGCAGGCCTTTGTGTATGCACGCTTTGTGTAACAAGCATGCATGTCACTAGAGAGTTTGATAGACAGCTCGCTCATTCCAATCATTTAACTTTAGTTTGTTTGATTGGATGTCGTTGTTTTAGCTCTTGCCCCTTACCGGAACAACGGATTGTTTTCAGTTCATTGCTGTTTCTTCAACTCTAGAACCCCTGTCCTCCGCTCCTCAACCTGCACGCCCTTCAACTCTAGAACCCCTGTCCTCCGCTCCTCTGCCTAGACATCCTTCAACTCTAGAACCCCTGTCCTCCGCTCCTCTGCCTAGACATCCTTCAACTCTAGAACCCCTGTCCTCCGCTCCTCTGCCTAGACATCCTTCAACTCTAGAACCCTGTCCTCCGCTCCTCTGCCTAGACATCCTTCAACTCTAGAACCCTGTCCTCCGCTCCTCTGCCTAGACATCCTTCAACTCTAGAATCCCTGTCCTCCTCTCCTCTGCCTGCACGTCCTTCAACTCTAGAATCCTTCAACTCTGAGATCCCTGTCCTCTGTTCCTCTGCCTAGACATCCTTCAACTCTAGAACCACTGTCCTCTGCTCCTCTGCCTGCACATCCTTCAACTCTAGAACCCCTGTCCTCTGCTCCTCTGCCTGCACATCTTTCAACTCTAGAACCCCTATCCTCTGCTCCTCTGCCTGCACATCCTTCAACTCTGAGATCCCTGTCCTCCGCTCCTCTGCCTAGACATCCTTCAACTCTGAGATCCCTGTCCCCTGCTCCTCTGCCTAGACATCCTTCAACTCTAGAACCCCTGTCCTCCGCTCCTCTGCCTAGACGTCCTTCAACTCTGGAACCTCTGTCCGACAGCTGTGCGCCGTCACTCACCCATGAAACCGCCGGAACAACTCAGTTTACGGACCGTAACGGTGCACCTGAAAGAAATCTCCTGGTTGGGATTCTCCTCTTCCCCCCAGAGACTGACAGTGTAGAAGAGTGCAGGGAGAAAATAGCCCTGCTGTGCGTATTGCCTGTACATCCTGGAACATCATCCAGCAAACTTTAAAACTCAATACTTTGGTCAGTTTAAATCTTTGATCACCAACCATTTCACCATAATCTGTAATTGCTTTAATTGATTGCACACATTTTTATGATTGCAGTTATTGTATATTGTATTTTTTATTGTATTTATCATGTATGTATGTATTTATTATGTTTGTATGCTCAATGTCATTGGAAATGAGGACATGCCCTCAATACATTTTTGAGTTGAAATAAAGATTAAATTAATGAATGAATGAACATTCTGCTCAGACCAGCCTTCTTCTTTGGCCAAATAGGGGACTTTCTAAACACTTCACCTGGAAACACAACACTGCTTAGCTTACGCCAGCGGTTCCCAAACCTTTTCATGTCAAGGTCCCCAAATCGATACGTACCAAGCCATGGACCCCCAAGATTTTGTCCCAGGGACCCCCATCTGAGAAGATATTTGTTGTGTTATATTATGTACTTGAGAATTCCACAACTGTCTGTAGGTGTGGAGTGAGAGAGAAACCAGCAGGTCTATAGTAATTCATATAAATTCCTTCATTGTGCTAACAAAATTATTTAGTGAAATTAAAATTCCCCATCTTGCTGCGGACCCCCTGGACCCCCCTTTAAAGTAGCTATGAGAGCCCCTTCTAACCATCAAGTCCTCTACGGTTTCTTTCTTTCTTTAATGCAGCTGCCTTATCATGTGAAACTAATTCTACCTACATAGACAAGCTGAACGCTAATCATTTTGTAAAAACTAATTTCAAGACTGACTGTATCAAGGACTGCCTGATATGTCGTGATGCATATTTTGATGTTGAAAGATATTACAAAGCCTAAGATAGTCATCCTTATGATCTAGGTATATTTTCATGAAAGGCAAAACTATATCTACAAGTAGACGCATTTTGTAATAAACCTGATGGCAGCTGGATGCAAATGAGAGCTTCATCTTTTACCTCTTATGCCTGGTACATTGCTGTCGAGAGCTTCCTTTCTGTTATGCCCGGTACATTGCTGTTGCAAGCTTCCTTTTCTCTTATACCTGGTACATTGCTATCAAGCTAGCTAGCGGTGGCGCTATGGTGATGGTATTGGTTACCAGAAAGCTAGCTAACATTGGATCAGTGAGTTTGCTCTAGTGCTAGTTCAATAACATAGCATAACAAACCTTCCATATATTTCCTGTTATTCTGCCCAGCTCTGTTAGTCGGCTGCCTTATGTCAGCTTTTTATCAAAATATTAGTATGATTTCAAGCTCTGATCATATTCTAAATCTAGATGTTGTTGCACCAAAGTTAGCAGCTTCTAATTGTCCAGATAAAACACATTTTCTTCATGTATTGTAGTCACGTACTATCCGGTAGTAAATTCTGTTTACAAAAAGTTTAAATATTGTAACATTTGATGGCAATACCGCCACCATTGCCAGTGTTCTCTGCTGGTCTCACCAAATTTTTACAGTCTTGCTTTTGTCTGCTAAAATGATATCCAGTTTGCCATCTACCATCTCTGCCTGAATCCATTACGCAGCATTAGTGCAATGAAGCATGACTGTGATGGTGGATGTGCTAAGAATATACTCCTTGTTAGGATGTACACTGGTGACCAATGGAATGAAACCCCTGCTGCTTGGAGATGTGTCCGTCCAGCCAGTGACTTGTCCCAGACCACAAACCATGACGCACCTGAAAATAAACTAGCAGGCTGTGTGAGACATGGTCTGTCTGTCTGTCTGTGTGTGAGCCGACGTAAAAGAAAATGTCTTTCCATACTGAAAGTAAATTATTAGTACTGTATATAAAGCGTTGAAAGTATATTTCTACCCATATGTACTTTTCTGAGAGTATATGTCTTATGCGCTTTCATGTACTAATACAAAGCACATCTTTAGTATGATAGACATTACTATGCTGTACATTTAATCTAAGTTATCTAAGTACAGTACACAAAAATACATGAAAAGCATTTCAATATATTTAAGCACATCTTGTGTTCAAGTTCTTTAGTTCAAGTTCAAGTTCTTTAATAGTTGTCATACAGAAGTACAGAATACTTTCATACAAAATGCTTCTTACTGTTACGCTCCAGAGACTGTGCTAGACAAGATAGTATCAAATAACATAATAACATAATATAGCATGAATTTAGAAGAAGAATGAGGTCACAGTTGTTCGGTATAGACATATGTACAATGTTCTGAGTTACCATATAATATACAATACACAATACTATGCAGTGTACTAATGTACAGTACTATCTAGTGCAAAGCAGAAGTGGGATGAGGTACAATTTTAGGTACAATTTACAGTAAGGTGTACGAGTTGTAGTGCAATCCTTCATCCATAAATATAAAGTGTGGGGAGTGGGTGCTACAGTGTGTTTGTTTAAAGTGGGTGTGTGCTATAAAGTGTGTGTAGTGGGTGCTACAGTGTGTTTGTTTAAAGTGAGTGTGTGCGTGTGGATGTGTGTGCTATGTGTGTTTGGTGGTTGTTGTTGTGTAGTGTTCATTCATTGTTCGTTTAGCAGCCTGATGGCCTGGGGATAGAAGCTACTTCTGAGTCTTTCTGTGCTCGCCTTGAGACTCCTGTGTCGCTTGCCTGACGGCAGCAGTTCAAAGAGGCAGTTGTTCGGGTGGCTCGAGTCCTTAATAATTCTCTTAGCCTTCCCCTTGCAACGCTTGTTGTAAATGTTCTGGAGAGTGGGGAGCCCCCCTCCAATTGTGCGTTCGGCTGAACGTGTCACTCTTTGTAGTCTGCTTTGGTCTTTTGCAGTGCTATTCCCAAACCAGGAGGTGATGTTGCCGGTCAAGATGCTCTCTATTGTACATGAGTAGAAGTTCTTAAGGATCTTCTGGCTGACTTGGAACTTCCTTAGGCGCCTGAGGAAGTAGAGGCGTTGTCGTGCCTTCTTCACCACACTGTTAATGTGTATGGTCCATTTCAAGTCCTCGGATATGTGGGCTCCGAGGTACTTGAAGCTGTTGACTCTCTCAACCGGTGCCCCGTCGATGCTGAGGGGGCTGTAGTCCTTGACCCCCGACCTCCTGAAGTCCACAATCATCTCTTTTGTTTTGCTGACGTTCAGGGAGAGGCTGTTTTCCTGGCACCATCCCGCCAGGACCTTGACCTCTTCCAGGTAGGCCCTCTCGTCGTTGGCAGAGATCAGGCCCACCACCACTGTGTCGTCAGCAAATTTGACGATTGTATTGCTACTCCGCTGAGCCACACAGTCGTGTGTGTACAGGGAGTAGAGGAGGGGACTCAGAACACAGCCCTGGGGGGCCCCTATGTTGAGGGTGATGGATGAGGAGGTGCAGTTGCCTGCTCTCACCACCTGGGGTCTGCCAGTCAGGAAGTCCAAGACCCACTGGCAGAGGTCATAGCCCAAGCCCAGGTCCCTGAGCTTGGCTATGAGTATGGAGGGGACTATGGTATTGAATGCCGAGCTGTAGTCGATGAATAGCATTCTCACATAGTTCCCCTGCCTCTTGTCCAGGTGTGATGCTGCTGTGTGCAGCACATGGGATATGGCGTCCCATATGTGTGTATAAAAGTGTGTGAGTAGAGGGTAGAGGGAGTCAGCCCAATCTGAAACTGTTTGCACCAGGACTCTTGTACTGTATGTATTCTATGGTAATCATAAGTCACGCGGGGATTCAACTTGGATTCAAATGGCACATTTCTTATTGGTTATGTCATGTGTGTCGGAAGCTAACAGGCTGTGTGTTACAGTAGGCGTGGAAAAACATGTCTTCTGAAACCTCTGTGAGAGAGTGGCCACATTAATTTATATCTGACGAAAGTAGGAAATTAACTTGTGATGTGTGAGTCTGTGTGTGTGTGTGTGTGTGTGTGTGTGTGTGTGTGTGTGTGTGTGTGTGTGTGTGTGTGTGTGTGTGAGAGAGAGAAAGAGCAAGAGAGGGAAAGCGATAGAGAAAGAGAGGCAGAGAGAGAGAAAGAGCAAGAGAGAGAAAGAAAGAGAGAGAGAGAAAAAGAGAGAGAAAGAAAGAGAGGGAAAGGAAGAGAGAAAAAGAAAGAGAGGAAGAGAGAGAGAAAGAAAGAGAGAGTGATAGAGAAAGAAAGAAAGAAAGAAAGAAAGAAAGAAAGAAAGAAAGAAAGAAAGAAAGAAAGAAAGAAAGAAAGAAAGAAAGAAAGAAAGAAAGAAAGAAAGAGCCACATAGTGAAAAAGAAAGAAAGATATGAAGAGAAACAGAGACAGAGAGAGGAGAGAGTATGAACAAGACAGAGAGAGAGATGGAGAGACTGGAGAGCTTGCAGCCTTCATGTGTGTGGTGTGTGTTCCACTGGGACATATGGTCATCGTATGTTGGCTCAGCTGAGTCTCACTCTGTGGTACAAATACACCCATAGGCTACTGATGACTGATACTAATACAGGGTTCCTGCAGGTTTCAACAAGTTACATTTTTAAGACTTTTATAGACCTCTTTAAGACCACTATGAATAGAATCTAATACCTATTTCACGGCCATGCTGGCAAAAAGGTATGAAGGAAAATGACTAATGAAGTAATTCCATACAAATGGTTGTGGGGGAACTGTTAGTCTATTACCGTATTGCTTACTTTGCAGCCAGACATTTCCCGCAAACACATTTAAACAAGATACAGAGAAGTTATCGCAACATAGAAGTAACTTCCTAATCCAATACATTTTTAAAACCTACTGTATCAAAGGCATAATACCTTTGTAAGACCCAGCAGGAACCCTCTAATATTTAATGGGACATATAATGTATCTTTTCACCAATTTTATACCACTGCCTTGAAACGGTGGAACATCTTTGTTATGCTTTTTTTTTTATTGTTATTGTTTTTTTCTTTTTTACATTTAATTGTAATGATTTACTGTCCAGCACCTCTTTCTTCTTTTCTAATGCAGTGTTTTTGGTGGCTGTAGCAACACACCACATTTTAAATGCATTATTTCCTTCCCTGCCTGGCAACCTCACACCCAAGCGTAAACAACCTTTACAAACTGGGCAGTACATTAGGTACATTTATATTTACCTTTACCTATATTTAGTCATTTAGCTGACGCTTTTATCCAAAGCGACTTACAAGTTCTGTATGACAAGTCATCAGGAAGGGCACAACTCTATCAGCTGAGTAACAATGTTCATCAAAGTGTTGAGTGCTACAGTGTAGGTTTGTTTATTAGGACAAGTGCATGCAGTGTCGGGCGACATGGGGGGTCATTCGCGGGCCATGCCCCCCCAGATGGGGCACTGTGCCCCTCCAACCGGCATGGTCAATTATTATAAAAAAATAAAATAATTAAACATTTAATCTTTTTTATTATAGTAAAAGTCAGATGTTTTCCTTTATAAATAGGCTATTTAGCCTATTATTAAACGAAATTAAACAAAAAAAGTCTTAAAGGAAGTGTATGTTTGATCTCACGCGGCACGCCACGGCTCACGCACCGTTATTATTGGTCACGTTGAGTTGACGGCGGGTAGGGCGTGACTGCATTTGAATTGATTTTGATATGGGTAGGGCGTGACTTGAGTGAGGTCAGTGAGCGCGAAAGTCAGACTCAGGTAAAATATAATAATCACTTCTTGGAGACGGACATACAAATAAAATGGATATACGAAAATGGTTGGCTGGGGCAGGCGCACCTAAGGCTTCTTCACGGCCTCCTCCAAGAATGCCTCCTCCTGGTGAAGGCCTTCCAACATCTAACGTGGTTGAAGAAGTCTGCCAAGAAGCGCCAGGCCCAGGCCCCCCCGCCGGTGCTGCACTTGGAGGTGCTGCATCTAGTGTTACAGCAGAAGCTAACGTGGTGGTTATAGGCCATCATGATGATGATCCACCAGATCCACAACCGTTGGCGGTAACGGTAAATGATCTCGGGACTGAGCATCCCAAACAAATGGTGTTACAACCATACCCTGCCAGCATGTTTAGCGGTAGGAAACGGTCATTTGTAGCGACGTGGTTCCAAAACAGAGACTGGCTCGAGTACAGTGAACATGCTGATGCAGCTTTTTGTTTCTGCTGCCGGAATTTTTGTTCTATTGGCAGTAGCACCAATCGGAGAGTGGATGGTTTTGTGAATCTTGGATACCGTAATTGGAAAAATGCCACAGAGAGGGACAGGGGATTTCATAAACATGAAACATCAAAGGAGCATCTCTCTAGCTACACAATGTGGAAGGAGCGAGTGAGACGTGTCAATACCGGCAAGGAGATTTCGACACTTGTCAACACAGACCAGCTACGAAGGAACAGGTACTACTTCTCGGCTCTCGTGGATGTTGTCGGGTTTCTGGTAGAAAACCAGTTGCCTTTACGTGGAAAGCTAGATGCTTTTGGTGACATGTCTGAGGGGGGAAGTGGTCTTTTCCTGTCCTTATTGGACTACACAATTAAAAAGGACCCAGAATTGGCTGACATAGTGAAAACTATCCCTCGAAACGCCACATACACTTGTCATGACATGCAAAATGAAGCATTAGCATTATCGAGTCAGTTGTTGGAGAAATGGATCAAAGGTTTAGTGAACGCAACACTCAACTGGCTAGGGCACTTGCTGCACTCGATCCAAAAAGTGACACATTTCTAGATGCTACAGCTGTGAAGCATATCATGGACCTGTCACGATCACCTATAATTGAGGCAGAGTTTGTAGTAGCAAAAGAGTTTTTCAAGACTGAAAAGGAATCACAGCCAATCGAGGAGGGGATCTGGACCACAAAGTACATTTTGTCTCACTACCACAAAACTCTTGTGGCAATGCCCAGTGTATTGATTGCGTTCAAGCACGCATTAACTTTCGGCGCCTCCACCGCAATGTGCGAAAACTCGTTCTCAACGCTACGGAACGTTTTTTCGGATCACAGACGGACAATGCTCCACAGACGAAAGGCCCAATTGGTTCAGCTGGCGTTTGAGAAGGACCTCACGCGAAAATGTACCACGGAATGGAAGGACACCGTCCTGAGGAGGTTCAGTGCCACGACTCGCCGCCTACAACTCTTTTAATCGGTAAGTCATATATTGTTATTATTAATAATACTTGAATGTGAAGCCCAGCCTCGGTCGGGCTTATTTCATAGTGTTTAATTTAAGCTGCCTTGCCCCTTGGCCCAATTATTATTATTAATAAGTTGAATGTGAAGCCCAGCCTCGGGCTTATTTCATACTGTTTAATTTAAGCTGCCTTGCCCCTTGGCCCAATTATTATTATTAATAAGTTGAATGTGAAGCCCAGCCTCGGGCTTATTTCATACTGTTTAATTTAAGCTGCCTTGCCCCTTGGCCCAATTATTATTATTAATACGTTGAATGTGAAGCCCAGCCTCGGTCGGGCTTATTTCATAGTGTTTAATTTAAGCTGCCTTGCCCCTTGGCCCAATTATTATTATTAATAAGTTGAATGTGAAGCCCAGCCTCGGGCTTATTTCATACTGTTTAATTTAAGCTGCCTTGCCCCTTGGCCCAATTATTATTATTAATAAGTTGAATGTGAAGCCCAGCCTCGGGCTTATTTCATAGTGTTTAATTTAAGCTGCCTTGCCCCTTGGCCCTTGTCAGTATTAATAATACGAAAACGAAATACGTGATCTTTCACTTTGTGTGTGCGCAAGACGCCAGTGTGTTTGTGACGTGACGTGCGAGAGAGAAAGAGAGAGAGAGACTGTCTTATCTCTTATGCCTGCAGTGCGCTCATGTTTTGAAGAAATGCGTGTTGGTTTGCGGGAAATGCCTTTTCTGAAGCGTATATTTTATGCCCCCCCCACAATTACCTGTGCCCCCCATGTCAATTCGCTCTGGCGCCGACTCTGAGTGCATGACAGTAAGGTTAGTTAGGGTTAGATATTTTTTATAATTTTAAATTTTTTCAGATAATGGTTGAAGAAGTGCGTCGACGGCGAAAGATTGGACGGGTTTCGGCTGTCCTAACTGGGGTGGGTAGTTCATTCCACCATTGTGGGGCAAGGACTGAGAATAGGCGACTTCTCTTTGATGACCCTCCCGGAGCTTGGATAGGAGTATAGGTCTGAGGCGGCCAGAAGATGCAGAGCGTAGGGGTCTTGAGGGTGTGTAGTTAGAGACCATTGACCGGAGGTAGGCGGGAGCGGTTCCCTTTGCCGCACGGTATGCTAGGTCGAGGGCCTTGAAGCGGATTCGTGCAGCAATGGGGAGCAAGTGCAGGTCCCTAAGAAGTGGGGTGACATGGGCCGACTTCGGTAGGTTTGAGATCAGGCGGGCCGCTGCATTCTGAATGAGTTTCTTTTCTTTTATTTTTTATCTTTTCCCCCCCTCCTAATTGTGTTAGTATGAACGACCAGCCAAGCTGATAGCAACGCTGAGAGTTGGATTCAAACCCAGCGTCTCCAGCGTTGATGGCGAGCGCCTTGTCCACTACACCACCTAGCCGCCCACATTCTGAATGAGTTGAAGAGGCTTAATGGCAGTGGCCGGGAGGCCAGCGAGCAGTGCGTTGCAGTAGTCGAGGCGGGAGATGACTGTTGATTGGACGAGGAGTTGGGTGGCTTCTTTTGTCAGGAAGGGGCGGATCCTTCTGACGTTGCTCTGGAGGAATCTGCAGGTTCTGGTTGTCGCTGCGATGTGAGCAGAGAAGTTCAACTGGTCGTTGAGGACAACACCAAGGTTCTTGGCGGTCGGGGACGCGGTCACAGCTGCATTCTCGACTGTGATGGAAAGGTCGGTCAGGGGGGAGGATTTGGCCGGCAGGTGGAGCAATTCTGTTTTGCTTAGGTTCAGTTTGAGGTGGTTGGTCGTCATCCAGGCGGAGATGTCGGACAGACAGGCCGAGATCCGCTCAGAGACGTGGATATCTAAGGGAGGGAAGGAGAGGAAGAGTTGAGTATCGTCGGCATAACAATGATAGGAGAAGCCATGAGACGTGATAATGTTACCCAGTGATTTAGTGTAGAGGGAGAAGAGAAGGGGTCCTAGAACCGAGCCCTGGGGGACACCCGTCCGCAGGGGGCGGGTGGCCGACAGGGTCCCTCTCCATGACACTTGGTAGGAGCGGTCATTGAGGTATGATGTCAGCCATGTCAGCGCAGAGCCAGCCACTCCCATTCCTGCAAGGGCCGCGAGGAGGATCTGATGGTTGACTGTGTCGAAGGCTGCAGATAGATCTAGGAGAATCAGGACAGAGGAGAGGCCTTTCGCTTTTGCTAAGTGAAGTGCCTCTGTGACCGCAATGAGGGCCGTTTCTGTGGAGTGGCCAGTCCGGAAGCCAGACTGATTAGGGTCTAGGAGGTCGTTCTGTAAGAGATAAGCAGTAAGTTGGTTGGATACAGCACATTCAAGTGTTTTAGAAAGTGTCGCTGTGCAGTGTGCAGAGGCAGTGTTCCTGGCCAAAAAGCACATTAGACATTAGAACACTGTTTGAAGGTGTACTTGGTTATGTAGGACTAGACATTGAAAGACTGACATTTTATTTATATATATATATATATATATTGCAATAAAATGCAATATCTTCCTATTCCTTTTCGGACATGTTTATTGTTTTATCTTAGTTTATCATTTTTCTTTCACAGCAAATTATTTATTTCATTGTTATTTCTTGATTATTTTATATTTTCATTGTTATTTCTTGATTATATTTTGTATATTGTTAGAAATAAACCATTGTGTGTTGTGTTTACTTTATTTATTTATTGCTGAGGCCCTCGTTCGGTGGAATTCTGTCCTCCCACGGACTGAAACACTGATTCACCCCCCGTTAATGCATCCGGACTAAAATTTACTGGCGTCGGCGTCTCATTATCAGAAGAAGGATGTTTATTTGCATAAACCAAGGTTCTCGTACAGAATGAACAAATTGAAAGTCTTTAGAGGTATAAGAAACTAGATTAAATATCCACTCGGTGGTTCTGCGGCCTGTCTGTTAGCATGCTAGTTCTCTCTCTACCTTGTGGTCTCCCCCTCCCCCTCCAGCCTCAGAAGAAGCTGGAGCTCTCTGCTTGATGTCGGTCCGTCTCACTCGCTTTCCAAACTCTTCTGTTCTGCTCACTTTCTACCACTGTCTACATTTACATTTACATTTAGTCATTTAGCTGACGCTTTTATCCAAAGTGACTTACAAGTTATGCCACACTGTATGCCAGGTCGAGGGCCTTGAGACAACGAGAGAGAGAGAGAGAGAGAGAGAGAGAGAGAGAGAGAGAGAGAGAGAGAGAGAGAGAGAGAGAGAGAGAGAGAGAGAGAGAGAGAGAGAGAGAGAGAGAGAGAGAGAGAGAGAGAGAGAGAGAGAGAGAGAGAGAGAGATACTTAGATAACGGGTTGGGACCTTCCTGTCTCCACATGACAACAGCAGTAACACGTGTGTCCTGTATCTCAATGTTTAGGGTCTTAGAAACATATTGACATTTTAATCTCAGAATATCATTCAGATGATCTATTTTAAAAAGGAATTTACGTTGTATTTTGGGTGCAAACTGGTGACGTATTTCACCCTTTTTGACGATTTACGCACAACAACGAGGGTGAGCTAGGCTAACGATTTGGCTAGTTTTGACATCAAATTGAGAGAATATTTCAGTTACAATATCTAAATTGACATTCCTGATATTTAAGCAGTTGATTGCTATTCAGCACAAGTCCGTTTCGCTAATGACATGAATGACATGTGTTGAGTTCTCAGTGACACATGGCCTCCCATTAATTTCCCCACCTGTCTTCCCTCTTCCTGTATCCAGCTTCATTGGTCAGAGTCCCACAACAATAACAACTAACTGACTTGAGCTGTTACTTACAATGATGATAGGTAGAATCCTTCTCAGCACAACCCACACTGTTGGTGGTGTAGTGGTTAACACTGTCGCCTCACAGAAAGAAGGTCCTGGGTTCGATTCTCGCTTGGGGACCACGTTGCCGGGTTGCCAGTTACCCAGGTGGTCGCTTTCCCCCGTGCTCGCAAGGGTTTCCCCTCCAGAAAAACAGAAAAACCCAATGGAAAAACACGCAGAACAGATTGCCCTGACGAAGACGGACAGGAGCACTTGTATTGGTCCCCGGGGCGCGGCCCACGCTGCAGCCCGCGTCTGCAGCCCGCGTCTGCTCCTGGCTGCCCTTGGGGGGAACGACGATGGGATGGGTCAAGCGCAGAGAGGTGTTCCTTCTTCTTCTTACGAGCTCCGACTGGTTAGTCACAAAACAATGCAAATTCAACGGGGTTGAGCTCCTGTCTGTACAAGCTGACTGAGGCTCACTGAAATCTACTTTTAAATCTACTTCGTGTACACTACTTTGTGTACACTACGTTGAGTGTACACATTTCAGTGAGCCTCAGTCAGCTTGTACAGACAGGAGCTCAACCCCATTGACTTTGCCTTGGTTTGTGGTGTGGAATAATGATCCCCTTCCCCCTCTCAAACAATCTCCCAGTCATGTTCCAACCCCCCTCCCATTTACCTTTTGTCTCACCTGATACCATTCCCATAATCCCCCCCCTTTCTAACTCCCCCCTCCTGGCCCCTCTCCAATCCAATACATCAGCCATCCTAGCCAGAATCCCTTTCTCTCCACTATACTATACTATACTATACTATACTATACTATACTATACTATACTATACTATACTATACTATACTATGTCTCACTGGATTCTGGGAGCTCTCTGGGGACACATCAAGCCAATGTCTCCATTGAGTCATCCGCCGTAACCCTTTTTTTTTTCTTTCTTTTTTTTTTTTTTCTCCATTTTCCTCCGATTTTCTCCCATCCCAATGTTAGTCGTTATGCCAATTCCCAATCCCCTTCCTGGTCGCTGCGCACTTACCCCCCACAGTCGGTCTGGGAGAGTGGAGGCTATCACGTGCTTCCTCCGACACACGTCCAGCCAATCAACCGCTTCTTTTCACCTGGCAGCGCGGATTCTCATTGAGAGGGCGTAGCGTGTGGAAGGATCCCACTATCCCACTCAAGTCCTATCCGCGCTTAGCAGGCGCCCCGACCGAACTGTAGGAGTCGCTGTTTACAACGACCCGGACCCACCCCGCCAGCTTCTCCCACCCTCTAATACTGCCAATTGTATTAGTGTGAACGGCCAGCCAAGCTGGTGACAACCCCGGAGCTGTGAGCTGGATTCGAACAGGCGAATCTAGCCGCTCCGGGGTTTGGTGACGAACGCAATCTCCGTTACGCCACCTGACCGCCGCATCCGCCGTAACTCTTGATTTACTTGTACTTTGATACTCTGTTTGAGCTAAATAAAGTTGTGTTCTACATCTGACCGAGTACATCCTTACTCGTGGTCAATTCCTCTACAGTGGCTAACCAGCCAAAGCTAGTACGAGGGACGGCATGGATTGTGCTGAGAAAGGATTCTACCAATAAAATAAAATAAAATCAAATCAAATCAAATCAAATGTATTTGTAAGGCCCGACAACACACGCTAATATCCCCATGGGACGGACACATCTTCTTTAAACAAGTCAAGAAGAAACATCACAATAAATCAAGAACAAAACAAAAACACTATGAAGTCCAAAAAAATTTAAAATAAATAAAATAAACGAATGAATGCAACACTCCCAGACATAACATACCCCACACAAAGGTAAGGAAAAACGCACTGAGAACCTAGCAATAGGAAAAAATGCACCACAGGCAATGTGGAGGAGAGAAACCTTAGAAGGGCCGTTCAAGGGGGGATCTCCCTTCTTAGATGTCGGTGATGATAGTAGTGTTACAATAAAACAGGCAAAGCAGTTGCTAAGTGTGTGTCACATCATCGTTGGCAAGTAAGAAAAAGGGCCAGGGTTCCAGAAATCACAACCATCCCTTTAGGTTTACTGCTCTCTAACGGTAATGCTCGGTATCTGCCGGTACTTGGGAGTTTAAGGATCTGTGTAATGGACAGTGACAAAGTCTTATTGGTGCCTACCCTAGTAATTCCTAAATATGTGGTGTAGCCAAAGTCTGCCTGGAAAAGGCCCCCAAATCCCTCTCCCTCGTTTCAGGAGACCGTGTGGCTCGTTGTATCAACACCTGAGGGAAGCCTGGAGCCTGATGCCTGGAAAGTAAGGATCCCTCAACATCTGCAGATGTGCCTCTTGGTTCCAAAACGCGCAGGGTTTTGACGGGAGCGACAGGAGGCAGATGGATTAGTGTTGTCTACGACTGTTCTCGAGCAGCGCAAGGTGAATCACCCTCCCTCGTGATTTACCTCCACACAGAGACAGGCAGGCAGGGGGCACGCATGCACTCTCTCTCTCGCTCGCTCGCTCGCACGCACGCACGCTCGCACGCACGCACGCACGCACGCACGCACGCACGCACGCACGCACGCACGCTCGCACGCACGCACGCACGCACGCACGCACGCACGCACGCACGCACGCACGCACGCACGTACGTACGCACGCACGCACGCACGCACGCACGCACACACACACACACACACACACACACACACACACACACACACACACACACACACACACACACACACACACACACACACACACACACACACACACACACACACACACACACACACACACACACACACACACACACACACACACACACACACACACACACACACACACACACACACACACACACACACACACACACACACACACACACACACACACACACACACACACACACAAACACACACACACACACACACACACACACACACACACACACACACACACACACACACACACACACACACACACACACACACACACACACAGAGATAAGTGCACCCCTCTCTCCCACACACACATTATCTAATGTACTGTAACCTCCCAGAGCCACCAGAGTATTTGCTAAATAAATTTTATTTGAAGCTATCAGGTAAGAATGCATTCTGTATGATGAATGTGTTTCTTGCACGTCATGAGTAAAAGGCTTCATGGCTTCAGGTTCATGTCGAGGTGAAACCCATCATGTTTGAATGGTGGCCCTACAGTGTACCATCACAGATGCCAAAAAAACCCAAAACAACCTCAAAACCTATCGTTGGAGCGGAAAATCCATGACGACCTCCTCACCTGCCAACATATTTTCCGATGTATTTCACCTGGTTAACATGTGTTAGCAGAGCTGACCTGATCCGCGCGCGTCCTTCCTCTCTCCAGCGGGTCGTGACCCTGTGTAAGAACGTGAAGGTTGACGTGTGCCAATCAACATGTCAAGCGGACAAGGACCTTTTTGTGTTTTAACCTCGGGAACGATCTTAAAGGGATAGTTGTGATTTTTGGAACCCAGCTAGTCCTGTTTCTTTACTTACCGATGATGCTGTTGATCTGGTTAGTTAGCCCTTTCTCAGAGTCAGCAATCATCCTAGCTCCGGCTAGTTAGCAACAAGCCAATGCCAAGTTGATGAGGTCGAGTTCCTGTCTGTATGAGTTGACTGAAGACAACTGAAGACTTTGTATTCACTGTGAGTACATTTCAATCAGCTTGTACAGACAAGAGTTGGACCCATTGACTTTGCATTAGTTTGTGTTACAACGATCTCTAATATCCTTTGAGTGAGGAGGGACACATTCAGGGGGTGATATCAGACTCAAGAGGTGTTGATCTAGACTGTTGATTTATAATCTGTTAATTTATAATCTGTTTATTTAGATTATGTTGATTTATAATCTGTTTATTTAGATTATGTTGATTTATAATCTGTTAATTTAGACTCTGTTGATTTATAATCTGTTGATTTCGATTATGTTGATTTATAATCTGTTGATTTAGACTGTTGAATTATAATCTGTTAATTTAGACTGTTGATTTATAATCTGTTGATTTATAATATGTTTATTTAGATTATGTTGATTTATAATCTGTTTATTTAGATTATGTTGATTTATAATCTGTTAATTTAGACTCTGTTGATTTATAATCTGTTGATTTCGATTATGTTGATTTATAATCTGTTGATTTAGACTGTTGATTTATAATCTGTTAATTTAGACTGTTGATTTATAATCTGTTGATTTAGACTGTTGATTTATAATCTGTTGATTTAGATTATGTTACAGTGATATCGTATAGAACAGAGGTGGGCAA
Organism: Notolepis coatsorum; assembly: GCF_963971535.1. Classification (NCBI taxonomy): domain Eukaryota; kingdom Metazoa; phylum Chordata; class Actinopteri; order Aulopiformes; family Paralepididae; genus Notolepis; species Notolepis coatsorum. Next base: position 28,337,406 of record NC_140165.1, read on the forward strand.
CCATGTTTTTGAGTCGATCTCTGGATGATTTGGAAATCCCAGCCACTTTCTTCAGAGTCCAATCAGCCACGTTCTTCAACCGCCTATCACGTTCTTCAGCCTCTTATCAGCCTCAGCTACTTTCAGAATGTACAGTCAGAACTGAAGCGACAAGCCAAACCCTCCTCTACTATCAGAATGTACAGTCAGAACTGGAGCGACAAGCCAAACCCTCCTCTACTATCAGAATGTACAGTCAGAACTGGAGCGACAAGCCAAACCCTCCTCTACTATCAGAATGTACAGTCAGAACTGGAGCGACAAGCCAAACCCTCCTCTACTATCAGAATGTACAGTCAGAACTGGAGCGACAAGCCAAACCCTCCTCTACTTTCAGAATGTACAGTCAGAACTGGAGCGACAAGCCAAACCCTCCTCTACTTTCAGAATGTACAGTCAGAACTGGAGCGACAGCCAGCGCTCTTTTTGTAAAGTCTTCTGCTTGGGCTCTTTTTTGCCTCTGAAATAAGAGAGAATGACTGCAATATATAGATGTAAACATCTCAAATAAACATCTGGACAACTGAGGAAGTTGTCTTCTTTCTTTCTTAATCTTGAATTTGAAAGCAAAGTAGCCAAAATGTGAATGCAATCAGCCATACAATGGGGTTAATTATTAACTGTTAAGAAGTAATCATTAGCAAGTGCTATCATCAGCATTTGAATGGTTGCATAAGTCTTTTTATTATTATTATCATTATTGTTTGATATCAATGTTTAAAACACTTCTCTCCCCAGTGTTTTTGTATTATTATTATTTCATCATATAAATGTGCAAACTGCTTTTCTCAGAATATTATTATTAATATTAAATGATTGACTCATTATATGTTTGCATTATTCTGATTAGCAGCGTATAATAACACTACAAAGCAGTGGTAATTCAGGGCAAAGTCGATCCTAAAAAGGCTGCCCACCCCGATTTAAAATCTGTTGATTTAGACTCCATTGATGTAAACTCTGTTGATTTAGAATCTGCTCTTATTTTCACAACCTGACAAGAGGAAATAATCAAACTTGAAAGGAGAAAAAACGAAACGCCTAATTCAAACACAGTTGACATGCTTACAAGGAGCAAGCAGAGAGGAGATCATCGACACAAGTAATTTCCTTCCATTTATCTCGGCAAAGTGCAAATGAGACTTAAAGAGGACCTATTGTGAAAATTGCCATTTCCTGTGTTGTTTTTAGAGAATGAGGGGTGGTCCCAACACTGAGAACATGTTAGACACGTGCATGGTGCCTTTTCTGCAGTTCAGCCGTGACAAGAACCCGCCCTCTTGAAATGAGCCGTTCAGAATTGCAGCCACAATCACCATAATTGCACAATTAATAATGTGCTTGTGAAGATATCGTGATAAAATGTGCGTGTACAAGATGGCGGCTTGTGCGTAAATTCTTTCTACCTGAAGTTGAAATTTTTTATTGCTGGATCTTGAATCGTATTTGATCTGCAACATCTAGTCTGAAAGTTGGATCTGCCCATTGAGCCCATTGAGAACAGCAAAACAATTAAAAGATATGTGTAAGGGACCTCAAATACTTCCACTTTTTGAAAAGGACTCAAATACTGTATGCCTCCTTTTAAGAAGATAAATGCAGTTTGCTTTGTGAAAACACAGAAAATGTCCTCCTTCCATTGAGTGATGGACTTCAGGTCCCGTGACTCGTAACCTAATTTCCCATTATGCATCTCTCTGGTCCAGTTCAATATGTTCTTCACCACCCACTCCATTAGAAAGACAATGGTGGAGTTTCCACAGCCTCTGATGTAGAGCGAAACTCCGGCCAGACCGGCCCCTCTGAAACAGACACACACACACACACATCTGGTCCTACAGTCCACCAACCAACCCGCCACAGAGCCATAATAAACATCACTGTCTCTCGGAACCACGCAGCATAAAATAAATGGCACTAAAAGTAAAAACCCAAATACAACCAGACAGAGTCGGAACAGAATCAAATATCCCAATGTGTTTCAGACAGAGGACACGCGCATTGAAACAATAATTTTTATTGAGCATGAATATAAACAGTTTTATTGTGGCGTCAAGGCTCCATTTCAGAATCACTCCCCGCTGAGCATTATTTAAAGCCAGCCAACGAGAGCAGGGAGAGGGATCAATTAAAAGTAAGTCCTAGGGGGAAGCATTATAAAGCCAGGTCCTTCTTGAATCACAGAGCATGACGTATAGGTAGAAAGCAGCAGCAGGTAGAAAGCAATTCAAAGAAGCTAAGTGAGGTGAGCATCAACAATCTGTTGCTTTTTTTGCAAGTTTTATGGTGTTAGTCTGTATGTCCTAATCTTAAATGTCCACCCTGTTAGGCAATATTATGAGGAAAGTAAACGAAAAAAATTAATAAAAGTAAAACGTGTTTGATATATATACTAAAGTATTGTTTAAGTCTGGAGAGCTAGCTAGCTAGTTTTTCTGTTTCACAGAGCAATGGCTAATTTAGTTGAAAATGTTCCACCCTGTTAGGTTTCCCCCTGTTATATACACCTAACAGTGTGGAACATGCACCTCACAGGGTGGAAAATATATTACAAAATGTAAGGAAATACATATAAATGCTGATACATATCCAATTGTCATGTAAACTGTATTTTACCAATATGTATATACAATGTAACACGTTATTATATATTTTCTTTAATAAATTGGTTATAAAGCATTATTTGGCTTTATACCTCTGTCCTGCCGCATCACACCCCATGATCATGTATCAATTGATCACTCTCTTGTGTAAATATACATTACACAGTAATTGATCATTATTATAAAGTGTTATACCTTTTCATTCGAATTCCATTGCTAGGGGAACAGCTTTGTCCTATGTTTACTTCGTTACTTCCTGTCAGATACTGTATTATCAAACATTGCAACAGGAACACAAATGGGGCCATTTAGAATGTTTATATTGTCAAGTTGAAAAGGTATATTATTTGCATTATAATAATTATCTGTCTCTGTCTCTCTCTCTGGCTGTCTGTCTCACATTCTTACATTTTGTTTCAGGTAAGTATGAGAAGATGTCATGTAATCGGGTAAGTATAGGATACTTTGTATTATCTTTCAGCATTCTATTGTCTTAATAACTGTCATTCATTGCAATACTTGTCTACATTTTAGGTAAGTATACAGTTATTTAAGGTTTTTGTTACATTCATCTCTCTGCCTGTCTCTGTCTCTGTGTGTCTCTGTCTCTGTCTGTCTCTCTCTACACTGTCCAGATAGATTCCTCAACGTATCTCCATGTTGCTATATCTAATTGCACCGACCTTTTGTTTAGTGCTTGAGGCTCTTCATCTTCAATCAGGCGCAGTACCTAACTGTCAACATACCAGCTGAGATCTCTGCGAGGCATTTTGGCCAGAAGAATTTGTTGACACCATGGTTTTGTCTGGCAGAGATCTCAGCTGGTATGTTGACAGTCATGGTACTGGGCCTGATTGAAGAGCCTCAATCTCTAAACAAAATGTAAAATCCAGCACCGGGTAGTAACAGGTGGGCCCAGATGGCCTATGGGTCGTGCCTCCGAGAAGGGGAGATGGAACAAAAGCTCAGAGGGGACTGGGAGGATGTGTACAGAACATCAATGTGGTGGGTGGCTTGCTGATGGGATCCCCCAAAGTGGACAGACTGAACCTCATTAGTGTACTTGCAGCCATAATTCTCACATGAATAATAGTGGCGCGGCATAGCTCAACATATCAAACCAATTGTTCATTTTGTGATAAAAGCACCAAATTTGGCAGATGTGTTGATAGATATATTGGGAACAAAACTGGATATTGGGGCGTTACAAACTAGCACCCTGGTGGCCGTGGCAGGCATTTTTCAAAATGGCCACCAGCGCTTGGTCAAACTTTCCTATCCCATTGGATTTGCATGCAATAACGGGTATAATCTAGATCCCACTAACCCTGATAACCAAATAAAATACTCACTCACCATTCTAAGGACATTTACAAACATTTTTGTAATTTCATTATATTAATAATATATAGTGGCATGAATCAGTAAAACAGTTATCGTAGCAGGCTGCTTAAAGACGTAATTTCCATATTATAGCATACTAAAGTGCAAATGTTATTTATTTAAGTACAGTGTATGAGGTATAAGCTGGCCCCAAGCTTACATAGCAAAAGCAACGAAAGAATTAAAATGTACATTTTTTTTTTATATATATTATTATTATTATATATATTTTTTTACCACATGGTGGTGCTGGCGATGAAGAGAACTCTGTGAATCAGAGTGTGGACAAAATGTCCTGGGCTGCATACCATGCAAGTCAACAGCTTGCTGGAAGAAAAGTAATCTGCCCAAGTGCCCTACTACCCCTGTTCTACGAGAGTGCCCACACTGTAGTGGCAATGATCAAATACTCCATGGATGTAGTCAGAAATGCAGTTCAACGTCTGAAAAATCTGCCAGATTTTTTTTTTTATTTAATGAACCTGTACGTGCAATTTCCTGCAATATAGAGCCTTCAATCTTGACCAATAAAGCTGCTCTTTTCACTATAAAACTCAGTTTATATTGCAGTATGATAGCCAATTACCATAATAATAATATATTAATATATATATATATATATATATATATATACTGTATATATACTGTATATTGATTTTTCGCTCATTTATTTTTATTAAATCAATCTCCTTTCAAATAGGCCAAGTTTTTAATAAGAAAGAGAAAAAAGATATATTTCCATTACCTGTAACTCTTGTGTCTCTTTCTCTCCTTCTCTGCCTCCTCCCTGAGTCTGCAATGCACAGTCATGACATCGATCTCCAAAAAAAAAAGTAAAAATAATAAAAAAAAAAGTAAATTTTTTTGAGGCCCCTCGTCACTAGAGGCCCACGGGCCGCGGCCGTCGTTAATCCGGCCCTGCTCGTCTGCCATATAGATAGCGAACGTATTTTGCAAACTAAGTCATGTCATCCAGCTGACACCACATATCTAGATAAATATGACAACGTTAGCTAGCAGCTAGCACTAAAGCTAACGCCAACCAGGGGGAAACGTTGTTATTATTTATTATTATTATTATTAGAGGATTTACGGTATGACCAGATGGCATTTCGGGACGTGAAACACTTTTATTGTATTGCGTGGTAGAAGTTCTACCACTCAATAGTAAAGACATGTCTAACATAATCTTTTGTTACTTTGAACAACTTACTGGAAAATCCTGCCACTGATAAGAGACTCTGTCGCCTGTGACACACACAAGCACTCAGCCTGCGCGCTACTGACTGCTGGGGGAGGGACCGTGGTATGCAGTGGATCAAACCATTCAAATGTGGAGGGCAGGGGGGGACAGAATCTTTGGAAACTTAAAAACTCGCTATTAAGTGTCATTGCGTATTATTAATTTGATTGAAATTACGTAGTTATGGTTAGATTTATATATTGGGGGGGGGATATATCATATTTTTCATATGATCAAAAAGTGGTGGAGCAAGAGCATACCTTTGCTCCCCCAAGTTCAATAGTGGGAGAGCAGATGCTCCGAATGCTCTTATGGCCAGGCGTCTATGGTAACATTTGATCAACCCCTGTATGCTATTGCCAAGCAGATCCAGTGGAAGTGGCCAGAGATGTATGGGGAAGACAAATTTGTTGTGATGTTTGGCGGCCTGCATATAGAGATGGCAGCTCTGAAGACCCTGGGTGATTGGTTGAAAGGCAGTGGCTGGGTTGAAGCACTGGTACAAGCAGAGATCACAACAGCATGCACTGCTGACTCCTTGCGTGCAGCACATGTTGCTCGCACCTGACATGCCCACCAAGTCACAGTGGCTGCACTATATGTCCTGCAGTATCGGGCCTACAATAACCGTGATACAGATACAGAAGATGCGCCTTTGGGGTTTGATGAATGGTGCTCAAGGAGGGAGGAGAGCTGCGCTCAATTCCAGTACTGGGCAACAGTCATGGCATTGGAGCTGTGTTTACTGGTCTATGTGAGATCCCTGCGGCAGTCCTTCAGCATTTACCTCGATGCTCTGACAGAACTCGTCCCCTGGTTCTTTGCTCTGGACCATACAAACTATGCCCACTGGATCCGTTCATCTTCGTGACATGACTGAACTACCAACAAGACACCCAGATGTTGCCAGAGAATTTAATGTAGGCAATTTCACCATTCAGAAGACCAATCAGGTATTCTCGCCAATCCCCATTGATCAAGCACATGAGCAAAATAATGCTTGCATCAAGAGTGATGGAGGGGCGTTAGGTCTTACAGACAACCCTAGTGCCCTCTGACGGTGGATGGTAGCTGGCCCTGAGGTTGCAGTGCTGATTGAGGACTTTGAAGATGCTCACCAGCTCATGGGAAGACAAGATGGGGTGTTCCACCATGATCAGACAGCAAGTGTGCAGAAAGCATTTAGAAAAGATGTCTGCTTGCTCGTCAATGTAATGGAAGAACTGGGCAACCCATTCGAAGAGGAGAGTGAAGACCTGCTTGTCCTTTACAGCAAAGAGATTGCAGATCCATCGGCAGTGGAGACTGTTAAGAACGCACAGAAGATTGGCCAACAACAGTTCCAAGCATTCACAAAGGAATGTATTGTGGAGAGAACAAAACCCATTGATGACACAATCCACCGCAATCGGTTGAAACTGTTTGTTGGCTCAACGCCAAAGACGGCAAGTAAGGAGAAGCAGCAGCTGACATCAATGAAAAGTAGGGATGTCCGATATTATCGGCCGACCGATATTATCGGCCGATATCGGCAGTAAAATGTGATATCGGAAAATATCGGTATCGGTTTAAAAACAAAAAAAAACAATAACAATATTTGTTATATATATATCCAGTGACATTATTAGTTACCTGAAATTATTCAGTTTTTTGGACAGGGAAACCCTGCATATATCGGTATCGGTTGATATCGGTATCGGAAATTAAGAGTTGGACAATATCGGAATATCGGTATCGGTAAAAAAGCCAATATCGAGCATCCCTAATGAAAAGTGATGTTGAGTTGTTTTCACAACTCTACATTAGCTGTCAAACAAGAGATGGAAACCTGGAAGACTTCTTCCAGCATGAGAACCAAGCTGTGAGAATGGGTTTTAAGCAGAGCCCAATCGCTGAACACAGGAGAGGAGAATGGAGCGTTTCAGGTTGTTTTAATGGTATTCCCAAGTAGGCAAGAATTACATCCAGAAATGTACAACAGATATGAATTGGGGATAAAGGGAGCAGGTGCACTCCAGTGCTACTGCAGACGGAAGACACAGGTCCGTGTTGAGAGAGGGAGCAGGAACTCCTTGGTAGGCTCCAGGGGGTCCAGACAGGGACACGCTGGCACGGAGGTCCTGGGCACAAGAGAGGAAAGTTAGAACAGGGAATAATCACACGGGGATGCCTAGCAGGTCTTCGGACTGAGGCGTCGTACCGAGGTAATGATACTAACACCACAACGACTTCTGGTCAGCGTCATCCGGTTGAAGTAGGGTCCTCATCATCAGGGGATGGGATACAGCTGTGAGGAGTGAGGTGCCTGACAGCGTGTGAATCAGGGGATGAGGTGCAGCTGGGTTGAGTGATGGGAGGTGAAGGGATGCTGACCATAAGAGGGCGTGAGGCTTCCGTGGTGGATGGAAGGGAGGATGAAGAGGAGTGCGTGGTGAATGTGAGGGGAGAAGGAGGAGGGGTGAAGTACGCTCTCGCTGTGATTATGACACAAGCATGGCCACCAGCACTCTCTGATGGAGGTAGATTACGACTTGGGACCAAGAGTGACCTTCTGAAATGCCTGGAGGACCTGTCTCCAGCTCAGACTAAAGCCCCTGCTGCTACCTGTGTAGTTCTTGATGGAGCTGCCATGATTCAGATGATGAAGCCAGCAGGTGCCAAGACATTTGATGAATATGCCCAGCAGGTTTTCATCCCATATATCTATTCTCAGCTGTGCAGTGTTTCACCCCCCCCCCCCACCCCCAGCCCACCAAATGGACCAAAGGAGATCCCAGATGATGAAATGCACATTATTGAGAGGTTTGTCATACTTCTATTTGACAGAACCAGCACCTGCACCAAGGTGAACCAGGCAAGAAGGAAACTCTTTCCACGTAAAAGCTTGGCACAGAAGATTCTGCCTACCTGGTGGAGCACGTCAAGAGAGCAGTCTACCAGGGTGGTCACATCTGGGGGAAGACACTGCTTCCAGACTCTGTGCTGCCATCACCAATTGACTGGGGGTGGGTGAAGACAGAAGGAATGTATGAGCCCCACTGGACGACATTGCCACAAGCATCACAATCCTGCCATGAGCTGATCTCTTGTGGCTGCAAGAGTGGTTGCAAAAAGCGCTGCAGGTGCAAGAAGGCTGCACTTCATTTATATATATATTACATATTTTCATTCAATGGTTCTTTCCCACATCACATACTGTTTGATAACCTGGTCCAATTCACATTCCACCATTCTGAAACCACTTCAATCACTATACAAACAAGCAATACAAATTCTAGACAAGAAACCATTCAGGTACCATCATTGTCGCATTCTAAAAAAATATAATCTACTCAGTTGGGAAAACCTGACTATATCAAAACGTCTGTCTAGTTTTTAAAATAAAGTGTGGATTGGCTCCTCCTCCTTTGTCCGGTTTCATCAACCTCAAGTCTGCCTCAACCAGGAACACTAGAGGTGCGGCAAGGGGGGACTGTACAATCCCTTTAAAAAAAAAAAAGTGTATTTGGCCAGGCCGTCTTTTCATACAGAGCATCCCACCAATGGAACTAAATTCCTCAAACAATTAGTGTCCACATCATACCATTCATTCAAGTGCAGGGTTAGGGAATGGCTCATTGAAAACCAGCACTGTCAACACTGAGGTGTCTGTGTGTGTATGTGTGTGTCGATATGGTGCGTCTGTCTATGTCTGGCCCTGTCTGGGTCTCTTAATATGTCATGATGTGCTCTGTCCTTGTGTCCATGACTGTATTGTGACCTGTATCCTGTAACACTTGGTGTGCTATTGAAGTTGAGAACACAGTTAGCAGACAAGGGAGAAGGAACGTAGGCAGAGACGAGGAGCGATGCTTGAAGAAGGGTGTTTACTTCTTATCCAAATGTAAATACAAAACAACACTACTAATAACACAACAACGGAAAACAAGAAAACGACAGAAGTATACAGGACTCACTAGACATCAACGGGGAAGGCAGGCACGACACAGGGAACACACAGGATACTGGAGGAATGTCGCCACAAGGAAGGGAGGACAGACAGACACCTAAATACCCACACTAATTGATAATCAACAACACCTGGCCAACACAGAATCACAACATACACAATGACAGTAAAGCAATGACAAACTAAACAACAACTAGACACTAAAGGCCTCTGCATGCTACAGAAACTTCAAAGCAACTGCAACACAACATCGACAAAGCAACGGTGTTTTAGACACTCTGCCTTTATGCTTCTGCAACATCGACGCGCAAAGTTAGTTTAACTAAAGTTAGTTTAGGTTCGTGTTAACGTTAGATAATGTACAAAATAAACGTATTTCCGGTGATTTTAGACGTCGCTCTTTTATTTTGAAATCCCCCGACCGGAAGTGTTATAGTGTCTGTTGCTAGCAGCTTAACTTTCTGTGCTTTTCGAGCTAACGTTACCGTAACGTCATTCGTTTCCAATGGAGAGGACCTCGGCTCACATGCAGCTCAAACTACCTGTTGGAATAAATTAATTGATTGATGTTTAACTTGTCCCTGTGTGTGTCCAGTCATTTCGACTAGCAAACGTTGTATTTAACGTTACCTCAGGACGGATACCATTGTATTTACTTGGTTAGCTATGTAGCTAATGTGGATAGCATTTTGAATAGACCCAATGCTAGCTGGCTGGCTACAGCTTTATTTACTAAATTATGAGGCTTTTTAATCGTCAAGGTAAGAGAGGATTTGTCATGATCAACTGAAGGCGTATGCTATGGAACAATATGTGCTTGGGTTTTCAGAAAAAGGCGAGCTATGTGACGCTAATTATTTAGCGTCAACGCTGGCTACAACAATCGAGGATGTTATTCTCTGCGGGACTAATATTATTCTATGACAGCCCCGCCCCCATTCGCTAACCAACCAATCACTGCTACGCAATATCAACGCAACGGTTGTTTAGGTTAGATTTGGGGGACATGTACGCAACGTCCAAGCAACACAGTCTACAAGACCCTCTAAAACAACCGCGCTGAAATCACGCCGATGTTGTGTTGCAGTTGCTCTGAAGTTTCTGTAGCATGCAGAGGCCTTAAGGCAATGACACACAACAACACAACAGGGGAGTAACATCACACATAGACAGGGGTGGCCCAAGACAATAAACAATTAGACACTATATCTATAACTTGGAACCACAGTAGAATGGCCACCTGTACCAACAGGTTAGTCTGGCCACTAGAGGGTAGGAGACCAATGTCAGGAGGAGAGCAATGTCCAATGTTATTCTCCTGCCGGTCAGCAGGACCGGCCCTTGGGTCGTAACAGTATCCCTATCGTATGTCTATGTGCTTTTGTTGTGTTTTTATTCTAATGTTATTTATCTTGATTTTATTCTGTTTTTATTGCTAACCCTTTTTTCACACAGGATTTTAGCCTGTACCTTCTGGCAGGGGGACTTTTGGCAAAAATTGGGTGCATTTACATCTGTAAAATGTTTTATTAATGTACACTGTCCCCCTTGAACAAATAAAGTAAACCTAACCTAAACCTTCGGTGTACAGGCCTCTGCTTCTGTGATTGAGAATGTGCCAGTTGAACCCTGTTGAACCATTCTTTGCTACAGTTTAATCGGGCAATAGGCCCATCACCATTTTGTGTGTGTGTGTGTGGGAGGGGGGGGGGGGGGGGGGGGGGGGGGGGGGGGGGGGGGGTAGGATAAAAAGGAAAATGTTTGATACTTTTTTGTAAATTGTTGTATTTTTTTTAATATAATAATTATGAAACAATATTAATAAAACATGTTCTTCACTTTAAGTTGTATGTAAATACTATTTGTGGTGTTAAAAACATGGAAATAATATCTTTGGTGGCCAAAGTGTTCTATGCCAGTAATCGCTGGCAGCCATTTTTGGAAATGGTTACCATGGTCACCAGAATGCCAATCTGCAATGCCCCAATATCCATATATCTTCTAAATATATTAAGCTAAATATGTACCAAATTTGGTGCTTTTATCACAAATTGAACAATAGGTTAGCTATGCTGCTCCAAGTTTCTCCCTCAGCTCCCTGTACGCCCAGTATTGCCATCCAATCTTGGGACTGGTCTACTGCTTTATCCTCTGTCAGCATCATCTCTTTTTTGACTGTCACAACATACTTTGTTTTACCTCAAACTTTATTGACCTCAGCAGATCACTGAGTGAGACCAATAGGATCTGTTGTCACAGACTCACAGGCATAACCAAAGGAACAGCAGTGAATTGGCAATCTCCATAAACACCATAGGCACAATCCTTCACATTGGGATTGCAGATGATGGTATCTGCCATCATCTCTACATCCACCCTGTTCCACTCTGTTAGGGACATATACATAGCTATTACAAAGTGTTAATAACACAGACAGAGATAGGTAGAAAGACAGACGGAGACAAACATCTGGGAGGGTCATCAAGAAGAAGCCGCCTTTTCTCAGTCCTTGCCACACCACAACAATGGTGGAACGAACTGCCCACCACAGTTAGGACAGTCGAAACCTGTCTAATCTTTCGCGGGCGACTAAAGACGCACTTCTTCAACCATTATCTGATAAATAAAAAATAAATAAAAAACCCTAACTAACTTTGTCCTAATATACTAACCTACACTGTAGCACTCAACACTTTGATGAACATTGTTACTCAGCTGATAGAGTTGTGCCCTTCCTGATGACTTGTCGTACATAACTTGTAAGTCGCTTTGGATAAAAGCGTCAGCTAAATGACTAAATGTAAATGTAAATGTAAACAGAGAAAGACAGATGGACAGAGACAAATTAAGAAAGACACAGGCAGTCAGACAGAGACAAACAGAGAGAGAGACACAGACAGACAGACACAAAGAGACAGAGGCATAGACAGAGAGAGACAGATAGAAATGCGATCGTCTGTCGCTCAACGACAATCGCCTGATATAGGAGGACGGACCGGATGTTAGTTTGTTGTGAAGCTAGCGTATTAGTAGGTAACTGTGTTGTGCTTTACGAGGGAATATTAACCTGTAAAACCCATATTGAGCTGGAATTAAACCACCATATATACGAATACAACCTCTCCTCATTCTTCCTGACATTACTGCATGACTGATCGCTACAATACGTTCACTACCACCGATTGGACAAGTATTATGCACAGAGAGAATGTTTTTTCACTGAAGATGCAAACTTCTGTTCTCAACCATCATTTTCTTTGGACAATAAACAGTATAAACTACATCAGCTGCAGCCTGGACATTAAACTCTGTTAACACCCACAACTTCTTTTGTTACCCGAGTATAAAAACACTAGTAGGTGCATCGTGGCGCATTGTTCATTTATTAGTTAACTTAATGACAAGCGGCCACTATAGCTTCTCCAACTAACGTTATTTATTTAAATTGTTCCTGTTAATAATAATGAACATAAGTAGCATGGTAATAATTAGGGATGTCCGATATTATCGGCCTACCGATATTATCGGCCGATATCGGCATTAAAATGTGATATCGGAAAATATCGGTATCAGTTTAAAAAATAAATAAAAATGTATCTAATTTTTTTACATTTCTATAACCTTTATTTACCCAGGCAAGCAAGTAAGAACAAATTCTGATTTTATTTATTGTCAAAAGTATGCATAATGTTGTGTTAATTCCACAACAAGAGCCATGCTTATTCTGCCGAAGATGCTGGACAGCGTCTTTGATATCAATATTTCAAAAATCTGTGATCGAAATCATATTTCTCCCCCGGAGACATTATATGTACTGGTGAGCCCCACTGGTGAGCCCCTCTCAACTCTCCAACGGTGCAAGAGCGCCACCTGGTGGCCGATCGCCCAAACAGGAAATGATGCGGATGAAGTGGTGCTCACCCATATTTTGTCCGGGCACTCGCTATCGTTAGCAGGACTCCATCTTGACACACTGGATGTCGATCGGTTGCAAATAACTCGATAAACAACATGATTTGGACGTATATACTATTATACAACCTGGAAATGGATCGGGTATTTCTACATCCCATAATAGGAATAATTCAGTTCCACGCTCATCGTCCAACGGCGCGAGGAAGATACGGTAAGATCCAGCGCTATTTTTCAACGTGTTCTTTACTAACTGCTCTAATGATCATATCACCCACACTAGATGAATGATATAACGTTGCCCACGGAATTATAAACGACCCCCCGCCCATCCGGTCAACATCAGATCATACTTAGTAACTCCTAGAAGCACGTCCAGTTGACATTTTTTTTATCTCGCACAGATTCCTATCAAACGGTATTTGATCATCAATATAATGCATTTGGGGCTATAAATCAAGTTCTGGAGAAAGCTGCAGAAAACGATAAAAATATACTTATATTTAGACCGTATTTTAGTATGAATATGTGAATGAAAAAGTATAACGTTGCTACACCCTGAACAATAGATATAGGACGTTGAATGGGCCATAGTAATGTCATAGCAATACAATTTAAAAAGTTATAGCCCTGCAAAGAAGGGGAACTTCTCCATGTTAAATAGGGCTGGCGAGGGATGATAAATTATGAATTTAACCCCGGCGATCAAAGTGTTAAAATGAATAATATTTACTCATTTTAAGTATGTTTGTGTTTCCAATGCACAATATAACGTTAATATATCAAATATAAATAATTGTTTTCATTAACAGGAAGTGACTGTCTGATAGAGAATCATACCGCGTCTATACTTTCCGTAGCCGCATTTCTCTCGGGCTAGACGCAATAGCGCTTACAGTGGGCGTGCACTGGTTTCATCGCTGTATCCGTCGCAGCCAATCAGTGCGTAACTCGCTGTGCGTTGAAATATGATGTATTATGATGGAAGCCGGGCGCGTTTTCAAGCGATCTATATCATCTACGCAAGCAGCGTCTATACTTTCCATAGCCGCATTTCTCGGAGACGCTCTCTGATTGGCCGACACCAGTTTCTACACTGTTAAGCTTAGCCACTCTTCGAAGTAGGTTAAGGTTAGAGTTTGTCTTAGAGCGTGACGGCAAGTTCTTTCGACGGTTAAGCTTAGGCACTCTTTCAAAGTTGGTTATGGTTAGAGTTTGTCTTAGAGCAGGGCGATAGAACGCCAGGTAGTTTGCAGGCTGTTCGACGCGGAAATGGGCAAAGACAGTAAGACACAGCTCATCAGTACTTGTGTTGTGCTAACAATAAGCTATTTGCTGGATGCAGTCTGGACAGTGGATATACATCAACAGTCTGTGGGACAGTGGACATATACACTTTATCAAGCCCTCCTGGACCACGTTTCAACTAAACAGTGAGTTAATGCGGTCTCTCTCTCTCTCTCTCTCTCTCTCTCTCTCTCTCTCTCTCTCTCTCTAATGAATGAATGAATAATGAATGAATTAATGAATGCTAACTTGTTTAAAATGACAAGATATATATATATATATGTGTTCATTAGTGGATTGATCATACGTGTACTAGTGTAGTATGAATCAACTCGACTTAACGTTGGAAACGTTGTCGAGTCAGTGTCCGCTTGGTCAGCTGTCCGCTTGCCCCCCCCCCCCCTTCACCCCCCCCGCGCCCACCCAAATGTAGTTCACACCGGCCGCCACTGGAGAGAATGGAGCGTTTTAGGTTGGTTTTAATTCCTTGGGTACCAGGCAGACAGGACAACAGTGTATATACAGAAATGTGCAGCTTTGGACGAGCAGGGGCGCTCGCTTGAGATTCCCAGCGACGTCCGAGCGGGCGGCGTGTCAGGAGACGGCGCGGGCCGGGAGTGATGGTCCTGGGCACAGGGAGAACAGAGGTTAGAGCAAGGCAGGCAAACAAAGACAGAGCAGCAAGGGTGGGTACGTCCTCGTACCTAGGTTGATAGGATAACACTTCGACGATGAGAGGCAGGATCCGTAGAGTTGATATCGGGGTTGGTGATGAGCGGATGACTCTCAGCTGTGCTGATTGCAGGCAGGTGACAGCGTGGGAACGCTGGGGTCGGAAGCTGCCCATACTGTATAAGGGCGTGGAAGCAGGAGGAGAGAGAGAGGCTCTCGCCGTGATTGTGACAGGTCTTGTGTAGTGTTTGGTGAATGTATTGTTTGCACATTCTCTGTGTACTTCACTTACAGTACTCTAATCACTGAGAAGTAGAATTGCTAAAAGTGTTTTAGGTTAAGCACAGCAGTGTGTAACTGGTTCAAACAGAATTAAGTCATATGAAACGGTAACAAAATTAGATTTTTATAAATGAGTGTATAGTTTTCACAAGAGTGTTTCATTTAGCAAAGGATCTGAGGTGTTCTGCTACTTGTGTGTAGTGTTTTGAAACATCAGGCCCTGCTGAAAAAAAAAATGTAATATGTATAACCACATGTTAGTGTGTCCATCCTTACTTTCACAGTGGAATCATTCCCACACCTGGCGAAGAGTCAAAGGCCTCTGACCCACTCTCCCACAGATGGAGGTGTAGTCTTCAGCCGGCCGTGGTTGAGACACAGCTGCAGTGCAGGGGTTGGGGTGGAGTGGGTGTTTACTCTCTCCCAGCATCCCCCCGGGGGAGAGAAGCAGAGCTCCGGGCTAGTAGGAGAATCGGAAAAAAAGTGAAGGGGAATCGTTCGGAGCAGCGAACCCACAAATCGTTCACTGCATGGGGATACAAACAAAGGAGATTATGGGGGTAAAGAACTTCTGCTAAACCAGCAATACTTTGATATGAGAATGAATAAGACTTTTGAACATTGGGTTGCCGCAGCATCCATCCATCACACGGCACGCACACCAATGCAATCATCATTTGATCTTTTCGCAAAAGCTGGTTCTAAAGCCGAGACATGTTTTGCAAAACATTAAAGGGGAACTATCTTATAAATGGCCTTTTTCAGTGTTTAGCATTGTTTCCTAGCTATGTGGACTTATATTAATAGGATCTATGTCTCTAATTCTCATATTGGCGCATTCTTCCAATTCTCCTCTCACAATATTCACCCTCACTGAACCGAGTCATCTGAAAATCTGTGATGTCAGAGATTTCTCAGCTGCATAATAATGTGGCAGTTGATGTGGCAGTTGGCACCAGACCAAACGGCTTAAGATCTTGAGGTAGAAAAATGCTGTTTTTGAGTACTTGATTCGAAATACAAAACAATGATTTAAAAAAAAGAAAAAACCATACAGAGGTGTTCCATAGACTCACAGGAATTGTGTAAAAGTGCCCAAATAGTGAAAGAAATAGTAAAATAGTTCCCCTTTAAATATCTTTGGAACCGTTTGTGATAAAGACTCACGGAATTAAGGCATAGAATCTTGAAATATCGAGATTGGTTGTTTTGTCTTAGAATGCAGACTGCATCTAATCCGCTGTATCTATCTATCTATCTATCTGTCACTATAGCCAATGGACATGATAGAAATGGTCATGTGGGCTGGGAGAATTAATGGAAAATTCCAATCGTTTCTCAATAGTCCAGTGCGCTCTGCAGATTGGGCCATCAGACAGACACGCGCGGTTTGCATTTAACGGAGGATAGAGAGAGAGGATCTTGTCCCTGGTTTTATAAAAAATAAATAAAGGCCTGTAATGGAGGTATAATGTTCAACAAGCATTGGAACTTGTTGTGGATGCTGAGGATGATCCAGATAATATAAATGAAAAGGACTCTGAGCCAGAATGCTGGGACAGTGATGTTGAAAATCATAGTGAAGGATTTGATGCATTTGAAGCTATGGTATGAAGTGGTCTGACAACCAGATAATCTATTGTGCAGCTTGAATGAAAATCCCCTGTTGATGCTATTTGGATAATATGCAGAGAGGGACATTGATAGGAGTCCACAACAGAAAAGGAGGAGAGCTATATGATGGAGGGGCCTTTTTATGTGTGTGTGTGTGTGTGTGTGTGTGTGTGTGTGTGTGAGGGGGGGGGGATTGGTCCAAATATGAAAGTAACACCAAAATGTATGTATTTTCACATTGTCTGCCAAAAAACGCCCAGAACAATATCCAAATAAATGGCTGTCACTCACTGAGGAAAAGGTGTATTTGCACCAAATATCACATTTGAAACACCTAAGTGGAACTTTCCATGTTGAAAAAACAATAATTCCCTGGTAAACTATGGTGTTATTCAACAAAACACTGGGAGTTTTTATCTTATGTCAAATATTGTATGCTCATACAAGGGTAATGTATGACTTTACACTGCCCCAGAAATAAAGTGTAGTTTCCCGTGAATCATGAAAACACTTGATACTGACTCAAAGAATAAGCACAGAATTGGCAAAAATATAACACTACGTCCAGACGAACCTTTGTCTATGTAGGCCTCAGAGGGTTAAAATCTAACACTATGCCCAGGCAAACCTTTGTCTACAGAACAGTATGTAGGCTTTAGAGGGTTAAAATATAACTCTATGTCCAGGCAAACCTTTGTCTATAGTATGTAGGCTTTAGACTTAGAGGGTTACAATATAACACTATGTCCAGGTGAACCTTTGTCTACATTATGTAGGCTTTAGACTTAGAGGGTTACAATATAACACTATGACCAGGTGAACCTTTGTCTAAAGAATATAATCTTTATTGTCATTGTTGGTACAACGAAGTTTAGTTTGGAACATCACCACTGGCATACAAACATAAAATATAGCATGTGCAAAATAATAATGTCAATAATAATAATATATAATAATAAAGTATCAATGTCCCAATGTCCTCAATAATAATAATATACCATCAATGTCCCAAGTGCATTTAGTGCTAGTGCAAATAAATAAATATTTCAGTGACAGACCAGTGAGTTAATGGAAGGAGGGGGGGGGGGGGGGGGGGCGTTGACTTGCAATGGATGAAATAGTGTATAGTGCAGCAATGCAAGTCCGGTTCACAGTTATTGTTGTAATGGAGAAGTGGGAGTTATGTCACCGGGGGTTGGGGACGGGTTGTGCGAGGGGGGGGGGGGGGGGCTGCGAGGGGTGCAAGTTGTATGTAGGGGGTTAAGGACCAGCTGGGTTACATAGGTACCAACATTCCATTCCGATAATGATGTAGTATAAGGATGTAACTTATACTAGCTTGAAAACCTGCATTTTCAGTGGCTGGACGCCCAACTTTGACAACGTACACGTTTCTCAGAGTGCAGCTGTAGTGCTTCCCCATGTCTTCCCCTCACCTCCCTCTGTCGTTGTACTCGGGGTCTCTTGGAGAATATCAAATGTATGGTTAAGTATGGTTTTCAGCCTCATGAAGTAGCCGACAGTCGTCCACCTTCGCTGTGTTGCTAGTAGGCTGGCAGGTGGCCCCAACCTGACAGACGGCTGACAATTAATTCACTGAGTTGAAATGCTTTTGCTATGGTATTTTATTGGACACAGTATACGCACGCCTATCAGGGAAATAGACTCCATTCCCATTTTACAGCAAGGCTCTCGCATACGCGATCACACCCATGCGCCTGGTGTACCTGGTACGACAGACAACAAGGCTTTCCAGCCGCTCTGTAAATTCCATGCGTGTTGTAAATTTAGTGCGTGTTGCTTTAGCCCCCCCCCCCCCCCCGCACCCTGTTACACACATCTGCTTGTAGGCGTGTGAAAGGAGGACGCTAATCGACATATGGACCTAATGTACAAGGACGTTCACACGCAAATGTGGATGTGTACACCCTGAAGCAGTGTGTCCACAGGGTAGGTCTTTATATGGCTTGGGAAGGGAGTGGGGGAGGTAGACGGTCGCTCCGTGCTACTAGAGTGTTGCATTTAAGTTGCGATTTTTTTATCAAACGTTTTCAAGTATTAACATCACTAACATGTCACAAAAGCATGTAGAATGTATATTATCATCAATACGTTAGTTTAGCAATAGGTTAAAAGTGCCATTAGATAGTTTAAAGTTTTCGATTGTCTGAAGTCTATTGCAGACGGAAACGGAAATGGAAATTTTGAACCATGGGAATTGTAGTCTTTTTCCGAACTACACTTCCTGTCAGATACTGTGGGGTTTCAAAGTTCAGCGTTCTGAATGAATCATATCAATAACTGTTATGATTCGCGATAATAAGCCACAAAAGGTAAAGTTTTTGACAAATATTGAAATGCAGTTAGTTTCTCCTCCCTATTGTTAGCATTGTTATGCAAATTACATGTCGTCAGCCTGTGACTGCAACTTGTTCCTGTTTGCGGACGACTCAGCCCTGCTGGTCTCTGACAAGAACAAGTTGCAGGTTGAAAAAACCCTCAGCTCGGAACTAGGCAAAATCTGCATATGGCTCGCTGATAACAAACTATCATTACACACAGAGTCCATTCTCTTCGGTTCAAATAACAAACTCAGCAAGACCGACAGCTTCTCAGTTACAGTGGGTGACAATATTGTCACAAGGAAAGATGAAATTACCTACCTGGGTTCCATCCTAGAGGCAAATCTTTCCTGTGACAAAATGGCAACCAATGTAATAAAAAAAAGTCAACCAATGAACTAGATTCTTGTACCGGATCTCCTCTCTGGTAAACAAGAATACCCTGAAGACTCTGGCAGGAGCACTCATTCAAGGGTACTACGACTATGCTTGCACCTCATGGTACCAAAGCACCTCAAAGGCGCTAAAAACAAGATTACAAACATTACAAACTGGTCAGACTACTACTTGACCTTACCCCTAGAACCCACCTCACCCCTGCCCACTTTGACAACCTAGGATGGCTTAGAGTAGATGCCAGAGTACAGCAACTTGCAATGGGCCTGGTCTACAAGATACACTATACGACTAAGGTACCCATGTACATGTCAAAATACTTCCCAAAGGTCAGTGAATACCACGACCACAACACCAGAGGAAGCTCAACAAATCATGTTAAACCCAGATTCGGCTCAAACAAGGGTGTGACGACCCCCACTCTACCTGCAAATGGGGAGTTTTCTGACTCAAAGAGCAGGTTGGAGTGGGTAGGTCGTTACCCCAATTTGAATCACCTGTGCAGTGCAGAGAGCTGCCTGCACACACAGTATATATGTTTCCCTTGTCTAACCCTTCTGTCTGCTTCTCCCATCTGCTTTCCCACTTCAGACACCACAGGTTGTATCAGCCACCACGTGAACCATCTTGGGATCCTTATCCATTCTGATACATACCTATTTGTTTATGTCATTATGCTTTTGTTGTTTAATCAATTATTGTTTTTAGATAGGATTAAATAAATCATCTTTGTTAAATTGAACTCTCATGTGTTGACTTCCTTTATATGACAAACCTCTTATGGTTCGTCATAAGGGACTAAACATGTTGACAGAATCTGGCTATGGGGCGACAATAATGTGGTCAAGAGGCATGGTTTCTATCTTTAGCCTTTGGCGTGGTTTATTCATTCACATGGTACTGTATGAGCAGCAGCACATGAGTTCTCCTCTCACTGAGAGGCTGGTGGGGAAAGAGGTAGAGGGGGAGGAGACATCTCTCTTTATACTCGCCACCTGGTGGTATCATGAGTGGCTCCGCCTAGAGCGCCCTCTAGTGGAAACAGTTATATATGCAGTTAGACAGTTACTAACAATCCTACATAGAACCTCTAACTTCAACAAAACACGTTTCGCAATTATGCCACATCAATGTGGAACGCCCTACCCAAAGCTGTAAAGGAATGTGAATCCCTACCCACATTCAAAACCGCTCTTAAATAGCACCTACGGGAGGCTGCAATTTGAAACTGGCCACCGTAAATCTCCAAACCCCCCACCCCCTCCTAATAGACAGTCTCCTCCCCACCGCATGTATATATTCTCTCCCCACCGTATGTATATTTCACTCCCACCCACCCACCCCCTCCAAATGTACAGTCTCCTCCCCACCGTATGTATATTTCTCTCCCACCCACCCACCCCCTCCTAATGTACAGTCCCCTCCCCATCATATGTATATACTCTGTCAGGATCTATGGGTAACAGTACTGTATATTTGAATACCGTTTATGTCACAAATGTATCAGTACTAAATACCTGTATGTCCCTATGCCATAAATGTCATGTATGTTGTGTATGTCATAAATGTCAATATGAATTGAAAATGGGGGACCCTGATGTAAACAAGACATACGTCTTTCTCTGGTCTGCATCCCCTTAACAATTGTGTGTATTGAGCCGTACTGTATTGTACCCATTCTGCAATCTGTTAAATAAAGTTTTCATTCATTCATTCATTCATTCATTCATTCATTCATTCATGTAGGAACAATTAGATCTGATTTTTTTTCAAAACGGTTGCACTGTGGGGAAAATTAAAAAGTACAGTAGATTACAGTAGATTTCATTATCTGTTCTTATGCACGCCTGGTGATACTAAATCCAAATTGAACTCGGGCATTTGAAATATAATATATGTATATATATATATATATATATATATATATATATATATAAATATATATATATATAAATATATATATATATAAATGTGCGAATTGGCTATAATAAGGTAATGTATAAGCATCATATTCTATATTCTATAATAATATTTCAAATTGCATTGGTCCGGATGGGAGAATTCAGTACTGTATTTACAGAACCTTCGGTTTAATCATCTTCCCTTTATTAATTTCCTTAGATATTTTGTACACATGAGGCAGACCTTGTTTGCTCTGCATCCCTACCCATATCCAATCCTCACCCCATCCCATTCCCACTCTCTGACCACTACTGCATCCTTTTCGCTGCTCCCCTTCCCCCACCCCACCACTCCAATAAACGCACCATCTCTTTCCGTAACATAAAATCCATTGACCCTCTCACACTGTCTCAGTCCATATCCTCTGCCTTTCCCCCTGACTCCGCCCCCTCTAACCCCGACGACTATGCCCTCCTCCTCAACTCTACTCTCTCTGACTCCCTCGACTCACTGGCACCCCTGAAAACCATCACTGTCTCATTCACCACCTCCTCCCCCTGGTACACTCCGGAACTCCGCTCTATGAAGCAGACCGCCCGTCAATTCGAACGCCTCTATAAAAAAAACCCACCTCACCATCCACGGCGACCTCCACAAACAGCACGTCTCCTCCTACCGTGATGCACTCCAAGCTGCCAAATCTGCCCACTACTCCACCATCATCAACAGCAGCAACCGCAACCCCCGGACCCTCTTCTCCACTGTCAAGAAACTCCTACAACCCCCGGACAATAACTCACTCTCCTCCCCTGACCTCTGCAACTCGTTTCTCCTCTTCTTCAATAATAAATCAATCTCTAATCAACAGCTCACTGACTGCCCGCATCGCCAATTCCCCCACCCTCGCCCCCCCCACCAACATTTTCCCCCCACCGGACTCCATCCCTCCCACCCCTTTTACTGCCTTCGCCCCAGTCGACTCCTCCTTCATCATGGACCTCATGACCACCTCCAAGACCACTACCTGCTCCCTTGACCCCCTACCCACTACTCTCACCAAAGCCTGCCTCCCTGCTCTTATCCCCCACCTCACCGCCCTTTTCAACCAGTAACTATCCCTAGGCCACGTCCCCTCCCCCTATAAACTCGCCGCTGTCACCCCTGTCCTCAAAAAACCCACTCTTGACCCATCCAGCCTCTCCAACTACCGCCCCATATCCAATCTTCCTTTTTTCTCTAAAACACTGGAACGCATTGCTGCCTCCCAACTCCACTCCCATCTCCAGTCCAACACCCTCTATGAACCCCTTCAGTCTGGCTTCCGTCCCGCTCACAGCACCGAAACTGCACTGGTTAAGGTCATCAACGACCTCCTCATCTCCGCTGACTCCGGTGCCCTCAACATCCTGATCCTACTCGATCTCAGTGCAGCCTTTGACACAGTGTGTCACTCCATCCTCCTCCAAAGGCTGCACCAACTGGGTGTTGAGGGCACAGCACTTGGCTGGTTCTCCTCCTACCTCACAGACAGACACCAATTCATCTCCCTCTCCGGCCACACCTCCTCCCCCTCCCCAGTCACACAGGGGGTCCCCCAAGGCTCAGTCCTTGGCCCCCTGCTCTTCATCTGCTACATTCTCCCCCTTGGTCACATCATCCGTAAATACCACCTCAACTTCCACTGCTACGCTGACGACACCCAAATCTACATCAGTACACAATCCCCCCACAGCCCACCCCTCAGTCACATCGAATCCTGCATCACCGAACTCCAAACTTGGATGACTCACAACTTCCTCAAACTTAACAGTGACAAGACTGAACTTCTCATCATTGGCACCAAAACCACCCTCACCAGATCCGGACCCATCACACTCACCATCAACGACTCCACCATCACCCCCTCCCCTCTAGTCCGAAACCTTGGTGTCCTCCTTGACCCCACCCTCTCATTTGACCCCCACGTCTGCTCCATCGTAAAAATATCCTACTTTCACCTCTGCAACATCACAAAAATCCATCACTGCCTCTCCCCCCCCGCTGCTGAATGCCTCATTCACGCCTTCATTTCCTCCCGCCTGGACTACTGCAACTCCCTCCTCACTGGTATCACCTCCCGCTCCCTCCATAAACTGCAAATGGTCCAAAATTCAGCCGCCCGCCTCCTCACTAACACCCGGCCCCGCGAACACATCACTCCTGTCCTCCACTCCCTCCACTGGCTCCCGATCAAACACCGCATAAACTTTAAAACACTACTCCTCACCTTCAAAGCCCTCCACAGCCTGGCCCCCCCCTACCTGACTGATCTCCTTCTTCCCTACCGCCCCACCCGTTCCCTCCGGTCCTCCTCCACTGCCTCCCTCACTCTCCCAACATCCAAGCTTAAAAACTTCGGAGATCGAGCCTTCTCTCGTACTGCACCCCGACTCTGGAACTCCCTCCCCCAGTCCATCAGAGACTCCCCTACACTCTCCACCTTCAAAGCTTGCCTCAAAACCCACCTGTTCTCCCTTGCCTTCAACCCCCCCGCCCCCCCTTAAACCCCCCCCCCCTCCCCAGACACCTGATTGATGTCTGTCTCCAGTTTTTTTTGTGCTATCATGCTGTCTCCCCTGTTCCCCCCATGGTCTCATGTTCCTTTTGTTTTTGTTTCTTTGTTGTTTCTTTGTTTTTGTTTTTTTGCTTTCGTTTCTTTGTTTGTACTCTTGCTCCCGACTACTGTCAGCGACTTCGGGTTATTGAGAAGCGCTATATAAATTAAATTAATTATTATTATTATTATTATTATTATTATTATTATTATTATTATTATTATTATTATTATTATTATTATTATTATTATTATTATTATGATCTCAAGAGGGTACTGAACGAGGTCAGTGGCAGTTTTTCATGTTTGGTCATTATTATCATGGTGTTATTCACTGTCAAAGATGCAAAGAAAAATCATAATCCATATTCTCCTTTGTTTCATCACAATTTAATCAAGCCTAGTAATAGACACAATATTTCTGACACTGTGAATACATTCCCTGAGGTCCATAGATGTACCTAGATACCAAGAATATGCAAATAGCCCTTGTAGAAGTGGAGCAATATTCCATTTACCTAGGTATATATTTTAGGCGGATTTTCACCTCGTGTGGAACAGGTTAAGACTTCCAAACCATCTTTTATTCCAGGAACCAAGGCCTGTGGAGACACTCTCAGAAGCACTGCTGTTCGCTACGACTGAAGACTTAGATCAAATATAATAAAATAATGTTTTCTTGGCTCCGAGCGCTAAAAACAAGCTTAAACTTGATCAGGAGCGATGATGGAGCGGCGTTTTCCATTGAGAGAAGGAAGCCAGCACTGAAAAGACAGGCACGCACACACACACACACACACACACACACACACACACACACACACACACACACACACACACACACACACACACACACACACACACACACACACACACACACACACACACACACACACACACACACACACACACACACACACACACACACACACACACACACACACACACACACACACACACACACACACACACACACACACACACACACACACACACACACACACACACACACACACACACACACACACACACACACACACACACACACACACACACACACACACACACACACACACACACACACACACACACACACACACACACACACACACACACACACACACACACACACACACACACACACACACACACACACACACACACACACACACACACACACACACACACACACACACACACACACACACACACACACACACACACACACACACACACACACACACACACACACACACACACACACACACACACACACACACACACACACACACACACACACACACACACACACACACACACACACACACACACACACACACACACACACATGACCAGGTGCCGTTTGGGTGACTCCATCTAGGGAGGTCTTCCCATAGTCAGGGGAGCAATGAATCAGCAGTGAGTCAGTCTCCTGTCTGGAACCCAGTACAATAAGCTATGTCTGCAGTACACTACTAACGCTAACCCAGTACACTAAGCTATGTCTGCAGTACACCACTAACGCTAACCCAGTACACTAAGCTATGTCTGCAGTACACTACTAATGCTAACCCAGTACACTACTAACGCTAACCCAGTACACTAAGCTATGGCTGCAGTACACCACTAACGCTAACCCAGTACACTAAGCTATGTCTGCAGTACACTACTAATGCTAACCCAGTACACTACTAACGCTAACCCAGTACACTAAGCTATGTCTGCAGTACACTACTAATGCTAACCCAGTACACTAAGCTATGTCTGCAGTACACTACTAATGCTAACCCAGTACACTAATAACGCTAACCCAGTACACTAAGCTATGCCTGCAGTACACTACTAACGCTAACCCAGTACACTAAGCTATGCCTGCAGTACACTACTAACGCTAACCCAGTACACTAAGCTATGTCTGCAGTACACTACTAATGCTAACCCAGTACACTACTAATGCTAACCCAGTACACTAAGCTATGTCTGCAGTACACTACTAACGCTGACCCAGTACACTAAGCTATGTCTGCAGTACACTACTAACGCTAACCCAGTACACTAAGCCAGCGGTTCCCAAACTGTGGTGCGCGCAACCCTTGTGGTGCACGAGAGCCCTCTTGGGGGTGCGTGACATGAAAAGGCTAATGGCGGTGCTATGGTGTTATTTTACTAAGAAATATAACTAATATACATTATTTCAAATGGGGATTTTCACTGTGTAAATCATGAAATTTACTAAATCTTTCTCTCTCTCTCCCTTCCACTCCCTCTCTCTGCCCCCTCGCTCTCTCTTTCTGCAGGCCACTGCACTTGAAAATCCATGAAAATGCGTTTTGTTTTAGTTTGTTGGCCAATCTGTTTCTGAGCCTATGCCAGTAATTCTCATTTAGTTCTTTCGTGTGGTGAAGTATTTTATTTGTTGCAATTTGAGTAAAATGACTGGTGTTGCCTACATTTTCATTAATAACTGCTGCTTATTGATATAGCTGGTTCATTCTTGTGCGAGGATACTGTTTAATTGGTAACATATTATTATTCTCCCAATTTTTGTGAACGTGAGAGGTCATAGGCCTACTGCACTTTGGTATGTGTTCTTATTGGATTAAACCTGATGCCTTTAGTGTGCCTATGAATAGACCAGGCACGTGCATACATAGGGGTGAAGGGGTGCCCGGGCACCTGCCTTTTTCATTTCTCATTAGAAAGTGCCCTTTTTATGCCACCCTCTTTTTTCTTTTTTTTTTTACAGTTGCACATATATATATACTGCCTGCCCCTGCCCTTCCAAATGAAAGATGTCACGATAGAATCTAAATATTAGGTAAAGAAAGAGAGAGAAATGCCACCCCTCTCGTAAATAATAGGTCCTTCCAGCCAACATGTAAACCGCGCAGGGCCAGCAG
>NC_140165.1:28364722-28692222 GCF_963971535.1 Notolepis coatsorum
GCCTCCATCCCCTGCCCCTAGTCCCTACAGCCTCCACCCCCTGCCCTAGTCCCTACAGCCTCCACCCCCTGACCCTAGTCCCTACAGCCTCCACCCCCCTGCCCCTAGTCCCTACAGCCTCCACCCCCCTGCCCCTAGTCCATACAGCCTCCACCCCTGCCCCTAGTCCCTACAGCCTCCACCCCCTGCCCCTAGTCCCTACAGCCTCCATCCCGCTGCCCCTAGTCCCTACAGCCTCCACCCCCCTGACCCTAGTCCCTACAGCCTCCACCCCCCTGACCCTAGTCCATACAGCCTCCATCCCCTGCCCCTAGTCCCTACAGCCTCCACCCCCTGACCCTAGTCCATACAGCCTCCATCCCCTGCCCCTAGTCCCTACAGCCTCCATCCCCTGCCCCTAGTCCCTACAGCCTCCATCCCCTGCCCCTAGTCCATACAGCCTCCACCCCCCTGACCCTAGTCCATACAGCCTCCATCCCCCTGCCCCTAGTCCCTACAGCCTCCACCCCCCTGACCCTAGTCCATACAGCCTCCATCCCCCTGACCCTAGTCCCTACAGCCTCCACCCCCTGCCCCTAGTCCCTACAGCCTCCATCCCCCTGCCCCTAGTCCCTACAGCCTCCATCCCCTGCCCCTAGTCCCTACAGCCTCCATCCCCCTGCCCCTAGTCCATACAGCCTCCACCCGCTGCCCCTAGTCCCTACAGCCTCCACCCCCTGACCCTAGTCCCTACAGCCTCCATCCCCTGCCCCTAGTCCCTACAGCCTCCACCCCCTGACCCTAGTCCATACAGCCTCCATCCCCTGCCCCTAGTCCCTACAGCCTCCACCCCCTGCCCCTAGTCCCTACAGCCTCCACCCCCTGCCCCTAGTCCCTACAGCCTCCATCCCCTGCCCCTAGTCCCTACACTACAGCCTCCATCCCCCTGCCCCTAGTCCCTACACTACAGCCTCCACCCGCTGCCCCTAGTCCCTACAGCCTCCACCCCCTGACCCTAGTCCCTACAGCCTCCACCCCCTGCCCCTAGTCCCTACAGCCTCCACCCCCTGCCCCTAGTCCCTACAGCCTCCACCCCCTGCCCCTAGTCCATACAGCCTCCATCCCCTGCCCCTAGTCCCTACAGCCTCCACCCCCTGCCCCTAGTCCCTACAGCCTCCATCCCGCTGCCCCTAGTCCCTACAGCCTCCACCCCCTGCCCCTAGTCCCTACAGCCTCCATCCCCTGCCCCTAGTCCCTACAGCCTCCACCCCTGCCCCTAGTCCCTACAGCCTCCATCCCCTGCCCCTAGTCCCTACAGCCTCCACCCCCTGCCCCTAGTCCCTACAGCCTCCACCCCCTGCCCCTAGTCCCTACAGCCTCCACCCCCTGCCCCTAGTCCATACAGCCTCCATCCCCTGCCCCTAGTCCCTACAGCCTCCACCCCCTGCCCCTAGTCCCTACAGCCTCCACCCCCTGCCCCTAGTCCATACAGCCTCCATCCCCTGCCCCTAGTCCCTACAGCCTCCACCCCCTGCCCCTAGTCCCTACAGCCTCCACCCCCTGACCCTAGTCCCTACAGCCTCCACCCCCCTGCCCCTAGTCCCTACAGCCTCCACCCCCCTGCCCCTAGTCCATACAGCCTCCACCCCCTGCCCCTAGTCCCTACAGCCTCCACCCCCCTGCCCCTAGTCCCTACAGCCTCCATCCCGCTGCCCCTAGTCCCTACAGCCTCCACCCCCTGCCCCTAGTCCCTACAGCCTCCACCCCCTGCCCCTAGTCCATACAGCCTCCATCCCCCTGCCCCTAGTCCATACAGCCTCCACCCCCTGCCCCTAGTCCATACAGCCTCCACCCCCTGCCCCTAGTCCATACAGCCTCCATCCCCTGCCCCTAGTCCCTACAGCCTCCATCCCCTGCCCCTAGTCCCTACAGCCTCCACCCCCCTGACCCTAGTCCATACAGCCTCCACCCCACCTGACCCTAGTCCCTACAGCCTCCACCCCCCTGACCCTAGTCCATACAGCCTCCATCCCCTGCCCCTAGTCCCTACAGCCTCCACCCCCTGACCCTAGTCCATACAGCCTCCATCCCCTGCCCCTAGTCCCTACAGCCTCCATCCCCTGCCCCTAGTCCCTACAGCCTCCATCCCCTGCCCCTAGTCCATACAGCCTCCACCCCCCTGACCCTAGTCCATACAGCCTCCATCCCCCTGCCCCTAGTCCCTACAGCCTCCACCCCCCTGACCCTAGTCCATACAGCCTCCATCCCCCTGACCCTAGTCCCTACAGCCTCCACCCCCTGCCCCTAGTCCCTACAGCCTCCATCCCCCTGCCCCTAGTCCCTACAGCCTCCATCCCCTGCCCCTAGTCCATACAGCCTCCATCCCCCTGCCCCTAGTCCATACAGCCTCCACCCGCTGCCCCTAGTCCCTACAGCCTCCACCCCCTGACCCTAGTCCCTACAGCCTCCATCCCCTGCCCCTAGTCCCTACAGCCTCCACCCCCTGACCCTAGTCCATACAGCCTCCATCCCCTGCCCCTAGTCCCTACAGCCTCCACCCCCTGCCCCTAGTCCCTACAGCCTCCACCCCCTGCCCCTAGTCCCTACAGCCTCCATCCCCTGCCCCTAGTCCCTACACTACAGCCTCCATCCCCCTGCCCCTAGTCCCTACACTACAGCCTCCACCCGCTGCCCCTAGTCCCTACAGCCTCCACCCCCTGACCCTAGTCCCTACAGCCTCCATCCCCTGCCCCTAGTCCCTACAGCCTCCACCCCCTGCCCCTAGTCCCTACAGCCTCCACCCCCTGCCCCTAGTCCCTACAGCCTCCACCCCCTGCCCCTAGTCCCTACAGCCTCCACCCCCTGCCCCTAGTCCATACAGCCTCCATCCCCTGCCCCTAGTCCATACAGCCTCCATCCCCCTGCCCCTAGTCCCTACAGCCTCCACCCCCTGCCCCTAGTCCCTACAGCCTCCATCCCCTGCCCCTAGTCCATACAGCCTCCATCCCCCTGCCCCTAGTCCCTACAGCCTCCACCCCCTGACCCTAGTCCCTACAGCCTCCATCCCCTGCCCCTAGTCCAAACAGCCTCCATCCCCCTGCCCCTAGTCCAAACAGCCTCCATCCCCCTGCCCCTAGTCCCTACAGCCTCCACCCCCTGCCCCTAGTCCCTACAGCCTCCACCCCCTGCCCCTAGTCCCTACAGCCTCCATCCCCCTGCCCCTAGTCCCTACAGCCTCCACCCCCTGCCCCTAGTCCCTACAGCCTCCACCCCCTGCCCCTAGTCCCTACAGCCTCCACCCCCTGCCCCTAGTCCATACAGCCTCCATCCCCCTGCCCCTAGTCCATACAGCCTCCATCCCCTGCCCCTAGTCCCTACAGCCTCCATCCCCCTGCCCCTACAGACGGCAAGCGCCATGTGGCTTCACTGATCGCCTTTCACACGGCAAATTAATTGACAGGCGGGGCCCCGATAGAGGAGAGAGGGGGAGAGAGGGGGAGAGAGGGGGAGAGAGAGCGAGAGAGAGAGAGAGAGAGAGAGAGAGAGAGAGAGAGAGAGAGAGAGAGAGAGAGAGAGAGCCACACCTGAGCACGATGAAATAACAGCAGCTGATAGAAACCATCTGTCGGACGACGTTTTGATGCATAACTCCCATTCTCTTCAGGGGGGGGGGGGGGGGGGGGGGGCAGCAGGATCCCACTAATACAAAATGGAGGTCTTCCAGGAAAAAATAAGAGAAACAAAAAGAAAACAAAGATTATTATTTTCTTTCCAAAGCAAACAGGTTGATTATCAGGGAGAGGGGAGGCAGAGGAAGAACGCTGTGGACCTGAAGAGGAAGCTGACCTTTGACATCTCTGAACACTAGGAAGTGAGAAGAAGGAGCGAGGGGTGGGAGTACAAACCGGTCACAGCTGTCGGAAGATACAGTGAGACCCATTCATCCTGAGTGGATAGGGAAGGTTATGAAAGACATGCACTGCCCACACACACACACACACACTAGAGTCTGACACGGGAGTGGGTTTTCACTCCTGTTCTGCCACTTGCAACATTATTCCCGTGCCGTCCCGCTCCTGGTGGAAGATCCCTGTCCTGTCCTCTTCTCATTTCTTTCATTAACCCCTTCCCGACCACTCCCGTTGACTTTTATTCCTGTCCCATTCACGTGATCGATCGTACAACTCACTCCCGTCCTCAATCTAACTGTTGGCCAAAAACACCTCTCCCAGAGTTTTAAGATAGGCTAGTCGCTAGTGGTCTGTATCTGCATCAAACATAAACACAATCCTGTTTATGAACACATTTCTACAGAATAAATGTGACTCTGCACGGTAAAATCCGCCTTGTTAATAAGCCTGTCACAATTCCTAAAAGAAAATTCCGAAATAGGTCGAAAATTTGATATTTGCAATTTTGAGTGCTTTGAAATCTTCTCTATCTGTCTCCTTATCTGCACAACTTAATATGACTTGTAAATATGTTAATTATTGTTAGATAGTCCGGCTGTATTATTTCCCATGCAGTTTTGTCGGAGGGGAGTGGCTAAGTACCTTCTGTCTCCAATTTCGATGATGGAGATGGGCAGAGCTGACAGCTGTCACCAAATCCATTCCAAAGAAGAGACAATGGACATGGAACCAGTACTTTGTTGGCGGTGTGCAAATATGCAGAGAAAAATTGTATATCTTTGGAATCCGTTTGTGTTAAATTGTATGAATCGGGAGATTCTCTTCTCCCCGCCATCTCTCTGTCGCATACAGGCTGGCTGGCAGTGTGTGGAATTAAGGCATAGAATATTGACATTTCTAGATCAGTCGTTTTCTCCAACGAATGCATCTGCATATCGGCTGTATCTATTTATCTATTTCTATATTTCCTAACATTTCTCTATCTACTCCAGTACGCTCCGCATATTGGGCCATCATACAGACACGTAATGGAGGATAGAGAGAGGTGCTTGTCCCTGGTTTCCACAAAAAAAAGGAGGAGAGCTACAGTATATGATGGAGGGGCCTTTTGTGTGTCAAAATGTATGTATTCTCTCTCCCCCTCTCCCTCTCCATGTGTGTGTGTGACTTTTATAAGTTCAGTCTAGTGTTTTTGATTTAACGTTCCGCTGTGATGGCTTATTTTGAAGGTATGAAGCTGTACTTTCATATCATGTACAAATTTAATTTATTTAGGAGATGGCTTAACAAGACCCTAAACTCCTGGTCACAAATGTTTTATTTGATCTTAAACTATGTGTTTGCTTTGTCTCTTGATGCTATATGGCAGGGGTGTCCAACCTTTTTGTTAGCAACTTTTTGTTTGTATTGTAACGACCTCGCTGGCACAGGTTTATTCACAGGTTATTGTCTGGCCATAGCCCATGCCATACAGCTCGACACTCATGGTTAGCTATGCTAAGCTACGCAACAGTCCGTCAGGCACACGCTGCTCCGCTCATCGCTTGACACCAAGAGACGCCATTCCCGGCCAAAAGATGTCTTGCTTCCCATACACCAAGAGAGCACGCTCTCAGGTGTACCACCCTTATACCCTTAGCCCCCCCACCCCTCACCCATGAACCCACCAACCCCAGGGCACCTTCATCAAACACACAAGGAGCCCCAAGCTTAGTGGGCCATGAATGATTGACAGCTAAACACCCCTCTCACACATGAATAGTTGGTCCCAATCAGGGTCGCTACAGTATGTTTTAAATGTTTGTATACCAAATCAAAATGGCTGCTGTGAAACGGGTCTATTCCATAGACAGGTTTCTTGTTTTACTTTTACTTTTACTTGAACTTTTACTTCAGTGTGTCAAACCTCTGTTACTCTATTTTATTAGAACTCAAGGTGATTTTTCTTTATTGTGTAAGACACTTCAGAATGTTACCTTTCAAAAGAGACCAGACTCATGCATGTGCTATTATAAAGTATAATAAATCACAAATTACTTTGGGTATGCAATCGTCAGGCGTTTTATGCTAAATGTGGGGTATGCTTAACCGTCTCTGCGCCAAAAACGAGTTAACTCGTTATAGCCCGCCAATCGTATTCTGCCAACAACGAGTAAACTCGTTATTGGATCGTTATTTCTTTTATTCGCTATTTCCATTCATAATTTATCCTGCTATGGTGTAGGACTGTGTTGCACTCTGTCTGAGACCGCAACGGTGCGATACCGCCGCCTAACGCCTTGCGGCCGCTATTGCACTCCATTTGAAACGATGTGGTTTGTTTTCCTGGCCGAGCTGCAGCGTGCAGGCGGGGTCTATACACTCCAGCAAGGCAAGCGCTCATAACGATGCATCGACGAGGCTCCACCGCCCGCCCGTTTTCTTAGGTGGTAAACGTGGGACACACTACCGCGACCAGTATTTGGAATGGCGATCAGATAATTGGATTATTCTTTTTGCAGTACATCATAGACAAGGTAAGGACTATATATTATCAATCTTGCGTTGATCCGATAATTATTTTCCCGCGATCGCAGCCTGTGTGTGTGTGTGCCGTTGGCTGCGATTAAAGTACGGAGGGCCGGTTTTCCCCCGTCCCCTTTCGTGCATACATGATGAAACATAATACCGATAATCTAGCATTGATTTCAGGATGATTCAATAATCAGGCGAGAAATGGCAACGTGTTTAGTGGATTTCACTAAAGGGCTGTTTGACGGAGTTCCCTGGGATTACACAGGATCACTCTACAACTATACTCATATTCACCACGGTATAAAACGGAAATTTTGATGAAAATCTGTTTTTTGCATGTTGACTGGAAGACAATCGACAGCGTTATTAGATCCATAGCTATAATATAAAATATAGGTTTAGCTCTACAAACAAGATGAGCGATTACATGGGGTTAATGGGTGGCATGGCCTATGCTCTTCCCGGAAGGGGCGTGGCACTCAATGTGTTAAGGGCTTAATTTTATATATTTCCTATATACCTTGATTCTATGGCTACTATGTATGCATATATATTATATATGCTTATTACTTTATTATTATTATTTATTCCTCCTATGTCTGCCCATTGCGAACATGGGAGAACTCTAACCCCTGTCCCTGTCTCTCTGGCCCCGCCCCATTGGGCCTGTCAAGGTGGTGTGATCTTCCCTGCGCTGTCCTTGATGGGGCTAATCGCGTCGACAGCAGCGGCTATTCTTCCTCAAACCGGTTCTGACTACCACAGGCGCGTTGGATCCACTCTATATCGCCGTCAGTTTTCCTATGCCTTTTTTGTTGTTTTTGTTGTTCTTAGCTCTATTTATTTTAATTAAAAAATAAATCTTATACCTTAGATACTACTGCTACCATGTACCAATTCATACCAATTATTCGCCTGTTCTATTCTCCATCCATCTATCATCCATTGCAACACTATATTATCACCAACATCCAATTGGGGGATCCCCTTTGAACAGCCCATCTGAGGTTTCTCTCCTCCACGCCGCCTGTGGTGCCTTTTTTACCTATTTGGTAGGTTTTTAGTGAGTTGCTCCTTATCTTCATTGGGGAAAGTATGGGAGTGTTGCATATTTGGATTTGATGGTGGTTTTTGTTTTTGATCTATTGTGATGTTTCTTCTTGACTTGTACAATAAGACTTGTACAGCCCATGGGGGCTATTCCATGTGATCTCGGGCTAATACATTTGATTTGAGCTGCGGTGCTAAAAAAGTACAACAGGGCTCTATGGAGAAACCATGGCACTATCCTGACTAATAGTATAATGGAGCTCTATGGAGAAACCATGGCACTCCCCTGACTAATAGTATGATAGGGCTCTATGGCGAAACCATGACACTCTCCTGACTAAAAGTACAATGGAGCTCTATGGAGAAACCATGAAACTCCCCTGACTAACAGTATAATGGAGCTCTTATGGAGAAACCATGGTACTTCCATTACTAAAACTTTAAAAGTTGTTTCAAACGAAAACGTCTGGATGTCATTTAGTCTAATCAGCACGGCTGTGAGTGTGAATCTTTCACCTCTTACATATCTAGCTGGCTTGATTGTTTAGATCGCTAGCGTGGCTAACAAATGTGGCTAACAAAACAAATGTATTGCAGTCTGCCTCGTTGTTCTGACCAGGATTACCTCCTTGATGCACGAGCACACTGAGTCTGACATGGACGAGAAACCAGTCTATAGAGATAAATTATTCGAGGTGACAACCATCTAATATTGGCAGCCATCTTACATGGGCACAGTTGTAAATCTGCAAAAATGTAAGCCCTTGGTAAGAGGTCTGGTGCTTCCACTCGTCCTGCTTTCATGAGGAGTTTGTTGAACGCACTGCTTTGGTCTGGTACCAAAAACCTACACCTGCAGAAGGTACCAGACCGAAACATTGTATTTAATGAGCTCTCTAATAAGATTGTTAATAAGCTTGTTAATAAGCTTGAGCAAGCGTTTTAGTAAAAAATCAAGATTTTTTTAACGATGACACAATACTGGCTGTTATGGAGATGCCTGGTTTGAGAATAGTTCATCCAAATGATTTGGCTGCATGTTTTGAAAGCCAGCAATGTCTTCTCTAATGTATGCTATATGGGCTGTTCCTCTAATGTATTCTATGTATATGGGCTGTTCCTCTAATGTATTCTACGTATATGGGCTGTTCCTCTAATGTATTCTACGTATATGGGCTGTTCCTCTAATGTATTCTACGTATATGGGCTGTTCCTAATGTAGTCTATATGGGCTGTTCTTCTGTAGTGATGCCGGCATCGTCACTCCTGTCAATCAAATTGCCATCACGCCTTTATAGCCAAGAACTGTACCTTTAATATGGTAATCTCGTTTTCGTGAAGTCCCAGGGACAGCGGCATGAGATTGGTCGGAAAAGACACGGGTGTTTAGAGAGACCAATCGAGAGTGACCGCAGCATTTTACAAATTGTTCCCAGGCAGAGCCTGTGGAATGTCCGTTTTGAGGCGATCATGTAAGTACTGATTTGAATCAATTAAACGTTGTTGTTGGACATATTATAGCATTCGTTCAGTTTCTGACAGTTTCTAGTGTTTGTGAGATGTTTTTGAGGAGATTTTGGTAATATTTTCCACTCCAAAATCATGTTTCTAAAGCAGCATGGCAACTCTAGAATACAGCCAGCAAAAGTGCGATGTCTCCCCGCGCCCACGAGGGATCATTTACGTATCTTATTCAGTCTAACAATGTTTTCAAATACTGTATTTGCTGTTATTTGTTTATTCATTACTGGGTCATATTCTATATAATATATTTCATTTTATCATCCCAGAACGGACGATGTGTGTGACCGCCGGGTCCGTGCGGCCCACATGCCCAGACATGACGCTTCTAGTCGGCCAGCAGTGATTAGCCCAGCTAGCCCCGAGCTAGCTGCGACCTGCTCATAACGGGGTCATCCCTATGTTCCCCGGGTCCTATGTTCCCCGGGTCCTATGTTCCCCGATTGATTGATTGATTGATTGAAATTTTTATTAATTTGTATTATTTTATTAATTATTAATGTCCGCCGTGTTTCGAACTGGTTAAGCTTGGCGACTCTTTCGAAGTTGGTTAAGGTTAGAATTTGGAATCAGGGCTGATGGTCTGACTATCTATCGCTACCGGGGAACATCGGACCCGGGGAAAATAGACATGCTCCCCTCATAACTGGCTCGTAACTAACATTCAGCTAGCCCAAGAACCAGCCCCGGCCCCCACCTTTCCCAACCTGAGAAATGAGGCGTGTAAGAGAGGCAGAGGAAGACAAGGCTCGAGGAAGAGAACGGGGTAAGTTTGAATAAAATGTTTCACACACACACATTAAATTATTATATAAATAATAGTAATAATAAGAACAATTACAAAAACAAAAAATATTCTCTGGAAGTCAAAGATTATTTTCTATATTTAGTTTAATTCATTCATAACTTTTGAACAATAGATGATATTTCAAATCTGTCAGCGGTTCTATATTGCCCACAAGATTAGATTGTCTACATTCCATACGCTATAATTTTTCATAGCCAATGTGAGTAAAGGGGTTGAAAATAAATGTTTATGTTCAAGTTCAACAAGTTCAACAAGTTCAAGTTCAACTACATAATGAAGAATAATAACAATAATAATTATGATAATCATACACATGTTTTATATCATTGGAAAGCCCTAGTTGTTAGCTTCAAAATGGTACCAAATATGAGGTACTTTGAAATACCCACTAACAAAATAATCCATCAGAAACCCATGAAGTTCAAGTTCAGGAAGGTTCAGATTTGGGATGAATAGGTTTAATGTGTTCTCTATGGGCTGTTCCTCTAATCTAATGTCTTCTCTATGGGCTGTTATTTTAATGTGTTACTGTTTGGTATATGTGTTGGACCCAGATGCAGTGCGGAACAGAGAAAACTGGATGCAGGTGTAGGTTTTCAAACAAAGGAATACTTTTTTATTGGAGTAGACGCATGAACACGCAAATTAATGGGAATAAACAAAAAGGGAGAAATCTCTGTCTCCAAAAGGCGTTAAATAAGAATAAAACAAAAGGCAAATTAAACACTAAACAGGGGGAAAATAAAGGGGAGAAAGCAGTCTCCAAAACGGGATAACCAAAATTAAAACATGATAAACGACGGTGCTGCATATACACAGAGTAAGTTACACTTCCAATAACGAATTCATACGACAATCAAAATGACACGACAACTAAGAGCACATAGTGAACATACTTATCCTCCGTGGCGAGGAGCGATAAGGCTTACACAGGCAGGTGTTACTCACGTAACCTTTGGTGATCGACTGACAGGGTTTGTACGACACAGGGGAGAATATGAAGGGAGACTAACAAGACACACCAGGTAATAATGAGTGTAATTAAGACAGGTAGACATGGCAATTACCCACCAGGGCACGCCAGAGCGAGCCCCCAACGTTACATCTATGGGCAGTTCCTCTAATGTCTTCTCTATGGGCTGTTCTTTTAATGTATTCTATATGGAATGTTCTTTTAATGTATCCTCTATGGGCTGTTCCGCTGATGCAGGGGTAACACAAGAAAACATTTGTCTGCAAGTTCTCTGAAGTTTTGGGTGGGACTTGTTTGGATCCCTGCAGCTTCTGATTCAATTGGGCGAGATGCTCGGTTATGTCACACAACATAGCAAAGTCACACAGCCAGTTTTGCATCTGACAGTTATATATATTTCTTCAGCCACAATAAAGCTAGCTTTTACTGCTGCATAATTTTTGGCTGTAGCTTTTGTGAACATGGATATGAACATATTCTGCTGCGATTGCAGTCTGCCTTTTAATTATTTTAAAAGCCTTTAAAAATAATTTGTTTTTCTTGGAAGTTAAATTTGGTATGTGTTTGGTGTTTGGTGTGAAAATGCTGATGTAGACCCCACATCATAACACAAAAGACATACAGTTTTTTTTATCCTTGAAGCACAAACATGTATTCACTTTCCCATCTTTCTTGAAACTGCCTTCCATCTGCATCAACTTTTCTCTTCATGGACATGTTGGCATCATTAAGAAAGATATTTCTAAATTCGACTTGTTGGTGAAATTGCCGTAGTTAAACACTGAAGTGACATCTACACGGTGTAACTTCGCAGGTAACATAATCGACATGCATTGTGGGAGATGTAGTTTATGGTCAATGCACGCTTTAAAGCAGCATAGACTTATTTTAAGACAATCATACAAATTTTAAGCTCTCGTGGGCCACATACAATTACGTGGCGAGCCACATTTGGCCCGCGGGCCTTGAGTTTGACATATGCTCTAATCTAGTATCTAGTTAAGTGTTTCTCATTACGTTCATTCATATTTCTAGATAGTAGTAGATGTGTTTGCTGATTTGTTTGTGAACAAACGGCACTATTAAGTAAAAAGTAGAGAACATGTTGACACTTTAATATCAACTTTAAGTGGTCAAGTACACATGTAGGTAAAACAAACCAAAACACATGTAGTTGTATATTAGAATTGAATAGAATAATAATACTTTATTCATCCCGAGGGAAATTTGGCACTACAGATCGCTTACAGTAAACAGTAAACATTTAGGTAGTCAATGTTAGACCCTGTGTCTCGGTCAGCTTGTCAGACAGGAGCTGGACCCTGTGTCTTGGTCAGATTGTCAGACAGGAGCTGGACCCTGTGTCTTGGTCAGATTGTCAGACAGCAGCTTGACCCTGTGTCTCGGTCAGCTTGTCAGACAGGAGCTGGACCCTGTGTCTTGGTCAGATTGTCAGACAGCAGCTTGACCCTGTGTCTTGGTCAGATTGTCAGACAGGAGCTGGACCCTGTGTCTTGGTCAGATTGTCAGACAGCAGCTTGACCCTGTGTCTCGGTCAGCTTGTCAGACAGGAGCTGGACCCTGTGTCTTGGTCAGATTGTCAGACAGCAGCTTGACCCTGTGTCTCGGTCAGCTTGTCAGACAGGAGCTGGACCCTGTGTCTTGGTCAGCTTGTCAGACAGCAGCTTGACCCTGTGTCTCGGTCAGCTTGTCAGACAGCAGCTTGACCCTGTGTCTCGATCAGCTTGACAGACAGGAGCTGGACCCGGTGTCTTGGTCAGCTTGTCAGACAGGAGCTGGACCCTGTGTCTCGGTCAGCTTGTCAGACAGCAGCTTGACCCTGTGTCTCGGTCAGCTTGACCCTGTGTCTCGATCAGCTTGTGCAGACAGCAGCTTGACCCTGTGTCTCGGTCAGCTTGACCCTGTGTCTCGATCAGCTTGTGCAGACAGCAGCTTGACCCTGTGTCACGGTCAGCTTGTGCAGACAGCAGCTTGACCCTGTGTCACGGTAAGCTTGTGCAGACAGGAGCCCATTGCCTTTGCCTTGGTGTTTGGCAAACTATCCGGAGCTGGTATGAATCAGGCTGATAAAGGATTCTACCAATCAACAACATTGATGTTTAGTAGCAAATAGTTAGTAGCAAATAGGGCCAGGGTTAAAAAAATCTGAACTATCCTGTTTAAAAAGGGACCGTCCCGCAACTTACTAGCTACTTCACAATGAAAAGTAGTTAAACTACATCTTAAAGGAAGAGTCAGACAAAAATATATACTAATTTCTGGATACAGAAAGTTTTCTACTGAACGCACAGAGAGAAAATTGGTATCACGATTATCAGAATTATCATTATATCAGTGGAATTTCATAGTTACTGTACACGGAACAACAACTGAATTGACTGTATTTGATTTGGAGGCAAAACCTCTCTGAAGGAGGGGACATGGAGCCGTTTCTGAGGTGGAATCAGGAAAATGCAAAATTTCTAAGGACATAATGTAGTTTGTAATGAACTGCCTAAACTACATGACCCAAAGCTGCTGAGATTTGAATGTAGTTAAACTACCACCAAACTACTGCAATTGGTTGTTAAACTAAGTCCTTGGTGGCAGACTGGCAGTAGTAGTAGTAGTAGTAGTAGTAGTAGTAGTAGTAGTAGTAGTAGTAGTAGTAGTAGTAGTAGTAGTAGTAGTAGTAGTAGTAGTAGTAGTAGTAGTAGTAGCAGGGGTGTAGCTCCATATTCTGGGCCCCATGAAAGAATGTATTTGTAGGCCCCCAGTGAATGCGAGCGCGCGTAAGAAAATATTTTGGCAATTTTTTTATTGATGAAAACGCATAATATGGTTTTTACCTATACATTCGGATCAGCAGTTCAGCACCTGCACTGTTGGTGGGTGAGCCTAGTAAAGGATGAAAAGAGCCCCCCCTCTCTCTCTATATATCTCACACACACACTTCAGAAACAAACATAGTATCAATGAGAGCATCAATAATACACCTGAGTGATGTCTAGTAAAAAAAAAAAAAAAAAAGAAAAAAAAAAAATTTGGGCCCCCCCCCCAGTGCTGGGCCCTTGGAATCATCCTAAGCTACCCCCCCCAGCTACGCCCCTGAGTAGTAGTAGTAGTAGTAGTAGTAGTAGTAGTAGTAGTAGTAGTAGTAGTAGCAGTAGCAGTAGCAGCAGTAGTAGTAGTAGTAGTAGTAGTAGTAGTAGTAGTAGTAGTAGT
The DNA here is from genome assembly GCF_963971535.1 of Notolepis coatsorum. Taxonomy (NCBI): domain Eukaryota; kingdom Metazoa; phylum Chordata; class Actinopteri; order Aulopiformes; family Paralepididae; genus Notolepis; species Notolepis coatsorum. The sequence goes on from NC_140165.1 coordinate 28,378,704, forward strand.
AGTAGTAGTAGTAGTAGTAGCAGCAGTAGTAGTAGTAGTAGTTATTCAGGCTATGGAACAAGCCTGTCAGTGTTGTATTATATCATTCCAGGTAGATCGTTGCAGAACAGCTCATCCTACACCAGCTATGTGAGCAAAGAGGGCGAAGAGCAAATGTGTGGAAATCAATTCTGTTTATTTTTACCCCTTAAAAATGCCATGTGTTCCTAAATGTAATGTAACGGATGGTGCACATTCACACAACTGCCCCTCACACTCTATGATAATTTCATGCTCTACAAACTGAGACAGACAGACAGCCCAAACACCGGAAGGTGAATTTGGAACCCATTAAAAAATAAAAAATAAAGATGGCTTCAGGCTCCCTCCCCTCCCTCCTCCTCCTTCTCCCATGGGAAATATAAAAACCAGCGGTGGACACATGCTTACATAACTCGCGAAAAATTGATACAGGTACTCCATCATGACCAAAAGAAATGTGGGAGGCAGCGGGAAGGCAAACGGACCGGCAGTGCCGGTGCGCTGGGAGTTTAGCGGATGCATCTTTTAAAACAGTAACACATGGGTAGCGTCGGACTAACGTGCCATAGAGGACTGGGCTGAGCATATGGAAAGAGGATCGCGGGGACCACCGCCAGAGAGAGAGAGAGAGAGAGAGAGAGAGAGAGAGATGACAGGAGAAGAGACGAAGGGCCTGCTCGGTCGGATGGTAATTCTGCACATGCAAATGCGGTGCCTCTTTAATTTCACACTATTCTCCGGTGAAATGTGCCACATTAAGGCACAGTTGACCGAAAGACATGCCACAGATTTCCGTCAGATTGCGTGGGGCCCTGGACCACTTCAGTATATCCCACCACATGATCTTGTGTTACGTGAACACCCCTCCCTCGCAACATCAAATAGCCCCCCCCCCCCTCTTGAAGTTTAATCAGCAGCTAACAATTTACTCCTTATTGCACAACAACCTATCAGATTTCCTAGATGGGAAAAGAAAGGCATACACACATTGGGGGATATCTTCGATGACCATGGTTTCTGCAGTTATCAAGATATATTTAACAAATTTAACCTCACCAGCTCCACTCATTTATTCTATCTACAATTAAGAGCAGCTTTGAAGGCTCACGGAGTCCGATTAAAGATTCCACTTGGTGCTCTTGGTACATTTATGCATATGTATTGGGAATGCCCTCCTGTTAAGATATTCTGGGAAAAAGTAACCACTCAATTATCAGAATTTTTTATCTCTGACCATACCTATACTGCCTTCTGTATTGTTGTTGAATGATGTTTCTCAGTTCTGTGCCGTTAGAGGCTCTGCTTGGCATCACACTGCACTATCTCGCGTACGTGCACGCGTACTGAATAAATTCCACAAATGTACCTCTAATACCAGTATTAGTCTGACCACACCCCTCATCAGCTTACCTTCATAAGCAGGTGTGTGGTCACCTGCTCTCCTCCTTCTCGCTTTCACCACAAGGAATAAGTGCCTCGGTAGATCCCCACACTTGACACCATGATGGAAGAAATTGGATTAGGAACAGCTTTGGGAAACAAGGATACGTTGACATCATATCTTTATTTTCTCTCTCACTATTTTTCGAGAAAATACGGCGATATTGTCTTCGTACTGGAGTGTCTAGAAGATGATGATCATTCTAAAAACCCTCCACCGGTTTTTCGTATTGGGAGCACGCCGCTGCATGCTTCTCAACTGCAGTTCCTTGCTGTGTTTGTTGGGGTGAAACCTGTCAGGCCACAGCTGAACTGTCGGACATGCCGCTGTTGTGAGAAGCGGTGCGTTCCAGGTTGGGTGAGTAGTGTTTGCTGGCAGGCTCCACTTGTCTGTTAGTGCTATGGGGGCTACTTGACAATGTTTATGGAAACCGGCCCCAGGCTAGGGTCCTTTGTTCAGCCACCTAGGCGACAGGAGACCTTGGTCTGAAGACCATTATAGTTTTAACTAGTGGGCCGCGACCATTGACACTGGTGATCCCTGTGTGTTTTGGACGAGTGGATTCTCTCTGTCACCGTGTTAAGGCCCCATCTTTCATATCCAAATGAGAGTATTCCTTCACGAGGGGATATGTGCATGAATGTGCGGTAGCGGCAGATTCATGTTCAAAGTCAGCTACACAGGCCAGTTGGTATTGTGCTGATTCCGTCGGGTGTGGTAAAATCACCGTTGTGAAGCGGTGTTGACATCTTGTTTTCTCTTTTCTCTTAAAAAGTGAGGAGAGGTTCAGAACGGCGGCCTGTCTGGGTGAGTGTTATGTCATTGTTACATGTTCATAGCTTGCGGTTAGCCAGTCAGCTGTTAACTGCTGCATTAGCCTGCTGGATCGCTGCATGGCCTGCTTAGGTTGGGCCTACTATTAGCCAGTCAGCTGTTAGCTGCGGGGCTAGCATGTCGTGGTCGCTAGGTAACGTTAGCTTGCTGCTATAGGCCATGGCCTGGCGCGGGGTAGCTTAGCTTCTCGCGCGCCGCCGTGAGCTCGCTTCTGATCGCGTGCGTCGTTAGCTCGGCGTCTCGCGAGCAGAAGCAGTAGCACCCGAACGGTTGGAGCGGCCGTTAGCTTGATGCTATTCTGTTGAACGTGCTTTGATTTTAACATGTTTTACACTCTTGACCACGACGTCATCCTTGACAGGGGATGTTTCGTCGACCCTGCCCTGAGCCAGGACGGCAAGGTTGCATCAACAGGGGACTGTAGTGCGGGTTGGGGCGGTGACGCTGCCCAGTTCGGACAACACAGGAGCGGCTGTGTTCCTACGGTGTCTGTGACTGCACTTCGCTGATCTGCGTTCCGGGTAGGAACGGGGTTGACCAGACCTCATAACACGTCTTCTGGTTTTACTTGGCTAAATGTATTGTGAATAACGGTGTTTTTCCCAAAACGTGTGTTGCTACAATGCATTTAGGATACGTTGCGGGTTATGTGTGAGCTGTTTTTGTCACTGGCAGTTAGCTTCTCCGTGCAAATCGGGATGTAATGATCTGGTTGTTGTGTGAGAAACATCATGGTGTTTATATGTACCGTGTACTCACAACTAAGGTAACTAACCTATGAAGCTATGCTTGGTGACAAGTGAGTAAAAGAATGTTCTTTCTCAGACTGTGATGACAATGAACAGTGTGTTCACATATTAACAGGTTTTCCTGTTTTAACTGGCCGTATTGAGGGTAAAATAGGAGGATTGTGTTTTCCCCCCCGGTTCCCTGGGGACTTTTTCATCCTCCTATCAGACATGTTTGTGCACTATTTGTGTCTTTTGTGTGGTAGGGATGCGATGTAACTCTTAGCTTGATTGCTGAGGTTGTGCTAAATCTGCTGGAGAGACTTATTTTCCTAAAAAAAGAAAATGGTTTGGTTGCTGTCATGTGTGCTTAGCAAGGCCTGTGGCCGATACTAATCGAGAATGATGTATTCTCTCATTGTGAAAAAAACGGCGTTCCTCTGTTGAGTGTTTTTGCCATTTTTTGTAGGTGATGATGGGTTGTGTGTGTCATGTGACCTACAACTGGGTTGGACTGGCCACAGAAGCACATGTGTATGTTGGACCGGGGCTCTTAGAGCCCTCTCTATTCTGTGTTTTTCCTTAGTAAAAATCAGATAGCAGGTTAGCTCATGCGCTGTGTGGAGCTGTAAAACGCTTCATAGAGTTGACTATGACTGTGTCATATTCTCTTTTTGTCATTACATCGTATCATGGGTGTGGGGTCGTAAAGGGGTGAACTGGTAACCTTTCCTCTCCCCATTGTTTCTGTCGGTCAGGGGTACACCCCCTGTCCTTCAAGGTTCCCGTCACGTGGCGGTTCGGCACGTTACGGGGGGGGGGGGGGGGGGGGAGGGAGTTCCTGGTCCCACGGCCTGGTATATTGGGCGTGTGCACCGCAGGAATTCCCCCGCCATAGAGTACGTCACCGTGCGCGTCTCTGTTGGTAGGACTTCCGTGTGCTGTTCAGGTCCATGTGATGGATCTGTTTTCAGGGGGGGTGGTCAGGGCTCCTCCTCACCAAGCGCCTATTCAGGCCTTCTGTGAGTTCGGACTCCTTCTTCCATGTGAGGAAGCCTCCATCAGAGTACAGAGCCTTCCTCCTCAGATTGTCAAAGTGAGTGGACCCTCTAGAAGGGTCCTTTTCTATTGTGTGTGTATTCGATTCAATTCGTTTATTGAGTGTGTATGGGTTCAGTGCCTCTTCCCCGGAGAGCCCTAAAACCAGTTTTTTACATGGCTCAAGGTGCAATATATTCTTTTCAATCTGTACAGCTCGCGTGGGAAGTCTCTCTGGGGATCCCCGTCTCCTTCCTATGGGAGGGTGGTGGGATGTAAAAATGTGAACATTTTTTACCCCGGCTGTGTAGACTGGGATACATACTGTTGATGCTTCCTTCTTTTCTATTCCAGAAGTGTTGGAGTTAGGGAGTGTCACACCCCTCTTGTCGTTCCCCTGGGCGCCTTGGGGATTCAATGACAGGTCTAAATAGCCTGTTCATTGATGGGGGTGTGTCCCGACGCACGTATAGTGCTAGCTCGCTGTAAACAGGCGATTGACTGGCACGCCTTGGTTGCTTGTGGTTGAAACAGCGTTTTTATAAAGCAACTGAGATGGGGGTTTTTCCTCTTCCGACGACCACATCCCATGACCTGGGTGGGTTGTCGACGGATTCTCGTTCATGTCTGGGGGATGATGACGGAATGGATCTGAACATATGTGGAGGGGTCTCACGCCCTTGGGGTGGGCCACCAGGCGCGGTTCGCCCGAACGTCTGGGTGGCGCCTTCTTTTCATGTTAAGATCGACACGCATATCTGCCCTTCTCCTGGAGTAGGCATGTCGGCGTGGTTAGGGCACGGGACTGGTTCTGGTCACGCTGGTCCAGGTCAGTTGAACCCGTTGTCCGCCGGGGATGCAGATCTGCTGTTCTGGTACCCTGAGGGACTTGGGCTTTTTTCAGGGGGAAAAATGCCAGGTCGGTCTGGGTGTCACAGGGTTAAGCGCTATGGAGACCCTGGTTGGGTATGTTTTTACTCAGCACTGTCGTAATGGCTTACAGCCATGCCATTCTGTACACGCTCGATCTCGTCGGATCTCAGCCGCTACACAGGTTGGTCCTGGTTAGTACTTGGTTGGGAGACCGCCTGGGAATACCAAGTACGGTGTGCTTAGGGGCTGGTTCTCTATTATTTTTCGCTCCTCTCTCACGCATGGCGAAGAGGGGCCTGTGGGGGTGGTTTTTGGTGACCCTGTGCTTCCCGTACCGCCAGGCCCGGTCCGAAGTGATGTTTGCGACCCGTAGGCCTGGGTTAACCCTTTTTTGAAAACTGAAACACTTGTACTGCGGTATAGCCGGTGTATACCCGCAGGTGTGTTTTGGAGTTTTTTCTTGAGGGGTTATAGGAACAACCACCGCATTGGGTAACACCGAGGTGGTTGATTCCCTGGTGTGTTGGAGCAGTGTCAACTCCCGGGTTCACCGGTTGAGGGTGCCCCTGCACGTTCATGACGTCTGCCAATCGTGTCAGCCTTCTCTGCCTCGACCCCTCTGGGTGGGGGTTTTTAAATGGAGGCTTGGTCATGCAACAACGCCAGCATACGCCCCTTCCGCCGGGGCAGCTGTGTTCAGCTGTCCCCTCTGGCGCCTGTCTCGTCCGCAGTCTCCAGGCTAGGGTTAACAGCCTGTTGCCTGGTTTTTCCCCGGTGCGCTGCCTGCTTCCGTTGGTTAACCTTTTTTGTGTGCTTACGGCCATGCTGACTGCCTGTTCTGCAGGGTCAGTGTGCCAGGCGGTGTACTATTGGGGGGACGGGGCCCGCTCGGCTTACGGCCATACCGACCTGAACACGCCCGATCTCGTCCGATCTCGGTAGCTAAGCAGGTTCTGGCCTGGTTAGTACTTGGTTGGGATACCGCCTGGGATTACCAGGTGCAGTAACTGGGGGGCCTTTGTCCGAATACGCTGGCGATGTGGGGGGCGGGGCACTACGTGCCCACCTGGTGGGGTCTTGATGCTGGCATCATGGACTTCTCCGGGCCCCCATTCCAGGGAGTCCAGTCCTTTTGGTGGGTCTGGGTCTTCCTTCGCGCTCCGCTGCTACGGCCTTGCCACGGGGTTGGGTTTGCCCTTGACCCCGTGATTCTGGGGGCGGTAACGAGGTTGTTCCTCCGTTCGTTCCCGGGTGGCATGCGGGTTGTGCGTGTGTGTAGTCGTGGGGTCAAGCCACGGTCTGCTCACCCTGTGCGTTGAGTTGCTTGAGTGCCTCTTCGCACGGTCGGGTCCGTCGCCTGCCCGTGAAGCCCCTAATAGGGGGGATACCCTCCATTAGGGGGGGTCGGGGGGGCTCGGCCCTCCCTGTTCTGATGATTTTGGGGGGCTGTCAGCGGGGTGTATTTGTCAGCCAGCGGCTCCGCTTGGCCTCCCATTGTGCAGTGTGATGCCAAGCAGAGCCTCTAACGACACAGAACGCTAGGTTATGACTATAACCAAGTTCTGTTAGTTAGAGGTGACGCTTGGCATCAGACGGCCGCTGCAGCCCTTGACCTCACCTTGTGGTGAAAGCTTGGGAAGGAGGAGAGCAGGTGACCACACACCTGCTTATGAAGGTAAGCTGATGAGGGGTGTGGTCAGACTAATACTGGTATTAGAGGTACATTTGTGGAATTTATTCAGTACGCGTGCACGTACGCGAGATAGTGCAGTGTGATGCCAAGCGTCACCTCTAACTAACAGAACTTGGTTATAGTCATAACCTAGCGTTATCAACCTCTGTACATATAAAGAGACTAATTTTGTCCGGTCTTACGGCTGCCAAAGAGTTGATAGCGTCACGCTGGATACAACCGGATACAACCAGGTTCTTACCTATCTCGATGTAATTTATCTAGAGATATCTACTGCACGAATTTTAGGTGTTAATGAAGCCAGCATAGCAATCTGGTTAGCTGTGGTGGAGAAGATAAAGGGAAGCATATGAACTTGTAATTTCTGATGTTAAATGGAATAGTCGATGTATAGTCCAAGTGGGGGTCCTGAGGGGGGGGGGGGGGGGGGTGGAGGGGGAGGGAAGGGGTAGGAAAGAGCGAGGAAGAGCGAGCAAGAGCACATGTATTGTATTGTATTTATTATTTTTATGTCTTTTAATCTACATTTATTTTGATTTAATTACTAGACTGTCATTATTGTTATTATTATTTCTGTCATTGTCCTGTGATTTATCATAGATTGTTACTGTTACTGTATTGTTTGTCTAGTTTTATGTTAAAAAAGGGAAAATAAAAAACATTTGTTCAAAAAAAATGTTTAATCAGCAGTGATAAGACGCCCTTCGAAGGCACGTGGATGAAAAGGAGCGCCGAACAGCGGCGATAAATCATCATTCACGCACAAAGATGCAATGCATGAGTAGACACGCACATACACATACACATTGACACACACATGGATCATGAATACACACACACACGCCGCCAATCACAAACCCTCCAATTCACGCACACACACACACACACACACACACACACACACACACACACACACACACACACACACACACACACACACACACACACACACACGAGCGAGAGCATATGTGTGTAGGGTATTAGATAGCAGGTATTAGGTGTATATCTTGTATAAGACATTTATTTAAATTGTGATTTCATTGGATGTGCACTGTTAATTAATGCTTGTATATCTAATTTTATGTTGTCATGTTTGTTTATGTGTTTGTTTAAAAAATTATAAAAAAATTAAATACAAAGATTCTTCCAAAAATACCTTCTAGAATATAATGTTTTTATCGTTTTCTGCAGTAATTCATAGAACGTGAGTTATAGGCATAAACGCATATAGATTATCAACTGCCGTTTATTCCCGATACACGCTATATTAAAAAATTCAACTGTATATGATCCTATACGTTATGCTTCAGCATGCACGGATGAAAGGGGGGGAGGGTCGTTTATAATTCCGTGATCGTCAGTAAATGCTTTATGTAGTATGGGTGATATATTGATCAGATCGGTTTGCAGTGAAAAGAATAAACAATTGGGCTGAAAATAGCGTTGGTGTCCTCTTACCGTGCGTCAATGAGACTGGCGGTGAAAGATCCCAGGTACAGGACGTCGATCGCCTAGGTCCATTTCCGGTTTGTATGTCGCAATAAACGCCGAAATCATATTGATTATTAAGTTTATAAAGCGATCGATATGTACATTGTGTCTGTCGGGAGTCATGCAACAACGGCCGGATGAATTTAATTGACGCACAGCCCCCATATCCTGTTTACCAGTGTAACTCGCCCGACCATCCATCAGGCGGTGGTATTGAGACGTCGTTTTTTTTAGCCGTAGGTTCCAGCTGCAGCGCCAGAGGTGTATATATGAATGCAATGGCGAAAAATTTTAATATTGATCTCAATATCGCTGTACAGCGTGGTCTGGTGGTATACGCATGGCGGGCAATAACGTTTTAAAGCGTTTCCGGCGGTGGATGTGTTAAGCAGGGTGAGTGGTCTGTATCAGCTTCCATTCATTTGTGCTAAGCTAGGCTAGCTTGAGTTAGGCTAGTGAATGCACAGAGAGGTAATTGGTGAGCTATAGTTAACCAGCAGCTACGCTGTGTGTTCTCTAAGAGTAATACAGGGTAGCCTACTGGTGAGCTAACGTTAACTAGCAGCTATGCTGTGTGTTCTCTAAAAGTAATGCAGGCTGCTGGTGAGTTGGTTAACTAGCAGCTACGCTGTGTGTTCTCTAAAAGTAATGCAAGCTACTGGTGAGCTGGTTAATTAGACCACTTACTTGGAACCACGTTAAGTGGTTTCATCCAGTTAACCCTCTAAAGCAGAGTGTAGTGCCCACATGACACTAGACATGTTTTGCAAAACATGAAATATCTTTGGAACCGTGATAAAGACTCACTTTAAATTATCTCTCCGACGCGCTTAGTAAGGCCTACAATCTTGAAGTATCTAGATTGGTCGTTTTCTCTTCCATATGCATCTGCATCTAATCCGCTGTATAAATCTATCTTTTTCTATATCTGTCTTTTAGCCTATAGCAGTATAGCCAATGGAAATGCTATAAATGGTCACGCGGGCTGGGAGAACCACTGGAAAACTCCTATAGTTTCTTTATACTCCAGTGCGCTCCCCAGATCGGGCCGTCAGACAGACACACACTGCTTGTCTGTTACAGACTTTGTCCTTGTATATATATATTAGAGGTGGGCATAGATTAATTTTTTTAATCTAGATTAATCTATCTGCAATCCTGGATTTAATCTAGATTAATCTAGATTAAAATGGCTCAAAAAAAATAAAAAACCTGCCGAAGGCATTCAAAATATGTGTGTTCTACCCAAATAATGACCAGAAGTAAGTCCTTACTTTTTCTTTCCTCCTTATGTTTCTCAGGCCAGGTGGCCCATTACACCATGAGCCCATCTCCCGTTTCCAAAATGCATTACAGACTGTTTGAAAAAGCTGTTTTGCTATGATAATTGGTAATGAAATATCAAAATAATGTTCAATAAGATGTACTTGTGTTTAATAAGTTGTTTTATTCAGAAGTTAACACAAATAAATAATATTACCAGTACAGTACAGTATCTAGCACTCTCAGGAGCAAAACAGAAAGAATCATTTCAAACTTGAAATGTGACATGGCTTGAATCAACTGCTCCAGTGGAGTTGCTCAGTGGCCAATGGTGTCAACTGTGGTTGTACTGGGCAGCTCCCAGGTGTGAATGGAACTGTGTGAATGTGAAGCAGGGCGTTCCTGAAAAAGAGCATCTGTGCTCAGCGAACCTACCCTGGGTAAATAAAGGTAAAAAAAAAATATGTAAAAAAATTAATGCGTTAATTATATTATCGCACGATATTAGTATAGCGTTAACGCAGCACGTTAACGCCGTTAACGGCCCAGCTCTAATATATATATATATATATATATATTATGTGTTATGTATGTAGGCAGGTTGTTTTGTTGCTTTTTGTCTCCCTCCTGTGTAACACATCTATCTCTCAGGGTCTCAGTTCCAGCAGAAGCTGGTCAATCACCATCTCACTCCAGCAACAGCAACAGCAGCAGCTACAGCTGGGGCTCGTCAGCAATCAACCTTTCTCTCTCCCTTCATATATCCCATTGTGTGCAGTGTTAGGCAGAGCTCTGTCGGTGTAATAAATGGCTGTCCCACTCAGGAAAAGGTGTATTTGGACCAGATTTCAGGTATGTATTCCATGTACATCAAATATTGTTTGCTCACACAAAGGTAATGTCTGATGGTGACTTTACACTGCACCAGAAATAAAGGGTAGGTTCCCCTGAACTATAAAATGTATAACACTTCATACTCGCTCAAAGAATAAGCTCATAATTGGCAAAAATACAACCTATGTCTAGGCGAACCATTGTCTATAGCAGTGGTTCTCAACTGGTCTAGCCTCGGGACCCAACATTTTCCTTAGTCATTAAGTCGCGACCCAACATTTTTAACCACTATGATTTATGTAAAAAAAAAAATGCAGTAATACGCAATCTTTCAAAACATGAAATAAACACAAAAAAGTGCAACAAAAGTGCACCCAAATGAAAAAAAACCCAATGAAATAAAATAATAATAAATAATTATGCTTCTTAGCAGACTTCTCAGCTTAACATAACATACCTAAGTTTAGGGGAACTAATGGGATAACTGGGGTTGCAACAAAAGTGCAACTAGGGCTAAAAACCCAATGAAATAAAATAATAATGAATAATATGCTTCTTAGCAGATTTCTTAGCTTAACATAACGGACCTAAGTTTGGGGGAACTAATGGGATAACTGGGGTTGCAACAAAAGTCCAACTAGGTCTAAAAACCGAATGAAATAAAATAATAATAATAATAAATAATTATGCTTCTTAGCAGACTTCTTAGCTTAACATAACAGACCTACAGTAATTTTGGGGGAACTAATGGGATAACTGGGGTTGCAACAAAAGTGCAACTAGGGCTAAAAACCCAATGAAATGAAATAAAATAATAATAATAATAATAATAATAATAATAATAATAATAATAATAATAATAATAATAATAATAATAATAATAATAATAATAATAATAATAATAATAATAATAATAATAAATAATTATGCTTCTTAGCAGACTTCTTAGCTTAACATAACATACCTACAGTAAGTTTGGGGCAACTAATGGGATAACTGGGGTTGCAATAAAAGTGCAACTAAGGGCTAAAAACGCAATGAAATAAAATAATAATAATAATAAATAATATATCCTTCTTAGCAGACTTCTTAGCTTAACATTCATAACTGGGGATGTTGTTTGCTCCTGACAAGAGTCTCAAAGTCTGGGGTGATGGTAGACAAAGCAACTCTGAGGTCATGCTCAATGTCCAATCTGTTCCTCTGCTTTGTCTTCAGCTGGACCAGAGCTGAGAAGCCACTTTCACAAAGATAGGTAGTGCAACATTTTTTTTTACCAGTGATTTCAAATATGAAAAGAAAACAATTATATTGTCGTGAATTAAGGGGCAGTCAGAAATCGAACTCAGGTCCAGACCACAGGCGACATCTAAGCCGCCTATTCTCGGTCCCCGCTCCACAATAGTGGAACGAACTTCCCACAGCAATTAGGTCAGCCAAATCCTGACCAATCTTTAGCTGTCGACTAAAAACCCACTTCTTCAATCAATATATAAAAAAAACGTCTTACTGTCCTATACTAACTACCATGCACTCCTCCTACTATATTATGTCTTATGTCTATGCACTCAATACTTCAGCACCCAAGTTTCAGCACTGTTTGATGAGCATTGTTACTCAGCTGAAAGAGTTGTACCCTTCCTGCTGACTTGTTGTACAGAACTTGTAAATCGCTATGGATAAAATTACAAAATGTAAAAAGTGTAAAAATCAACCGGCTTCTCTTTAGACAGAACATAATAAGTAATGTGTGTCTAGGAGCTGCTAGAACCTCCTTTGGCTGCACGTCCATGATATCCCTCTTAACACGAGCTGAGACTACTGGGCAGAATGAGAGCAACACATTTTATCTCGATTATCTTGTTTTCATGATCACAGGAAGCCAAAATTGTGTTCCATACACAACAATGTTGATTAATATAGACTAATCATGTTCCAATGTTCCATACACAACCTATATATAGACTAACCATGTTCCATACACAACGATGTTGATTTATATTGACTAACCATGTTCCAATGTGCCATACACAACCTATATATAGACTAACCATGTTCCATACACAACGGTGTTGATTAATATATAGACTAATCATGTTCCAATGTTCCATACACAACCTATATATAGACTAACCATGTTCCATACACAACGGTGTTGATTAATATATAGACTAACCATGTTCCAATGTGCCATACACAACCTATATATAGACTAACCATGTTCCATACACAACGGTGTTGATTAATATATAGACTAACCATGTTCCAATGTTCCATACACAACCTATATATAGACTAACCATGTTCCATACACAACAGTGTTGATTCATATAGACTACAAACAATGTTGCGTACAGATGGCCTCTCAGATGGCATCAAAAGCCTGGTCTTGTATATAATTGTTTGTGTGCATGGAATACTAGATTTAAACTACAATACACATTGGTATCTGTTTATTTGTACGGCCATTGCCGGGAAACCACCACCTTATATCACTATGTTGCTCGATTGGAACCATGGACCCTATCTGACACGCACAAATGGATTTCTGTACAAGCTGACTGAAGACAATTGAAATCTACTCCACAGAGCACACAGAGTACAGGAACTCAACCCTGTTGCCTCTGCATTAGTTTGTGACCAACTATCTGGAGCTGGTTTGAGGAACAGCTTGGATTGTGCTGAGAAAGGACTCTACTGATCAACATCATCGTTGGTTAAGAAACAGGGTTCCAGAAATCACAACTATCCCTTTAATACGCACGCACGCGCACGCACGCACACACGCACACACGCACACACGCACACACGCACACACAGTACATGCACACACACACACACAGTACATGCACACACACACACACAGTACATGCACACAAACACATGCATACATACACACACACATGCACACACATACATGATTGATTGATTGAAAATTGTATTAACAGATTGCAGAATGGATACAGTACAGCTCAATACACACAATTGTTAAGGGGATGCAGACCAGAGAAAGACTTTCGTCTTGTTTACATCAGGGTCCCCCATTTTCAATTCATCATAACATATATGACATACATGACATATAGATAGACAGTACTGCTACATCTATACATTTATGACATACCAGATTTACAAATTTACAAAGATTTACAAATACAGTACTGTTTGTGATACAAAAATAGTCTAAAAAAGAGAGTATACATTTGACGAAGAAACTGTACATTGGAGGTGGGTGGGTGGGGGGGGGGGGGGTAACTGTACATTGGAGGGGGTTGGGTTAGGACATTTACTGTAAATTGGAGGGGGTTGGGTTTGGGACATTTACAGGGGCCAGTTTCTAATTGCAGTCTCCCGTAAGTGCTCTTTGAGAGTAGTTTTGAAAGTGGGTAGTGATTCACATTCCTTTACAGCTGTAACATACACACACATACACATAAATACACACAAACACATGCATACATACATACACATGCACACACACATACATACATACGCACGCACACACACGCACGCACACACACACACACACACACACACACACACACACACACACACACACACACACAATAATCCCCAAACATCAACAAGACTTTTCACACTATGATTCAACAATGACATCATATGACATCATACACCTGTCATCACATAGCCCCTGTTCCAACCACCACAACAACAACAACAACAACAACAACAACAACAAATAAACAATCCAGCGTTGACTAGATGCCAGGTGGGGGTGGAGGTTCTGCACAGCGTAGCATGGAGTGTCAAACAGCTCAAACCCCTCCCCTCCTCTCAGGGGCCTCGGCAGCGTGGAGTGTCAAACAGCTCAAAGCCCACCCCTCCTCTCAGGGGCCTCGGCAGCGTGGAGTGTCAAACAGCTCAAAGCCCTCTCTCCTCAGCGGTCATTGACCTGGGACGCGTGGCCTCCAGCACCCTCTCAAATCAAAGTGATGCACGCTCCGCGCCGAGCAGAAAGTTCCCTCTAATTATGGCCGTCCGCTAGATTAGTCACAAGTAGCACAACAGCGTTTCTTTTGTTTGACAGCAGATGTATTCACAGGTGTAGTCATCCTAGTCAAAGTAATCACTTGCAATGCAAGTCAATCCAAATGGTAAATGCTGTGTAAATGAGTGTAAATGCTGTATTTTACTCTGAATGCACACAAACACCCCACTTAGTAATAATTAGGTTTGAAAACATTGTTCATATGAAAACCTAGAACAGATTTATTTGGTTCTTTGTCTCAAGGATTCATTGAACCTTTCTTGTGGAAATTATTTTCACAGTCAGTGAGTTAAAAACACAGTATACACAACATATTGAAAACATTAGTTCATGAATGTGTCGCAAGCAAAAAGCCTATATGATTCTATACTGTATCTATAATTGATCTTAATGTAATCTAGAACATTTTCGTTTTAAAACAACACAAAACCTGGCAATACTAAATATGTTTATTACAGCGATTCCATATACATGTATGGTATGGTGCAACAAGGGGTTAAAATGTGTGGTGAGTGAATTTAAAATGTGTCTGTGTTAAGTGAGGGTCCCCCAACTGCTGTTTTTATCATAAATCGATCAATACAGACCGTATTAATTAGGGCTGTTAGTTTATTGCGTTAATTCGATTAATTAATTACACAGCAAATTATCGCGTTATGAAAATTAACTCAATGTATTTAAAATATATAATAAATCAAATGTAAACTCATAACGTAGAATACAGACTTTTTTTAATATGGTCCATTTTCATGTTCTTGGTATCTGATTCTAGGGACATCTATGGATCTCAGGGAATGTATTCCCAGTGTCAGAAATACTGTCTGTTACTAGGCTTGAGTAAATTGTAATGAACCAATGAGAATATCAATAATTTATTTTTACTGTGAATAACACCATGCTAAAATTTACCAGACCTGAAAAATCTAAGCAAATGAATAAATGGAAGATGATTAAACAGAAGGTTTTGTAGATACAGTACTGAATTCTGCCATCCAGACACATGCCATTTGAAATATGATAATATAGAATATCAGGCCTAAAATGGTTATGCGATTAAAATGTGATTAATGCGATTAATTAATTACAAATCCTGTAATTAATTAGTGCGGCTGGGTGGTGCAGCGGAGATTGCGCTCGTCACCAATGCAAGAGACTCCGGTCTCGAATCCGGGTGTCAGCATTGCCTCCGGCTTGGGCCAGCCGTCATACTAACTCATTGGCAGAGTTAGAGGGTGGAAGTCGATCGGTGGGGATTTGGACGTTGTGGACAGCGACTCCTACAGGTCTGTTGGGGGATGCCTGCACAGCAGAGACAGGAAGTAGCGGGGGTAGTGTGAGCCTCCCATGCGTTACACCTCGCCACTGAGAGTCCGCGCTGGCAGGTGAAAAGATGTGACAGGCTGCCTCCTCGTGTACCGGTGGGGACACGTGATGCAAGGCTTCTATCCTCCCTACAACCAACCTGTGGGGGGCATAGTCGAGCAACGTTCAAGACAGGGGAGGGGAGAATTGGAAACACGAAATTGGGATGGGAGAAAAATAGAAAAATTATGAGAAAAAGTGGATAAAAAATAATCCTGTAATTAATTAGATTAATTTTTTTAATCGCCCTAGTATTAATTAATGTTGTGTTTCTTTTTCAAATGTAGCCAAGAGAAAATACCTTAAATGTGTCTGTGTTGAGTGAGGTTAAATGTGTCTGTGTTGAGTGAGGTTAAATGTGCCAGTGTTGAGTGAGGTTAAATGTGTCTGTGTTGAGTCAGGTTAAATGTGTCTGTGTTGAGTGAAGTTAAAATGTGTATGTTGAGTGAGGTCAAAATGTGTATGCGAGCTTGTACTAATAATTCACATTATGTCTGTATAACACAGCGAGTTCCAGGAAATTGATGTGGCCGTACGTTGGTGTAACCTGAGCGCCCCTACTTGTTGAGTGTGGTTATTGTGCGCGTAGCCTGGTGACAGATCTGGCTGCCGCCTGCCCCACGGCAGAAAGGACCACACTCTACTTCACTGCAGCTGTACCTGCCGGGGGTGTGGTGTATTACAACCTGACCTGATGAAAGGCATTAAGGACCAGCGCAGGTAAATGTCCTGAGGTCTTCCGAGAAGGCCAGGCTTGTTATTACTCAGCGGGTGTGGCCGTATCACACAGCCTCTGTGAACAACCTACCCTGTTGTTTGGCTAAGTTGCAGTTTGGAAGGGTTTAAACGGGTAATGACACAAGAAAAAACAAATGTCAAAACAACAATGCAAAGCGATGTGGCTAGCTCATGAAAGCAAACTATGAATGATGGTATTTCCAAAAATGTCTTGTGATTAGAAAGAGAAAATACTAGATTGAGACCACTGACCCTATTAAATCAATATGCCAAGATTATGGGAAATGTGCTCACCGTCTCCTCCAGAGTCAGACAAGAAGATAGTTACCAATTACCTCTCTGCGTTCAGTAGAAAGCTATCTGGCTGCAAGCTAGCCTAGCTTAGTATAAATGAATGGACGCCGCTATGGACCAGCTAGCCTAGCTGTTGGCCGGAAACTGGTTGATGTTGGTTAAACTGAGCTCTTCCAGGGTCATACCTTACTGGTTGATAATAGTTATACCATACTGCTTGATACTGGTTCATACTGAACTGGACCCAGTCCTATTTTTATTTAGTTGTTTATTTAGTTGTTATTAGGATGATTAACTGTCTTGGAAGCCTCTTCAATTTATGTGCAGCATATAGCCTCATCACTGGAACCATTCATAATTACCATCTGACTGCATGCAGGGTTCAGGGAGACACCTAACCTGTAATGGAGTTCTTGAATATTAAAATAGTCGTTTGCAATTATATTAATATCTGTGCCAGTGGTGGGCAGTTTGAAAAGGGATCAAGTGGAGTGAGACGGTAATGCTGTGTGTGTGTGTGTGTGTGTGTGTGTGTGTGTGTGTGTGTGTGTGTGTGTGTGTGTGTGTGTGTGTGTGTGTGTGTGTGTGTGTGTGTGTGTGTGTGTGTGTGTGTGTGTGTGTGTGTGTGTGTGTGTGTGTGTGTGTGTGTGTGTGTGTGTGTGTGTGTGTGTGTGTGGAGAAACGGCTCCAAGAAAATGTCCCAGAGTAAACACAGGAGACAGTGGAGGGAGACGTCCTGCTTTAGTGTATGAGATCTGTACATATTCTATTAACAATGTTGTATTTAACCTTTTTAATTTGGCTGATGATAATAATGTTTATGTAAATACTGAGACCAAGGACCACAGTGGAAATACGTCTTTTTTTGTGCCATCCTTAATCGTTTTAGGATGTATGACTGGTTGTAACATGTATTTTGATAATTGTCAAATAAACTCAACTAAATAACGACCAAACAGGACTCGGCTCCCTCGCATCTTGCTGGCCAGCGTAGGATCCTTGGAAAACCAGCTGTGTGAGCGGAGGGCGAGGGTCTCCTCCCAGAGGGAAACCAGCTGTGTAAGCGGAGGGCGAGGGCATGACAGAGAGCATCCTGGATGCATTGCCGCCTGGTATGGAAACTGCTTTGCCCTCGACCGCAAAGAGTCGTGCAAACGGCTCTGATTTGTGTTTGTGAGCTTCCCTCCATCCACGATGTAAACAACGTCGTGTGTCAGCAAATCTATTAAGGACCCCAGCCACCCCAACCACAAACAATTTCAGTTGCTACCATCTGGCAAACGGTACAGCAGCCTCAAGGCCCGGACCAGCAGACAGTTATTTCCCCCCAGGCAGATTCATTACTGACTTGCACACAATATTGATCTGCACATACATAAAATGTATATTTAATATAAAAAAAGTTCTATTTTTATTTAATTTTTTCACACAGTACACGTAAACATTTATATTTTATCATTTATATTTGCTATTTTATTTGTTATTACTGTGCTGATATTTTAAATAGTTGTTATGGTTTACACTGTTCTTGTTGTCTGTACTACTGTGTGGTGCTAGGAGGCCGAGGGGCCAAGAAAAAAACATTTCACTCCTCTACTGTAAAAAGTCAAGGATGTGACTAAGAAACTTGAAACTATAGTGATCACTAGCGGCTCTCTATCACGGCATTAAGCTGTGAGCAACCATCCTCCTCTGAGTGTGATGAATTTGCCACGTAATTTCAGAGACAGGATAACAAATATCGGGACGGATGTCTCTTTGAAAAAGAGTCATGAACTTTCAACACCATGTGTGTCCAACTCTAGACACCTTTAACCTTTAACCTTTAACTAAGGTTGAAGAGTGACTACTCTGATCGCAGGTCTGACTTTCTCCCCCATTACCTCCTACACTACAGTATACCAGCCCCATCTCACTTAAGTTAAGATGTGGAAATAAAGTACTAATCGACCACAGGAACAATTTTACATTATTGTATGTTATGTTATAGCAATAAGTAATATAATTACGTATTGTGAAAATGTACAATATGTAAGTTTGTGTGTAATAATAAGTACATAATATTACTTGTATGTAAACTTTTTACATTTTCAGAAAACGCTTGAGTTCCCCTGCTGGGGAGAGAACCCGGATGCTCGCATTGGGAGGTAAGTGCTTTTACCTCAAGACAACCGAGACACACTTTTCAGATAGCCTCGCCCAAACCCTAACTCTAACGTCATATCTTAACCATAACCGTTAAAACATTAAAACTAACCTTAACTGTAACCATCATCATAGTAATGCTGCGTTTGTATCAGGGTGAGTGGGTGTCTTATTCTAGTGGTGAGAACACTGACACACTCACCCACGTTGGTTTGACTCCCGCTTGCGGTGTTTGTTTAGGACTTTTGCCGTTACAATACGTAAATAATATATGATTTATGGCTATAACATGTGTACCTTTTTTCCTGTGGTCGATTAGTACTTTATTTACATTTTCTGATGACACCATGTTAAGTATAGACACATGGGATTCTGGACTAAGTCATGTCTAACAACCCAAATCTTCTCAGATGTTCCCTGAGATATAATCTTAACGTATATCAATTCGACATGAAAAAGGTTGAGAACCATATCATTTGCCCAGGGAGATTTCACATGTCATTGTGGTGGCGGTTTACACCTAACCCCTCCCTCAACCCCCCTCCTCTGCCAAGTCTGTCTGCAGCAGTAGTGTCTGTACCTGTCCCCCTTCTATTTTTATTAATGTGCAAGAGCCCCACGTGGCCCAGGCTTAACGAGCTCCACCTGTGCCCAATTAATTCAAATTCCAACTGACACATTCCTCCATTAGTTTGAAAGAGGGCGCATAGCTCAGAAAAAGTGCAACAGCAGCAAAATGATAAAAGGAAAAGATTATATATTTAAATATGAGTGCGAGGAGGTGTCACCCAAATCACTGTTACATACCCGTCACTACTCAAACCGCACTGTTATGGCCTCAAACTTAATCACAGTCCCCCGGCCTACAGCCTTCTGTTGCTATTTCTGTTCATGCTCCACTTGAACATATGGTCTGTTTAAATAATCCACATACCTTTAAAGCAGCTACTGGGAAGATTTTGACACAGATATGTCATCGTAAAAATGCCATATCCAGACCTTGGCAGGATTACTGCAGAAACATGTTGAGATCGCTAGAGACTGAAAAACAATTAATTTATATATTTTATTTTCTATTAATATTGTGTGTGTCCGGGCCGTTTCCACAGGAGTTCTGCTGAAAGCATTTTGCGCAAACGAAGACTTTCCACACAAAAATGTATCACCAGAAATAACTTATTGTTCACTGTTAGCAAGGTGCTAATGGCAAACCGGGTTTATAAGGAAACGTGATCTTATCATCAGATGTGGTCTCATGTGTTTACTAAATATATATATATACAGATTCAGATTCAGATTCAGACAACTTTATTGATCCCGCGTGGGGCAATTCATATTTGTAGCTTCACACGTAACAAGTAACAAAAAACAACAAACAACAAAACAAAACATCTCAATGACAGCACGGCAAAAACAACATTCCATGTGATACACAATCCAGTAAAGTAAAAGTAAAAACAGACAACTAAGTGTAAAAGGCTACTTAAAATGACTACTGTCTGTGTTTAAAAGTCTGATAGCCGAGGGGACAAAAGATTTGTCGTAACGGTTGGTCCTACTTGGTGGAACGTCATAACGGCGGCCAGAAGGCAACAGTGAAAACCGCTGAGACAGAGCGTGGAGAGGTTTATTAGTGATGCTCGTCCCCTTCTTGACCACCTGGTCCGTCCAGAGAGAACATAGGTCTCTCTGTTTTACTCCAATTATTTTGGAGCACACTTTCACAATGTACTGTAGGCTGTTCCTATCTTTAATAGACAGGCCACTGAACCAGCAGATACAAGAAAAAGTTAGGAGGCTTTCAATAAAATAACTCTAAAAAGTGCTCAGGATCTTTGCACTAACATTAAAAGAGTTCAGCTTTCTCAGCAGGTAGATCCTCTGCTGACCTTTTTTGACAATGGACTCTGTATTTAAGTTGAACTTCAGTTTACAGTCAAACACAGTTCCCAGGTATTTGTACGATTCAATGGATCCTACATGGAGTACCGTCTTTCTCATCGCCATTTTCCGTGCTAGATGGCAAGGTACTGTATCACAACCAATCACAACCAATATGATTGAAATTATTTATTATGAATAACCCCTTGAGATGTAGCATCTCGTTTTCGAGGGGCTCCTAGGCACAATACAATGTACCGGTATGCACCTTTTCCAAAAACAACGAAACAGAATCTACAACAACAAATTCAACCAAGCAATAACAAAACAAGTAAACCAACAGACGAGATGACAAAATACAAAGGACAAACAATATGAAAATGGTCATATAAAAAAAATAACATTTCTGGGTGTTGATTCACTTCAATGTAAGAAGTCTACTTCAACATCAAAAACTAGATAATTTGAAAAGTCTGGTGTCTCAGGCAGATCCAGATATCTTAGTGTTGACTCAGCCTTGGCTGAAGAAGTCTGACAGTGGGTGCGTTAAGGTAACTGAGCGCTCACAGTGAGAATGTTCATGGTGAGCACTGAGCGCATTTTTTTTTATCACTTAACATTCTGCTCTAGTTACATGAGGCTGTGATTATCCTAGTTCACAATAGGTCATTTTATACAGTGAGGTCAAGTTTAACTACAATGAAATGGCTACTATGAAGACTAACATCATCACACATGAATACAATTAAGCTCATTGGATCCACAAGGGTATCGGATTTCCAGTCATACCAAGCATACCATGCAATTCCAAGACTGTTTAGGGACCCCGGTATGCAGAAATGGTCGAATGTTTAGAATAGGCAAAAATAACAAAGTTGTACTGCGTGCAAAGAACTGCATGGCTCTTGCGACTGCCATCTAGCACGGAAATGGCGAGGAGAAAGACTGTACTCCATGTAGGATCCATTTCCTCCATATACTGCACTTTCACCTAGTCAGTGCTCAGCAACACTCGGTTCACAGTGAGCGGAACTGAGCAACCCGTTAAGTGCGTTTAGGGCGGCTGGGTAGCGCAGTGGACTAAGCACCTGCCTACCACCGCAGAGACACTGGTATTGAATCCAGCTGTCAGCGGTACCTCCGGCTTGGTCGGTCGTCCATACTAACCAATTGGCAGTGTTAGCGGGTGGGAAGCCAGCGGGGTGTGTATCCTGGTCGTTGTAAACAGTGACTCCTACAGGTCGGTCGGGGCGCCTGCTCAGCGAGGGAGGGAACTGGGGGAAGTAGTGTGAGCCTCCCATGTGTTACGCTCCCCCAGTAAGAGTCCTCACTGTCAGGTGAAAAGAAGTGGCTGGCTGACTCCACATGTATCGGAGGGGACATGTGATAGTATCTATCAACCCTCCCTAGACCGGCAAGTGGGGGGCAAATGCATGCAACGACCAGGAAGGGGAGGGGGGGAATTGGCATAACGACTAAATTGGGATGGGAGAAAAATACAGAAAAAAGGAGAAGAAAAAGTAGATATAAAAAAAAGTGCGTTTGCTCTAACGTGTTTAGAATTGACAGAATTGGAATGGCTATTTGTGTTTCTTTGTCACTGGCCTGAATGCTGTCGCTGCCCCAAAATGTGTTGATGTGGAGCCTAATAATTCATTCAATGTCATCAGGATGTGAGGATAGGGGTTTTTGCGGATCCCAATAGCAACAACAGGAGGAGAGAGAATGGAGCGGTTTAGGGTTCTTTAATTGTTTCTTCCCCAAACAGGCAGAGTAATAACAGGAATGTGCGATAGACAGGGGTTATAATGTTCTTGGGGGGGAATGAGAACAGGTGCACTTCCAGTGCAGCTGAAGGCAGAGAGCACAGGTCTTGTGTCGCTGAGAGAGAGCAGGGGTACTCCTTGTTAGGCACGAGACATCCAGGCAGGAAGGGCGCTGGAGCGAGGGTCCTGGGGCACAAGAGACACAGGGTTAGAGAAGGGATACAACAGGAGTGATACAGCAGATCTTCAGGTAGAGTCGTCGTACCTAGGTAGGCAGTTTAACACTGCGACGTTGGATGACAGGATCTGCCAGGTGATATAGGGATCTGCTGATGAGGGAATCCCTCGCAGCCACGCTGATTGATCCTCATCTGGCAGCGCGGAAACGCTCCAGCAGGAAGCCCATGTATGGGCACGTCAGGATAACTGCAGAGGAAGGCCCGAGCCCCGATCGTGACACAGGATCTATAGACCCCCATCTTCATTGACAAGATAGCAGATTAATTCTCGCTGTATTCTGATGTTATATAATGCTTTTAATCTTGATTGGTAATATAAGAACATTCTTGCTTGTGGCGTCTTCAATTTGGGATTTAGTGATCATTGCCGTATAGCATGTTTCAGAAACACTTGATTAAAGAAAACAGTAACACAATCTCACAGTATTATCAAAAGACATTTTTAAAACCCTAATGATCAAGCTTTTTTAACCCTCTGAGACCCACAGGAGCAGGACTGTACTGAGGCGGTAGCAAAGAGTGAAGATACTGGGATCATGTGAAACAACTAGACAACGTAAGGTATCAATTGTTCTGACCCTGTCATGCTAGCTTGTCGGGAACAAACAATGCTCCAAATCTAGGCAACATTTTGATGAGGGAAAACACTGCCATGAGTCCCACCGTTACATACTTTATGCTAATCCCATGCAGTTTTGGCAAGAACCATGCAGTTCTTTGTATGCATTACAACTTTATTATTTTCGCCTATTCTAAACATGGTGTATTCGACCATTTCTGCATACCGGGGTTCCTAAACAGTCTTGGAATTGCATGGTATGCTTGGTATGACTGGAAATATGAGACTATTGTGGATCCAATGAGCTTAATTGTATTCATGTGTGAATTTTTTATTTTTTTTTTGTCTGATGTGTGGGTTGGATTTTAGTGGGGATGGGGGAGGGGTTGCTACTGCTGGCCACACCTGATGGCCCCGGCCGGCAGACCAGTCACGCACGCAGGCGGGCGGGCGGGCGACCAGCACTTTCGCTCCCATGTTAACTGACGTAGCTGTGCCCACTGGCCGCAAGCGGGCGCGCGACTCGCGGGGCGGAAGCGATCGTTTTCGCTTCAGTTGGATTCAGAGGCGTGCGCCACACGCATTTTCACAGAAATACACAATATCTGAATTATTACCACACATATAGATGTTGTTCAACCAGCTAATGTGTCTGTATCTTTCCCAATACAAATAAACCATATTACTATACTTTTTCAGGAGTACAGTCACACTGATCATCATTCTAAAATGAATTCTAACATTCTAATTACTTATATAATAACTGGTTATACATGCAAAATGGACAATAGAACACTGGAACTGGAAATCTTTCAAAAATCTTCAAACGGGGACTGACTTCGCATTTAGGATGAAGTGGGGTTCTTACAGATTCTACCTTTAAATGAGTACACTTTTTGGCTTGATCTTTGCAAATACTAGTATTTTGATCAGTTACTGTAAAGGCGCAAGTCAACATTATGGGAAATGCGCTTACTGTCTTCTCCAGAGTCAGACAGGAAAATAGATACAATACATGATGTACCAATTACCAATTATCTGTGCGTTCAGTAGAAAGCTGGCTACAAGCTAGCCTAGCTTAGCACAAGTGAATGGAAGTGGATACGGACCACTGACCAAGCTCAAAACTCAGAGGTGTTTTTGGCCAACAGCTAGGCTAGTGGTTTGTATCTGCTTCCATTAATTTGTGCTAAACTAGGCTAGTGACTACTGACTCTGGAGAAGACAGTAAGTGCATTTCCCATGCTTTAACGTGTTCCTTTAAAGATGGCGGAAATATTTGAGTTTCTGGATCACCGGGAAGGGGAATGCACCCCAGATGCACTAGACTGGAACACCTCTCCCCAACCATTACATCACACGTCCCAGGCCCAGGTGTTACAGGCCTACCTAGCACATCTGCTGAGACAACCAGTCATGGGTAAACTGGATAAGCTGTTTTCCAGACTACAGCTGAGGCTGGGCTTGTGAGGTGATAATCCCTCAGGGGGGGGGGGGGGGGTGAGACCGTTTTGGTGCAGTGTTTTCCTGTAACCCTACAGGGGTTACTCAGGAGGGGGGGGGGGGCATTCTGTTGCTGCATATCCGTTTTCAGCCATTAGTGAGGCATTAGTATTTCTAGCGACGATTGCATTGAACTCTGCATTGAATGCTAGATACTATTTTACATTTTCAGAAGAACGTATGTCTTCAAACCTAGTTATCTAAGGTGGTTGGGATTCGTTTTGGGATTCGTTGGGATTCCCTGTGTGGTGTTCTCCTTTAACCCTTGTGTGATTCTCCTTTAACCCTAGTGTGGTGTTGTCTTTTAACCCGTGTGTGGTGTTGTCTTTTTTTTAACCTTTTATTTACCCAGGGTAGGTTTGCTGAGCATGAATGCTCTTTTTCAGCTACGCCCTGCTTCACATTCACACAGTTGCATTCACACCTGGGAGCTGCCCAGTACAACCTCAGTCTAACACCATTGGCCACTGAGCAACTCCACTGGAGCAGTTGGGGGTTTAGTGCCTTGCTCAAGGGCACTTCAGAGGTTGGTGTTAAAGGGTATGGGAGAGAGTTATTAATTCACTTCCCCAGCCCTGATTTCTCCTGCCGGTTCGGGGGATCGTTACAGGCGACCTTCTGGTCACAAACCCGCTTCTCTCACCTTTAGGCCACCGATGCCTGTGTGGTGTTGTCTTTTAACCTGTGTGTGGTGTTTGCATTTTCGTTACTCACCCAATGCTCACAAGTCTGGTGGACCCACAACAATGACAACATCATTGTGATTTTAAAACAATAAAGCCATAACAATTCATGTAAAAATATTTAACAGATGTTAACTTTATCTCAATTACAAGCAATCTAGATGTTATTCATATTTGCCATTTACCTCTGCTAGATCACAATTATCAATAAATGCTATTATTTTTTTCAGATAATTAATAATTACTTGCATTTATATAGCGCTTTTCTAGACACTCAAAACGCGTTACAATGTAGGGTGGAAATTGCCTCCTTCACCACCACTGGTAGCACCCAACCTTGGGCTACGCAGGCTCAATGGCTACCATACACTGGCACCCGGCACACATCACACTACACAATGGCTGAACGGCTCAGGAGACAGGGATTGATACCAGCCAATTAAGGGGAAGGGATGATTAGGTGGCCTTGATGTCAGAGACCTGATTGGAAATTTGGCCAGGAACGTCGGGGAGCCCCCTACTCTTTACGATAGGCGTCCTGGGTTCTTTAACGACCAAATTCAGTCAGGACCTCGGTTTAGCATCTCATCCGAAGGACGGCACTTGCAGCTGTACGGTGTCCCTATCACCGTAACATGGGCATTGTTACTGACAAGTCCAGAGGACAGAGTGCCCCCTGCTGGACAACAACACCACTTTCCGACAGCAGCCTTGACCGGGGCTCGAACCGGTGATCTTCCGGTCATGAGTCGGGAGCTCTACTCATGTAGCCACGCTGCCGGACAGATACAGATACAGATACAATGAGATGTCTTGTTGTCTTATGTTATCTTGTCTTGTCTTATGTTATCTTGTCTTGTCTTATCTTTTTGTTTGTTTTTGATCTACTTTTTCTCCTCCTATTTTTCTCCCATCCCAATTTAGTCGTTATGCCAATTCCCCCTCCCCTTCCTGGTCATTGCGCGCATTTGCCCCCTACTTGCCGGTCTAGGGAGCCCTGAAGTCTATCGGATGCTTCCTCCGATACATAGGTGACAGCCAGCAGCCTCTTTTCACCTGACAGCGCAGACTCTCATTGGTGAAGTGTAACGTGTGGGAGGATCACACTACCTTCACCAGTTCCTTCCCTTGCTGTGCAGGCGCCCTGAGCGACCTGTAGGAGTCGCTGTTTACAACGACCAGGATACAACCCACCGGCTGGTATCTGATTTAAGTGACAGACGAAGCACGGCAGGTTATTGCTTCAGTCTAACAGATGATGGCCCACTGATTTCTTGGAAATCAAAGAAACAAGCTACAGTAGCCTTGTCAACCTGCGAGGCAGAATACATGGCGCTGGCCGTGACCACGCAAGAGAGTTTATACCTGATGCAGTTAATGAATGGGATGGAAAACAATGGTCAATATGCACCAAAGAAAATATTTGAAGATAATCAAGGTGCAATTGCTTTATCAAAAGATCCAGTGTGCGGGCGGCTAAGTGGCGCAGTGGGCAAGGCGCTCGCCACTAACGCAGGAGATGCTGGGTTCAGGTCTCGGCGTTGCTTCCGGCTTGGCTGGTCGTTCATACTAATACAATTGGCAGTATTAGGGGGTGGGAAAGCCGATGGGTGGGGATCGGACGTTGTGGACAGCGATTCCTACAGGTCGGTTGGTGTGCCTGTACAGCAGAATCAGGAAGCAACGGGGGCAGCGTGAGCCTCCCACGCGTTACTCCTCGCCGCTGAGAGATCGCGCTGTACAGGTGAAAAGATGCAACAGCTGCCTCCTCGTGTACCGGAGGGGACACGTGATGCAAGGCTTGGTCCACATTGCAGCCGACCAGTGGGAGGCATGGTCTAACAACGTTCGAGACAGGGGAGGGTAAAATTGGATAATACGAAATTGGGATGGGAGAAAAATTTTTAAATGGGGAGAAAAAGTAGATAAAAAAGAAATAATAATCCAGTGTGCCGCTGTAGCGTGATGAATTCTGCGTTGTGTCTGGTGTGAGGTGGACGTAGACACTCAGACAATGGTACCCAGTTGATGATGTTTATTGCCTGTTAATCACAACAGCACGCACACAAGACACGACGGCGTTATTGGCCATTATCAGCGTGCACTCCACCTCTGGCTCTCATGCTGCACATACACAAAGAGAGCCGCACGCGCACATTTAGAACAGCGCGCCGGCTACAGTTACAACCATTATATACATTTGCTCCGTGCAAGTTAGCTTCAGTAACAACATATGAAACAACATGAAATAAAAGACAGTGTGTAAACATTAGTTAAACCAAAGTAAATACAAAAACAGCGGTTCATACCTGTTAATCACAACAGCACGCACACAAGACACGACGGCGTTATTGGCCATTATCAGCGTGCACTCCACCTGATATTGCCAAACAGAATGCCGAGTTTAGTACACGAACGTACTGTTGCTGTTTTACACAGGCGAATTAATGTCATTGCACAACAAGGTATTTCAATAGCAAAACAAGTTATACAAAGCATTTAAATCCCATATTAAGTAAACGAACGCTCATACCTCTGGCTCTCATGCTGCACATACACAAAGAGAACGGAAGCTGGCGCCAGCATGTCGCTCGTCAACAAACCGGCCAAACCATTGTGTACTTTAGTTGAACGTATTTACAATACAACAATTATTCAATGGAAAGATATCTTATCTTCTCTAAACCCATTATAAAGGACCCAAACGGTATTTCGTTTGTGGAATTGGTAACTCAATGTGAGGGAATTAATATACAGTAGTAAACCAGACACCCCTCCAAAACCTAGAATGGACTCGGTGCACGTTGGTCCACGTTGATCCACTTTTGTTCCTTCAAAATAAGAGTGTTTCTGTTTTGACCCACATATTTAAGATAAAAGATACCAGTTTCTGTCCATGATACTAGCATAACCACTTCACTCTGCTACATACTCCCCCACTGACTTATGCCAGATCATGGACAGTGTTCCCTTCAATCAGCTCAACAGCGTAAGTATAAACCAAAGAAACAGAAAATAAAATAAAAAATTACAACAAGTCAACGTGTCACCTGTAACTCAATGTATTCCCTTCATTCCAGACCTAGAAAATAGGTCGACCAGCTCAAAAGCTATCCGATAAAGGATCAGGAAAAATAAAGGGTAGCTAATCCCTTATCCAACCACAGGCAAAAAAACATGCCATGTACATATTTATACCACGGAATACACCAAAATTACCAAACCATGTCTAGTGCAATAGACAACCGTAACTACCAGTGTAACTGAGGGGTACAATTCCCTGACTGTATTACTAGATATGATGCTTACTACCACTACCTTTGTACTTAATATTCGGCCACCCAGTACACGGCATAAATATATTATCATGAACACTCTCACGTAGATGAAACGGATCCAACACAAATGTACGAATTAGAAACAGGTCTTTATTTCTACACAGCGATGGTGTGTAGAATAAGCACTTAATCACTTAATTACATTTATGAATTGAAATAGTATGCACTTTTATGGCAAGGAGTATTCGTCGGTATATCAATAGAGAATGTCCAATCTCTGAAGGCGCAGGTGGTAAATATACGACCTGGAATAGTTAAGGAATAACAGCAATGATACTTTAATGATTATACTAGATACACTAGAGGGGGTTAATCCGGTCGCTTGTAAGCCGACAGGAGTAGGAGGGGGGGGGGGTAGAATCCGGCTGCCTCGTCCGGCCAAGGGTATCCCAGGTGAACCCACTGTAGTGCCGTTCAATGCGCCGGCGATCCTTGGACCACAGATGAAAGCAGGTGGACTCTTTGTGGGCCGGCTCTCTCCGGTCCACGGGGGAGAGACGTGAAGCGACCTCGTCTTGCAGAGCGTCTCCTCACCTTGCGTCCTCTCCAGGGGGGGGGGTTCCAACACACGGCAGTGTCGGGGGTCTTTATCCATGGAATAATCAAAGTATCCAAAGCATAATCCGTGCCTGGGAAGGCGGGCTGTCGTCGGTAGAATAATCCGGTATACAGGTCCACTCGCTCGTCGGCTCTGGGGCTCCTCGGGTGCAGCTTCACATAGGGTCAACCACCCTGGGTAAGCAGCCAGTTCTCTGCCCGAAACGATGGGGTACTGACTACGGTAGTATCTTCACCGCACGAAGCACTATATATTAACAGACTATTATTAGCTTAATAGACTACGTCCAACTCGACGATATAGTGCCAAATATGACTATTCAAATATTAATATACACGATGTCTCAATACCGATGGTAGGCGAACTTGGCCTTACTCCCACACGTGGCGTCGCGGGGAGGCTTTACGTCTGTGACTCTATTGGAGGGTAAGAAACTGGACTGAAAAGAAAGTCCTACTTTAGTAGCGCAGTATATATACGCACTATGAACAAATAGTCCCATTAGTGGTGCGGTAGCCAGATTCCTACGCGGAACTAGGACTTGTTCGTACATGTCGAGCGGTACGTTTGAACTGGGTCTGAGGGGTATGGCAGCCTGGCACCAAGGTCTCGACCAATAGTAGAATGGAGACTATTATGGGATGTTCAGTAGGCTAGAATGGATATTCAATGCATATTGTACAAGGAATATACAAGGGATATCAGGGAATATTAGAGAATATACAAATACAATTAAATACATATATATAAATAAATATATATATTCGGTTTAATCTGGCCCTTCACAACAGCCACCCCCTGAATAGGTCCCAGACCTAATCAGTTAAACAGAGACAGATTAATCGCGTTGTCTATTTACACATAAGGGTTTGCTGTAGGGGTCAGTCAACTTCACAAAGTCATAGGGTTGTAGGGTCATGGTCATCATCGATTGTGTCTGGGAGTCGAGGCAGTTCTATGAGCCTTGCCACGGGACGGGTGTAAGTGCGACCCTGGACGAGCACTTCAGCTGCTCGGACCTTGCCGTCGGCACCGGTGATCACTTTGCTTACGCGGCCGGCCGGCCACATAGCTCTGGGCAGTGATTGATCAATAATCATGACGACTGTTCCTTCTGTCAAATTGTCTCTCTCCTCTACCCACTTCTGGCGGGTCTGTAGAGACGGTAGGTAGTGCAGTAGGAAACTGTTCCAATACTTGTCGGCTAATACTTGGCTGTACCTCCACATTCGTCGGCCGTTCGCTTCTTCAGGCCGGTACATTGTCTGTGGTAATGCAGGATCTAGCCGCCCCATCAGGAGTGTGTTGGGGGTAACTGGGTCGATATCCGCCACATCACTGGAGACATATCCGAGGGGCTTCGAGTTAAGTACTCCCTCAATCTCCGTGAGGACTGTCATTAGGACTTCTTCCGCCACAGTCTGGGCCCCAAGTACTGCGTACAGGGCTGTCTTTATGGAGCGCACTTCTCGTTCCCAAGTGCCACCGAAGTGGGGTGCGTTTGGGGGGTTGAATTGGAAATCAACCTGTGCTGAAGCGAGGTGGGTCTTAAGTTCTGGGCCCATAGCTTGGAAGCTCTCTCTCAGCTCTCTTTCGCCGCCTTTGAAGTTTGTCCCATGATCGGACAATAGGGTAGACGGTCTTCCTTTCCGTGATGTGAATCTACGGAAGGCCATAAGGAATGAGTCTGTGCTCATGGTCGGGAGAAGCTCGATGTGTATCGCTCTGGTGGTCATGCATTTGAATACAATACCCCACCGCTTCTCGGTTCCTCTTCCTTTCTTTATGTGCAGCGGGCCAAAGCAGTCCATACCCGTTGAGTGGAATGGCTTGTCACCGATTCGGAGGCGACATGGAGGAAGGTCAGCCATCCTTGGTATGCTGGGCTGCGCGCGCCACTTGCGGCAGTCTAGACATGTTCGCTGGAAGCGTCGTACCGCCTCTCTTCCTTGTAGGATCCAGTAACGACGTCTGATTTCCGCGAAGACTCTTTCTGCTCCTGCGTGATGTACATCCTCATCGTATTTCTTTATAATCAGCTCTGTGACCTTGTGTCGGCTGTTCAATACGATCGGGTATTTAATGTCATCCGGTAGATTGGGGGCTCTGCGTAGGCGACCACCCACTCTGATGAGGGTATGAGCGTCGCTCTCGGGGGCCAGGTGAATTAATCTGCTGTCGGATGGGACGGGCTTTCCTCCCTGTAGACAGGCCAATTCATCGGGGAACGAGTCTCTCTGGGCTCGCTGCAGTAGAAGCAATTCTGCTTCCTCGTAGTTAGCTGCTGACATATCAGCGGGGGACTTGCACTCCGGGTGGTACCGCAGGAATGTTCTTTGTTGTGCACTCTCTATGGACGTGCAATCGTCTATGTTAGGGTCGGTGGAGGCTACGGTGCTCAATCCACAGAACACAGACTTCTTAATTTCCACCTCCTCTGGACTTGCTTCCCTCGGGATAGGCATGGGCCACTGTCCTTCCGGGAGTCTTAGGAATGCGGGGCCGTCACTGTAGACATTGCGACGGGTGAGGTCATCCAGGGGCATCCCCCGGGTGATGACGTCAGCTGGGTTCTGTTTTGTATCAACGTAGCGCCACTCTGTTTCTCCGGTTAACTCTTCGGTTAAGTCTTGAATCTCGGTGACTCTGACTCCCACGAAGACTTTGTACTTGCATGAGTCCGATTTGATCCAGGCGAGTACCGTCGTGGAATCTGACCACAGGATTGTTCTAGACACCGGTATGGTGAGCTCACGTTGGATGAGCGTGGCTAGGTGCGCTCCGGCTAGGGCTGCGCAGAGCTCTAGACGTGGGATAGATTGTTGCTTGCGTGGGGCTATTCTCGAGCGGGCGAGGACAAATGCTGTGTAGATCTCTCCCCCCTGGTCTTGGGCCCGCAAGTAGGCTACTGATCCGTATGCGACCTCTGTGGCGTCACTGAAGACGTGTAAGTCCATTTTACATGTCTCTGGCCTCACCGTGGGTGGGAAGTAGCTTCGGCGCATATTAACGCCTGGGAGTGAGTGGAGCTCCATCTCCCACTCTCTCCAGGTGGATGCAAGGTGTGTGCGGGAATGGGGTCGTCCCAGCCCTGGTCCTTGTCCCACAATGCTCGTACAATCATTTTTGCCCTGGTGGTGTACGGTAGAATACATCCTAGCGGGTCATATTGTCGGGCGAGTGTTGTGTACACACTCCGTCTGGTGGTCGGCGCCGCCGCCGGCCTTCCCTGCTCCGTAGTCAGGGGCTTGTGTCTGTAGTGAAGCGAATCTGTTTTGAATCGCCACACCAATCCCAGGGTCATCTCCTGGGCTTCTCCCGGGATTGTAGCCATCCAGGTCTCGCTGCTGGCTGCCTTGTCCTCGGAGGAGAGGCTGCGCAGTACTTGCGGATCGCTGCTGGCCCACTGCCTGAGATCAAAGCCGCCTTTGATCAATGAGGCGCGGAGTTTAATCAGGAGAGCCTCGGCTTCTTCCTGGGTTGAAAGGCTTTGTAGACAGTTGTCTACGTAGAAGCTGTTCTTTACGCTGTGTCGGACCTCTTCGTCCGCTGCTGGGTCCTCTGCTACATGTTTCTGTAGTGCAAATGTCGCACAGC
Organism: Notolepis coatsorum; assembly: GCF_963971535.1. Classification (NCBI taxonomy): domain Eukaryota; kingdom Metazoa; phylum Chordata; class Actinopteri; order Aulopiformes; family Paralepididae; genus Notolepis; species Notolepis coatsorum. The sequence continues at coordinate 28,411,593 of NC_140165.1, forward strand.
AGGGGCTGCACGTCGTTCCCAAGGGGAGGACTTCCCATTGGTAGATGGCTGGGTGCTCATCTCCTGGCTTCTCTCTCCATAGGAACCGTAACAGGGGCTTGTCCGCCTCTACTAATCTCACCTGCAGGAACATTCCTTTAATGTCCCCGCTGATGGCCACCTTTTCCTGGCGGAAGCGGAGTAGAACGCCGAGTAGGGAGGGGCCGAGTGTGGGACCGGGCAGTAACTCTTTATTCAGATTTTGGGATCCGATCTGGTAGCTGCAGTTAAATACTATGCGGTCTTTACCGTTGTGATGGACCTTGTGGTGGGGCACGTACCACGATTCAGTGGTCTGGTCAGCCTCTTTAATGTCCATCTTTGTGACGTGTCCCGCTGTGATGAGCTTCTCAATCTCAGCGCGGTATACACTCTCTTGGGCGGGGTTCTTGGCTAAGCGCCGCTCCGTGTTCAGCAGGTACCGTTCTGTGGCGTCTGTCTTGGCGTGGAAAGTAGGCATTCCTTCTCGCCGCAGGAGTGGCGTGGCGTATCTCAACACGCCGTTGACCGGGACTCTCTTGGTCCCTGTCTCGAGGAGGTGAATTGCGTAAATGTCATCTTTAGAGCGAATGTCTTTCTTTCCGTTCTTAAAGGGTATTTGTTCCAATGTCCATAGCCGCTCTACGTGTTGCAGGAGTGCGGTTTCTCCCTCTGTGACTCGGGAGTGGAGACATCTAGTGGCTGTACTTCGGTTGAGAGATTTGGCGAGCGGGCCTTGGAGAGTCCATCCCAAACGGGTCTCGACTGCTGCAGGACAGCCTCGGGGTCCGGTATGAACCCGGTCTATCGGGACAATGAGGTCTGCATGGTCGGAGCCTATCAACAGGGTCGGCATAGCATTGTCTATGAGCGGGATCGGTAACTTGCGCAGATGTGCATATTTCTCCATCAGCTTGGCGACGGGGTATGTGTACCGCGACAGTCCTATTTCTTGGCTGGTGAAAGCGTCTGCAATCTGGTACCGGCGCTCAGGCTGGCCGCTTGCTGCGATAGAGAATGAGACATTCTCGCCCTTTATCGTCTTCAAATCTCGTCTTATTGTCCGAATTGTCATTTGGGTTTCGCTTCCCCGCAGCCCTAGCTGGGCCGCAGCGGAGGCGAGCAGCAGGGTCTTCTCTGACCCGTCATCGAGGACGGCGTAAGTGTCCAGGACTTTATTCTGGTAGCTTAGTGTCACACGCACTACTTTTAGGAGTACTCGGGCTCCACTGCTGCTGGCGGGATCGATGTACATGACGCTCGCTTTGCGGCTGGATGGTGCAGGTGAAGGGCGCCGTCTGTTACTGTCGTGAAGTATGTCCAGATGGGCTCCATCGCACTTGGTGCACCTTTTCTTTAAGCGGCATTCGGCTGCCATGTGTGAGCGCGCACAGCGAAAACAGCGCTTGTTGGACTTTATCCATTGACCTGCTTCCTCCGCGTTCAGCTTGGGGAAGGAGTCACATTGCGCTAGCCAGTGTTCTTTCTCACAGTAGGGGCACACTATCTTCCACTTCTCCGTTCTGGAGGGGGTACTGTGGCTCCTGCTGCTCGGTACTGACTCCGATTGGTGCATCACAGTCACCGATCTTCTTCCATCATTTAGTCGTCTGGTTCCTTCTCTGGAGCCAGGGGTGCTCCGTCCGAATGTATCTAGCCGTAGGCTGCTGACTTCTCTCGCCAGGAAGTCTGCTAGATCGAGGAGGTTCGGTTCGGGGCCATTCGGGTCTCTGTGGTCCCTCTGCCGCCTAAAGCGCTCCTGACGAGCGGGCGGCAGCTTCTCCAGGATCCTTTCCACATTTGAGTTGGCGTAAAGTTCATGCCTCCCCTTCTCTCTTTGCGCTCCCAACATCCCTACCAGGGACTGCACTCTGATGGACAGGTCGTCCAGTGCTCGATTGTCTATTGCTGGGGGTAAGCGGTCGATGTGTCGGATCTCCTGGATCACGTAATCCCATATGCGCCCATACCTCTGGTCCAATGCTACCAGCGCTGCTGTGTATGGGGTGGTGGAAGTCGCGTAGGCGAGCGCTATATTATGTGCGCGGGGCACCTTTAAGTGCTTCAGTAGGATGGCGTATTTGTGGCGTTCATCCAATACATCCACCAACATGGTCTCCAGACACATGCGGAGTTCTGTATACTGGGCCCGGTTCTCTTGGGTGAAGTCGGGTACCATAGGCGTGCCAATGTATGACGCTGACTGTGGATACATCGGCGAGCGTTGGGGGAGAGGCCTCCTAGGCGAGTCTCCTCCCGCTCCTTGGTATGGGCTGGTACCGGCAGTGTACCATGGCCCGCTTGTCCAGGTGCTGTTCCTCGGTGCGGGTCGTGCGTCGTGCTCACCCGTGTATAGAGTCGGGGGTCTGTAGCGCAGCTCCGCGGGAGTATAGCCTGGGCTGTACCGGACCTCCTGGTCCGGTAGAGTACTGTGCTGTCTTCGGGCGTGGTTCTCCTCCTCTTCCTCTTCGTCTTCAGTTAGGTCATCCAGTGCTTGTAGTCTCTGGTTTAGCCTCTCCACAGGATATGCTGCTCCTTCCCGGTTGCTAGGTCTCGCTTGGACCGGTGGGGGGAGGTGGTCTGTGGGGGGTATAGACCTCGTCTGTTGGTCAAGTTCAGGGTTGTTTACTCGGCTAGGGGATGCCGCCCTGGAGGTGTGTCTAGACGAGTTCCTGGAGCCTCTGGCGGAGGGAGAGGGTGTTGTCCGTCTGATCAGCTGTTCTATTAGTTGCGACTGCTGTCTGTCGCGCGCTGCGTCCCGTTGAGCACCGGCTCGTTCTCGGGCCACATTCTCTTCCATCTGAATGCGTCTTATTTCTAGACGTATCTGCTCGTGTTCGCTTCGCTGCTGGATCTGCAGTCGGTCGCGTTCAGCAGCGGCGTTCAGGCTGATGAGGAAGGCCTGCTGTAGGGTCCTCTCTTCCTCTGGAGAAGGCGGTTGTATAGGGGAGCCTTCCCTCGGGGTACTCCTTGCGGAGCCTTGGAGCTCTATCTCCACGGTGCTCTCCCCGTCTTCTTCCGTGCCGAGTTCTCTCTCGGTAGCGTTGTATTCCTCCCGGGACTCATCGGGGACTACTTCTTCAGTACTGGCGGGATGTGAAGTCATGTCTGGTTCCCACTGGTCCCCACCGTGAACTTGGTCAGTTACATTAGAGCCCGTAGGGGCCTCTATGGTCGGGGTAGTCTGGGCGTTGGGGTTAGACATACTTTTACTTTCTAGTTTTACCGCGTTTACTGTTAGTAGAAGACTAGGTTGTTGACTGACAGCGTAAGCCTCTAAGTACTGAGGGAGCCGTCGTTCGCGCTGCGGGCGTTGGTTAGGAGGATCGTTTCGTGGAGTGTTCATCATAGGCCATTTCAATATTAATAACACTATATTAATATTACACTAATTACCCTCCGGCTCGAAGGACCAATTGTAACTGAGGGGTACAATTCCCTGACTGTATTACTAGATATGATACTTACTACCACTACCTTTGTACTTAATATTCGGCCACCCAGTACACGGCATAAATATATTATCATGAACACTCTCACGTAGATGAAACGGATCCAACACAAATGTACGAATTAGAAACAGGTCTTTATTTCTACACAGCGATGGTGTGTAGAATAAGCACTTAATCACTTAATTACATTTATGAATTGAAATAGTATGCACTTTTATGGCAAGGAGTATTCGTCGGTATATCAATAGAGAATGTCCAATCTCTGAAGGCGCAGGTGGTAAATATACGACCTGGAATAGTTAAGGAATAACAGCAATGATACTTTAATGATTATACTAGATACACTAGAGGGGGTTAATCCGGTCGCTTGTAAGCCGACAGGAGTAGGAGGGGGGGGGGGTAGAATCCGGCTGCCTCGTCCGGCCAAGGGTATCCCAGGTGAACCCACTGTAGTGCCGTTCAATGCGCCGGCGATCCTTGGACCACAGATGAAAGCAGGTGGACTCTTTGTGGGCCGGCTCTCTCCGGTCCACGGGGGAGAGACGTGAAGCGACCTCGTCTTGCAGAGCGTCTCCTCACCTTGCGTCCTCTCCAGGGGGGGGGGTTCCAACACACGGCAGTGTCGGGGGTCTTTATCCATGGAATAATCAAAGTATCCAAAGCATAATCCGTGCCTGGGAAGGCGGGCTGTCGTCGGTAGAATAATCCGGTATACAGGTCCACTCGCTCGTCGGCTCTGGGGCTCCTCGGGTGCAGCTTCACATAGGGTCAACCACCCTGGGTAAGCAGCCAGTTCTCTGCCCGAAACGATGGGGTACTGACTACGGTAGTATCTTCACCGCACGAAGCACTATATATTAACAGACTATTATTAGCTTAATAGACTACGTCCAACTCGACGATATAGTGCCAAATATGACTATTCAAATATTAATATACACGATGTCTCAATACCGATGGTAGGCGAACTTGGCCTTACTCCCACACGTGGCGTCGCGGGGAGGCTTTACGTCTGTGACTCTATTGGAGGGTAAGAAACTGGACTGAAAAGAAAGTCCTACTTTAGTAGCGCAGTATATATACGCACTATGAACAAATAGTCCCATTAGTGGTGCGGTAGCCAGATTCCTACGCGGAACTAGGACTTGTTCGTACATGTCGAGCGGTACGTTTGAACTGGGTCTGAGGGGTATGGCAGCCTGGCACCAAGGTCTCGACCAATAGTAGAATGGAGACTATTATGGGATGTTCAGTAGGCTAGAATGGATATTCAATGCATATTGTACAAGGAATATACAAGGGATATCAGGGAATATTAGAGAATATACAAATACAATTAAATATATATATATAAATAAATATATATATTCGGTTTAATCTGGCCCTTCACAACAACCAGTATGACTCAAAGAAAATCAAACAGCAAAATCAATGAAAGAAAAGAAAAAAAATTCCCTAATAAAAATAATTACTCAAAAGAAAACAAAAAAAATTGTATCATCTTCTAGGATGACAGCAGAGCCCTGACTTGTACTGCCATCGTCTGAATGAGCCTGTTAACTGGCCTGATTAGTCTCCCCCGCCTAGTGTAAACCCCTTGAGGTGGCTCAACTACACTTGGTGTGACATCGACAATGGCCGATTCAGGTTCACTCACTGGTACCAATAAGGATGCATTACAAGGGGCCTCCTCCGAAGCAATCATGTCTCCAGTAAATGATTCCACAGTTGTCGTGTCTGACGACTGATCACTATCCTGATAAACAATTACAGAGTATGACTCCTCTGATTCAACATCTGCATCTGGTCCCTCCTCCCAAAAGTGGCGTGGTTTCTTCAGTTTACACTCCTGCTCCTCACCACTATGTGACTCAAGTGCAATATTATGATTTTGATCACTACTCATGCTCCCCACCTGCTCCTCTGCTGGCTCTGATACACCCATCCCTGTCGTGGTATCTACTACCCTCTCCACACTGGACTCAGGAAGATGAGCAACCCACCGGGCAGTTCTCAGCTCATCCTGATCAGAATCATCTGTCATTTCCTCACTCGGACCAGTGCCAGGAATAGACACCTCAATCTCTGGCTCGTCCCATGACGGCAGAGGCAGGAAATTGACGGGCATAATCAAGTTCCTATGAACAGTCTTAATCCTCCCTGTGACAGGATGACGGATACTGTATATGTTCAGCCCACTGTTTTTACACACTACAGTATAGACGGCACTCTCCCAGCGGTCAGCTAGCTTTCTCTTGCCTCGCTCCCCCTTATTTGCCAGTAAGACCCGATCCCCCTTCTCTACTGCATGTCCCTTCAACTGTTATACACCTCAGCCTGCCTGGTCTGTTGCTTCTCAGTATGCTTTTGAGCAAGCGCCATTGCTTCCCTTAGATCCTTTCCCAGTGACTGGACATACTTATCCACATCTACCGTATCTCCATCCAAAAGGACACTCTGAAACATGACATCGACAGGCAATCTTGGAGTGCGACCAAACATCAAAAAGAAGGGTGGGACCCCTGTGGTCTCATGCACTGTGCAATTATAAGCAAACGTCAGAGTGTTCAACATCTGAGGCCATTTCACCTTGGAACGAGGTGGCAAGGCACGTATCATACTACCTAAAGTGCGGTTTAGACGTTCTACCTGTCCATTTCCCATAGGATGGTATGGCGTGGTATGGGACTTTTCAACCCCTGCCATCTGAAGCATTTCTGCTATGAGTGCACTCTCAAAATTAGCTCCTCTGTCGCTATGAATGCAGGCTGCAAAGCCATAAACAGAAAAGAAATTATTCCAGAGCACTCTGGCCACCGTCTTTGCAGACTGATTGGGACACGGATAAGCACACGCTAATTTGGTAAAATGGTCAGTTATAACAAGCACATCAATGGACTTATTATTGGCATCCTCAGCCGACCAAAAGTCAATACACACCAACTCCAGTGGTGCGGTGGTGACTATAGATACCAGCGGGGCCCTCGCCTCCGGCTCAGGCGCTTTGCTCAGTACACATCTCTTACAATGACTCACATATTCTTTGACATCCTTTTCCATGGAGTCCCAATAGAAACGTTGTCTAGTGAGCCACAATGTGCGCTGCTGGCCCTGGTGCCCGGCCTCATCATGTACCCCCTGCAGCACCTGTCCTCTCAGAGCGCTCGGTACAACATATTGAAAGACCTTCTTCCCACTCACAACGTGTTTTGAAACACGGTACAACACTCCCAATTTTGTTGTGAGTTTTCCCCACTGTCTCAATGTGCGGTTTGTTTCTTTCGACTCATGAACTCTCTCTCTTCGAGATGGGCGGCGGCCTCTATCTACAAAGAATTTGACTCTACCAGTAACAGGGTCCTGGCACTGTCTGTTGTACAATTCCTCGTGAGTGAGAACAGGCAATGGGCTCTGTCCCATGGACACCAACCTCTCTAACTGCTGCACGTGAGAGACTGCTCTCATAGCTGCGCCATCCTCCCAACAGCGATGTGTGTGGAGTACAGCAGATACCTCTTCACGAGATATGCTCCCACTGTCACTACCCACCTCACCACTGGCCTTAAAGGAACTCTGAGTTGACAGTCCTAGACCCTTCCTCCTCACCTCTGGTTCCTCACAGGTAAGACGGAACATGTTCTGCACGTCATCCACTTCTAAACCTCTAGCCTCCCTCAACAAGACATCATACGAGGTCCTTGTCAGCCTGTGCATCACTCTAGGTTTAGCAAACGGCTCCCTGCTCAGTGCATCAGCTACTGTATTCTTAGGCCCAGGGATGTACTGAATGTCAAAATCAAAAGGTGCCAGCTTAGCCACCCATCTCTACTCGCATGCATCGAGTTTTGGCTTTGTGAGGATGTACTTAAGGGGATTATTGTCTGTCCACACTGTAAATGTATGTCCTCGCAGCCAATGGCTAAACTTGTCGTGTATAGCCCATTTCATGGCGAGAAACTCAAGCCTATGAGCGGGATATTTAGACTGAGCATGATTCAAAGATTTACTAGCAAAAGCTATGGGCCTGGCTGTGCTACACCCCTCCTGCACCTGTGAAAGCACAGCTCCCAGTCCGCTAGTGGATGCATCTACAGACAATAAAAATGGCTGAGAAAAGTCAGGGTGAGCCAATAGCGTTTGTCCCACTAATGCGGCCTTTAACGCCTCAAAGGCCTCCCTACACTCCTCAGTCCAGTCTGCTGCACTAAGCCTACGAAGGGGGGCAGCTCTCTGGCTTTTTTCTTTGCCTCTCCGTGGCTTTTTCACACCCGTGGTCAACTGAAACAGTGGTCTTGCAACTACAGAGCAGTTCTCAATGTAATGCTGATAATACACCATCATTCCTAAAAATGACCGGATCTTATTGGCAGACGGGGTGACCCCATCCGACTCCATAATATCGCTCTCCGTCACACCCACTATCGCCTGCACCTTATCGGGGTCTGTGGCTATCCCCTCCCGAGAAACAATGTGTCCCAAAAACTTCAGTGACTTTCTCAGAAACTGACACTTAGATGGAGACAACTTCAGGTTGTGTTCTCGTAAACGCTGGAATACCATCTCCAGCCTCTGCAAGCTCTCTTCCTCCGACTTGCCAAAGACCAGAAGGTCATCTAAGTAACAAAGAAGACTCAGCGAGTTCTGATCACCAAAGATTGTGAGCATCATTCTCATGAACGTAGCTGGACTGTTACACAGCCCCTGGGGCATACGGTTATATTCATGTAAACCGAGAGGAGAGGAAAACGCAGTGTATTTCTTATCATCCTCATGCAGTGGGACATTGTAATACCCGGATGTCAAATCCATGGAACTGAAAAAGGCATTACCTCCCAGCGCTGCAAGTACATCTGCTTGATGGGGTAATGGATGTGCATCTTTCACAGTACGAGCGTTTAACCACCTGAAATCTGTGCACAGTCTCAATTCCCCATTCTTTTTCCAACAGAGCACAAGGGGAGATGCATACTCGCTACTCGACTTCCTAATTATCTCCCTGTCCTCCATCTCGTTCAGAGTCTCTCTCAACTTTTGGTAATGGGCGGGGGAGAGCCTCCGGTAGGGTAACCGAAAGGGCCGATCGTCTGTCAGTCGGATACGGTGACAGAAGCCACCAGCCTCCCCACAATCCAACCGGTGTCTAGAAAACACATCTTCATAGTTCTCAATCAGATCAGTCAGTCTATCTTTCCAGACTGGTGAAACCTGACAGTCATCAACTGACAGGTTCTGGAGCCCTAGACTAGCCAGTCTATCGTTCCCCCTAGCTACATTGTTGCTATCACAACTCCTAGCTGTCAGACTGCCGAGAGAGCTGTCACTACTCACTCTACCGGCATTCTGGTGTACTGACGTGTCCGTATCATTGTCAAAATCTTCTAATGCAATGCATGGATATACGTCAGCCACTTTTGCATTTCTTCTCAAGGTGATCGCCTTGTCAGTCGGGTTTATAATCTTGACAGGAAGCCACCCATCCCCCCAGAGAGGTGTAACTACCCTGCCAACTAGTATGTTACGGTGTACACAACGAGCGGCGCTGGGCTCAACAATAACAGTACTTCCCATAGACAGTTTTGTCTTGGGTGGGAGACGACCCCACACTACATGCTCACTCATCGGCTCAAGAGTTACGGCCTGTTTCAACTTGACTGTTCCCACTTTGTCAGGAATTTCCTCCCCCCTCCATCTCTCAAGATTGGCCATGAACCTGATAAACTGACTGTTTTCGTCCGGACATGGTGACTCAGCTTTTCCCAATATGCGCCAGTAGGCCCCCGTGGATTTGAATTGTCTAATTAAGGGCTTCATTACATTGGTGCCTATAATGAGCTCATCTACCTGACCCTCCACTATCAATACTGGTACTATGTATTCAAACCCGTAAAGTTTAAGTTTCAGCTCACACGTTCCCACCGGGCTAGTTTGTTTCCCACCACACCCTACAAGAACAACATTGGTAGTCGAGATTAGATCACCCGTCACTACCCCTGCCTCCCTCAGCCGAGGAACCACATCAGCGCGCAGAGACGTAGCCATGGATCCACTATCTAACATCCCCTGTAACTCAACCTTGTCTCCCGTCAATACAGTGGTGAAAAATAAACTGTCACTTTGGGATGTTCTGGTCACATTCTGCATAATTACTGTCTTGTCCTTGGGTGCTGCTTCACAAACAGACGTATATACAGACTGGATATCATCATTGCAATTGGAGGAAAAACCATAGGGGCCCACATTGTCCTCCTTTGAACGAGGGCCGGCTAGTTTTCCTGAGAAGGACCAGTCTGTCTCTGACCAGGGGGCTGTCTAGGAGTGGTCTGCCCACAATAGATACCAATATGCCCTGGACTCAGACACTTGAAACACAGCCTGTCCGTCCTACAATGCGTCCTAGTATCGTGCTCCGAACTGCCACAAACCTGACATTGTTGAGAAGGTCTGGGGAACTGTCTCCAGGGGCCATTTTGTACATAAGGACCATTTGGTACGTAAGGACCATTTTGTACCGACTGAGTGTTGTTGCCTAACGCCATTTCTAACACTCTCAGCACCCTCTCCATTGTGTTATTCTCAGCTACAGGCGTCAGCTGCTCTATCTCTGGGCTACTGACAGCCACTGGGGGCGCGCTTTGTTCGTGATTAACAACCACCCTCTCCTGTGATGACTCAATGGCGACCACTTGTTGTGTCAACCGACCTCGACTCGCTCTATGTTCTCTCAAGTATTCATCCAAATGTCCCTGCACCTCACCTGCTGTCCACTCACGAGATGGCTTACTTTTGAACACTAAGGACAGCTCCTTATCGGGGCAGTGACGGATGAACATGAGAACTAGATGCTTGCTCAGGCTAGTCTGGGATTCCCCTGTGCTAAGAAGACACTGCTCTGTGGCTTCTGCTGCTTTGTTAAGCCTAATCCAATAGTCAAGAGGATTCTCGCTTGCATATGGTTTGACTGCATAAAAGTCAGCTAATGGAAGTTCTGAATGAATAATATCACCAAAATGTTGTCTCAAAATGCTAAAGATAACACCCACTTCACTGTCAGTTGAGTTGCTACGCAGCCATACTTTGGTAACGTCCCGGGCCCTCCCCATTAGCTTGTTCATAACCTCTTCAACTTGTTCAGCTCCAGTACAGTTATTTTTCTTTCTGAGATACGTCCTCATGAGTTCCTCCCACTCAAAAACAGAGTACTTATCTGTGCTATCACCTCTAAAATAGGGTGGGGCATTTGCATCTGAACGTAACACGAGATTCATTTTGGATGCATCAATCACAGTATTCCCACATTGGTCAGGTTGGAACGTCTGTCGGGGATTTTGAGAAGCTAAAACAGGTGAAATCCCCGTAATTGTGTTCTGCATTAACGTCACTCTAATAGCTTCCCCTATTTCGGACCCAATGGATCTTATCAAATTGGCCATTTGACTGGGGGATGTCTCAACACTAGTGTTGTTGATTTCACTAGTTGAGGGAACAACCGGCGTGAAAAGTAACTGTTGGGCAGTTCCCTCTACGTGACCCTCTACCCTCCTCCTTTCAGGGCTAGAGGAGCCTGAACCATTTTGACTCCCCGGGGTAGACTGCATAACCGGTGTGTAGTCGAGAACCCCTCTCCCCACAGTAATCCCTCTCCCCACAGTCAAGTCCCTTGTAGGAGTGTTTCCTGCATTCAAAGTAATTTTCAATCTTCAAATGGTGCTTTCACCTTTTTACTCTTCAGTGTGTTCTGGGTAACACACTTGAAATAAATAAACTTGATTAGAGACTTTTTTTAAAGGATTCAGTGCTCTCCAGCCCCCTCAGGAACAGACCTCAGGACTCGGCGGCGAATGCAGCGTCCCCGTGGCTAGGTCGCGCCAGCAGCACCACGCGTCTAGGCCGCACCTGAAGCCTCCACGTCTCCCCAGCTACACCGGTGGTCGGCCTCTGCTGACCCGTTGATCCGGTTGTCTCGGCACCAGTTGTAGCGTGATGAATTCTGCGTTGTGTCTGGTGTGAGGTGGACGTAGACACTCAGACAATGGTACCCAGTTGATGATGTTTATTGCCTGTTAATCACAACAGCACGCACACAAGACACGACGGCGTTATTGGCCATTATCAGCGTGCACTCCACCTCTGGCTCTCATGCTGCACATACACAAAGAGAGCCGCACGCGCACATTTAGAACAGCGCGCCGGCTACAGTTACAACCATTATATACATTTGCTCCGTGCAAGTTAGCTTCAGTAACAACATATGAAACAACATGAAATAAAAGACAGTGTGTAAACATTAGTTAAACCAAAGTAAATACAAAAACAGCGGTTCATACCTGTTAATCACAACAGCACGCACACAAGACACGACGGCATTATTGGCCATTATCAGCGTGCACTCCACCTGATATTGCCAAACAGAATGCCGAGTTTAGTACACGAACGTACTGTTGCTGTTTTACACAGGCGAATTAATGTCATTGCACAACAAGGTATTTCAATAGCAAAACAAGTTATACAAAGCATTTAAATCCCATATTAAGTAAACGAACGCTCATACCTCTGGCTCTCATGCTGCACATACACAAAGAGAACGGAAGCTGGCGCCAGCATGTCGCTCGTCAACAAACCGGCCAAACCATTGTGTACTTTAGTTGAACGTATTTACAATACAACAATTATTCAATGGAAAGATATCTTATCTTCTCTAAACCCATTATAAAGGACCCAAACGGTATTTCGTTTGTGGAATTGGTAACTCAATGTGAGGGAATTAATATACAGTAGTAAACCAGACACCCCTCCAAAACCTAGAATGGACTCGGTGCACGTTGGTCCACGTTGATCCACTTTTGTTCCTTCAAAATAAGAGTGTTTCTGTTTTGACCCACATATTTAAGATAAAAGATACCAGTTTCTGTCCATGATACTAGCATAACCACTTCACTCTGCTACACCGCCAAAGGTCCAAACATATCGATATTAGATATAATTTTGTTCGTTCAGCAGTAAATGATGGTAAAGTCATACTTGAGTACTGTCCTACAGAAGACATGGTGGCGGACGTTATGACTAAACCGATGACCAAGTTCAAGATGGAGAGATTCATGCGATTCATGTTGGGTGTGTGATCAATAAAAGTGCCTGTCAAAGTACCTTGTTCATTACGGTATTGTACAGTCTGAGATCAAGTGGGGGTGTTGAGTGTTGATGTTTAATGTTGATAAGTACCTTGTTCATTACGGTATTATACAGTCTGAGATCAAGTGGGGGTGTTGAGTGTTTGATCTCATTTGCATATTCACGCTGTGTGATGTCATACGCTTGTTTACGTATGTTACATTCACGTTCCATATAAATGTAAGAGCGCCTAATAAACCTTCCTCTTTCCAGCAAGTGAACCGATGCGAGCAGTCATGTGTATTCTTTCCAAAGACAATTAATCTAACTAGCAGTTATGGCTGCACCACCGCCAACACTTATGTTATATTGTCTTATGTTCTATTTCGTTATGGATCTCGCTCAGCATCATACTTGCACTGTACTTCACTTCGTGCACGTGCACTGAATAAAGAATTCCACCATGTACCTTTACATTCCAACATTCGTCTGGCCACACCCCCATCCGCTTACCTTCATAAGCAGGTGTGTGGTCACCTACTCGCCTCCTTCTTCACTTTCACCACAAGGAAGTGCCTTCGGTAGATCCCCACTTGATGAGGTTGTTAGTAGAAGAAAGTTGGAAAACAAGAGATCATATCTTTATTTTCTCTCACTATTTTCGAGAAAATACGGCGATATTGTCTTCGTTACTGGAGTGTCTGGAAGATGATGATCATTCTAAACCTCCACAGTTTTTTCGTATTAGGAGCTCACGCCGCTGACATGCTTCCCAACTACAATCCTCCTTGCTGCGGCTGGATGGGGTAAAGACCCTCCAGCAACGCACCGACTGTTGTGAGAAGCGGTGGGTTCTAGGTTGGGTATGTACTGTTGGCTTGCGAGCTCTGGTTGTTGTTGATGCTATGGGGGTTAGCTAACAATTTATGAAACGCCGACCCCAGGCTAGAGTCCTCTGCTCGGCTTAAAACGGCGATCGGAGGATCTTGGCCTGACGCCCATGATGGCTAATCTAGTGGCCCGCGCTAGGTTCTGGTGATCCCAGGATTCTAGAGCGGATGCTTCTCTGTCCCGTGCAGGCCCCATCTTTCATATACAAATGAAAGTTTACCCTAACGAGGAAATGTGGGCATAAGATCTTCTTTATCGGAAGTTCCATGCTCAAAGGGCCCCGTGTGTGTCTGGATCACCGTTGACAACTGTGTTCTGACATTTCTTTTTCTTTTCCCTGTTAGGGAAGGGATTGGGACAGCGGCCTGTCTGAAGTGTGGCTTGTTATGTCATTGTATGCAGTTCAGGTGATGGCTGGTTAGCTTGCGTGCTAGTTATGGACTACTGCCAGTCAGCTGTTAGCTGCGCAGCTGTTAGCTGCGGCGTAAGCTCGCTGTGTTTACCAGGCTGGTATACGTTAGCTTGTTGCTATCAGCCAATCGGCTGTTAGCTTAATGCTACACTGTTGAACGTTCTGTGACTATAACATGCCTTAAACACTCTGACTACGACGTCATCTTTGACAGAGGATGTTAGTCGAACCTACCGGGAGCCCGGCCGGCGAGGACTGCGTCAACATGGACCGTAGCGGGACGACCTTGTCGTCAAACACAGGAATGCTGTGTTTACCGTCGGTGCCCTGTTAGCCAGACTGCAGTTCGCTTGGCCTGCGCTCACGGTAGGAAGGTCCCGACCAGACCTTAAACACGTCTTCTTCCTTCCCTTCTAAATGTTTTGTAATAACGATGTTTTCCAAAACGGGTGTTGCTGCAATACATTGAGGATACGACGCGTGTTGTGTGTGAATTGTCTTGTCACTGGTATAGCTTCTCCATACAAATCGGGTTGTTGTTACATGTGTAAAAATGATCTGGTTAGTTATGTTGAGAACATCATGTGTGTTCATGTACCGTGTACTCACAACTAAGGGGGTTAATTAACCTATAAAGCTATGCTTAGTGACATGAGTGAAGAATGAATTATTTTCTCAGCCTGTAATGACAATGAACAGTGTGTTCACATATTAACAGGTTTACCTGTTCAACTGGGCCGTATCAAGGGTAAGGTAGGAGGGGTGTTCCCCCCGGTTCCCTGGGGCTTCCCCACCCTCCTCTCAGACATGTTGTTTACAATATATTGTGTCACTGTGTTGTGGGGATACGATGTAACCCTTAGCTTAGTTGCTGGGGTTGTGCTAAACCGCTTGAGAAACTATATTTTCCTAAAGAAAAGATTGTTTGGTTACTTTTCGTGTGTGCTTATGATGTAAATAATCATTCAATGTCTATCATCTCTGTGATCGTATAGTGGAAATTACCCTTCTCATCTCTGCATTGTCATTTCAATGTGGTTCGGTTTGTAGGAAGGAAGCACGGACGAGATGTTTTGAATAAAGCAGCTGTGTTTATTCCATTCCAAATAAACACAAACTATGAATCAAACAAGTACTGAATTTCCTTTCTATATCTAAAATCATCGTCTTTGGGTTGGCTGTAGGTCCATGTCCTCTGATCGGCTGGGGCCGCTCAGAGCGTCTTCTCCTGGTTTGGTTGTCTCAGCAACACGAGGCCTTTGTTTGCTGCTGGTTGGCCCGGCAACACGAGGCCCTCCGTGATCTCAGAGCTGGGAGCTGGGGGAGCGCTCGTTTCGTCTTTCTCTCTGGATCCCTGCTGCGATCATCGATCCTCCTCAGCGTCTGTAGTTAAAGACAATTCTCCGCCCCTTTTCCCCGCGTCGTCCTGTGACGTCAAGCTAGGGGCGTCACTGTTTTCTATTGGCTTAACGTGAGCTCGGCTATTTTGTATCCTTAAAGGGACATGATACTATTTACATACTGACTATTAAAAGCATTTCCGTTCCCTTTTATGGAAGTTTTTACAGTTCTCGAGGCGCTCTGTCCTACAAAAATAGATGTTTAACTTTATTATTTATCTTTGAACCTGTTTAATTGTATTTCTATATTCTAAAGTAATCTTTGGCTTAGGTTCTAACCTTCTCCAAATACTCACTCATTGTATCCCAACATCTAATGTTACTCTATTATCTTTTTTAGTTTCTAATCTTTGGTTCATTATGTTTTATAGTATAACTAAGCTTTTAACGGATCAATCTATATCTTTATAGTCTTAAACTTACTTATACCTTCTTATCTATCTATCTACTATATTTGTCTGTATTTTATTTAGTTTTACCATTAGATTGTTTTTAACCCAGTTCTCAAATTCCTGTCTTCTAAAAACCGCTCTCCTGTCCTGACTCAGGACCTCATGTCAACTATTCTCACGGCCCTCTCTTCAGGATCAATGATTGTTGCAGCTGTTAACCACAAGGCCAGACCCTTACGTTGACCTAAGGCCGTATCCTTGGAGGTAATCTACTGACCTCCCTCATAGCTGAGTTCAGTTCCGTTTCTCTATGGTTTATAACTAACCTATCTGACAAACCCATCTGTTTTAACTAGGGATGTCCCGATCGCCTTTTTTTGCTTCCGATCCGATCCCGATCATGTGATTTTAAATATCTATCGATCCGATCGTTTCCGATCCGATCTTTCACATTAGTAATCAATTTTGACGCATTTTTGTCAGAAACTGGCAGAGCGAGACAAGCCCATCTGTTGCCTATAGTCTGGGGCGCGAGAGCGGAGGCTTTTGTTATTACATTCACCCTGAGAAATGTGCTTCTGCTTCATATGAGAAATATTAAAAGTTTCAATATGTTTGCACATTAGTATACATTCAGTGTTCGACTTACGTAATGGTCCATTCTGGTCTGAAACGCCGACGATAATCCTCAGTCACGTTAACCTCCAGGTGAAAAGTTAGTCTGAAAACTTCGCCTCCAGCCTGTCCTCCTTGCAAACATTGCAACTGGCTTGACTTTCTATTTTAAAATGCTTAGTTCCAAACCTCTGACATTAAGTCTAGCTGCTCAAGTCAGTGGATATTAACCGTGTTTCGGGAGCGACGTGTTGTACTGTTGTTGTGATGTGGTCGAGCGTGTAGCGTGTAGCGTCTAAATTAAAGGGGTGTTTGTTGCAACGGTGAAAATAAAGGGGAATGTGTTTGTTGTGGACAATTATTCTGCTCTGTGTGACAATAAATACATTAATGATGATATATTATATGTAATTTAAAACCAAAACTAAGGCCTCCGTATGAGTTTAAGACGTGGACATGGTCATGTTTGTTGAATAAAATTTTTCTTTTTTTGACTGCCGATTTTTATTATTATTTTTTCCCGATCCCCGATCCTCTGAAAAGCGCGTGATAGACGCCGATCCCGATCACGTGATCGGATCGGGACATCCCTAGTTTTAACTACTGCCTCAAGGCCTCAAACCGTTCCGGTCTATTTGTTCTAACGATAATATGTGACTGGTGTCCTTCTGCTTTTAGAATGTCTGCCTGGGGCGGGGGAGGTCATTTCTACCACAGTGGCCTTAGGCATGGTCAAGCTACAGACACCCACTTCACCTCCTGAGCCACTGTCGCCCCTGTTGATTGCACATTTCCTTACAACTTACCACTTACTATCAGCATTTCGTCCGGTATCATTGTACATTTCCTTGGGATTTTACATGTTTTATTTTGACAATACACAACACTTAGCAAGGCCTGTGGCCGATACTAATCGAGAATTATGTATTCTCTCGTTATGAAAAACGACGTTCCTCTGTAGCAAGAGTGTACTTGCCATTTCTTGTGGTGATAAAGGGTTGTGTGTGTCTTGTGATCTATAACTGGGTTAGGTTGGCTACAGAAGCACATGTGTAAGTCTGGTACCGGGGCTCTTAAGGGGGCCCTCTCTATTCTGTGTTTTTTCCTTAGTAAAAATCAGATAGCAGATTAGCACATGAGCTGTGTGAAGCTGTTAGACACTTCATGTAGCTGACTATGACTGTGTCATGCTCTTTTTTGTCATTACATCATATCATGGGTGTAGGGTCGTAAAGGGGTGAACTGGTAATCCTTTCCTCCCCCTTTTGATGGGCAGGGGTTAAAACCTCCTGTCCTTCAAGGTTCCTGTCACGTTGCTGTTCGGCACGTTACAGGGTAAGAGGGGGGGGGGGGGGAGGGAGTTTCCTGGTCTCACGCCCTGGAAGATTGGGCGTGTGCACCGAAGAAATTCCCCCACCATAGAGTACGTCACTGTGCGTGTCTCTGTTGGTAAGACTTCCGTGAGTTGTTCAGGTCCATATGATGGATCTGTTTCAGGGAGTGGTCAGGGCTCCTCCTCACGAAGCTCCTACTCGGGCCTTCTGTGAGTTAGGACTCTCCTTCCCTGTGAGGGAGCCTCCTCAGAGTTCAGTGCCTCCTCCTCAGATTGTCAAGGTGAGTAGAACTTCAAAAAGGAGTCCTGCTCTATTGTGTGTGTATTCGATTCAATTCGATTATTGAGTGTGTATTGGTTCAGTGCCTCCTCCTCGGAGAGCCCTAACCCAAATTTTACATGGCTCAATGTTGCAATATATTCTTTTCAATCTATACAGCTCGTGTGGGAAGTCTCTCTGGGGATTTCCGTCTCCTCCCTATGGGAGGGTGGTGGGATGTAAAAATGTAAAAAAAATTTACCCTCAGCGGCGTCACGAGGGATTCATGTCAGTCTGTGTTCTTTCTTTTTTGAATAAAAAGGGGAAGGTACATGAAGCACGACGGCTCTGTGTCGTTCTCCCAGGTGACTTGGAGGAACAATGTTTGGTGTCTTGCTAGACTATGCATTGATGTGTTTGGGTCTCGACGCATACATAGTGCTGGCTCAGGTGTGTTTCTGTGACAGAATCACACAGGGGCTAAGTGCGCCTTGGTTGCTTGTTAAAACAGCGTTTTTATAGGGCAACTGGGATGGAGTTTTGTCTCTTCCGAGCGCCAGTTTACTAGGTTGTCTCGATGAATTCTCGTTCATATCTGGGGGATGTTAACGGAATAGATCAGAACATAGGTAGAGGGGTCTCACGCCCTTGGGGTGGGCCACTGAGCACGGTCCAAATTGGACCGTCTGGGTGGCGCCCTCTTTTCATGTTTTAGATCGACACGCATACCTACCCCCTCTCCTGGAGTGGGCATGTCGGCGTGGTTAGGACACGGGACTGGTCTGGTCACGCTGGTCCAGGTCAATTAACCCGTTGTCCGCCGGGGATGCAGATCTGCTGTTCTGGTACCCTGAGGGACTTGTGCTTTTTTCGGGGGGAAAAATGCCGGGTCGGTCCGGGTGTAACAGGGTTAGGCGTTATGGAGACCCTTTGTTGGGTACATGTTGTACTCTGCACTATCGTAATGGCTTACGGCCATACCAACCTGTACACGCCCGATCTCGTCCGATCTCGGACGCTACGCAGGTTCGGTCCTGGTTAGTACTTGGTTGGGAGACCGCCTGGGAATACCAAGTGCGGTGTGCTTAGGGCTGGTTCTCCATTCTTTTCGCTCCTCTCTCACGCGTGGCGAAGAGGGGGCTGTTGGGGTGGTCTTGGACCTCCTCTGGTAACTCTGTGCTTCCCGTGCCGCCGGGCCCAGTCCGAAGTAAAGTTTTGTTGATACCGGAGGCCTGGGATAACCCTTTTTTGAAAACTGAAACACTTGTACTGCGGTGTAGCCAGTGTATACCCGAAGGTGTGTTTTGGAGTTTTTTCTTGAGGGGTTATAGGCACAACCACCATCTGTACCGAGCGGGTGGTTGATTCCCTGGTGTGTTGGAGCAGAGTCAACTCCCGGGTTACCGGTTGAGTGTGCCCCTGCACGTTCATGACGTCTGCCAATCATGTCCGCCTTCTCTGCCTCAACCCCTCTGGGTGGGTTTTTTTTAATGGAGGCTTTGTCATGGTGATCAACAATGCCATCATACGCCCCTTCCGCCGGGGCGGCTGTTTTCAGCTGACTCTTTTGGCGCTTGTCTCGTCCGCAGTGCTCCAGGCTCAGGTTACAGCCTGTTGCCTGGTTTCCCCGGTGCGCTGCCTGCTTCCGTTGGTTAACCTTTTTTGTGTGCTTACGGCCATGTTGACTGCCTGTTCTGCAGGGTCAGTGTGCCAGGCGGTGTGCTATTGGGGGGAATACGCTGGCGATGTGGGGGGCGGTATCACTAAGTGACCACCTGGTGGGGTCTTGATGCCTGGCGTCATTGACCTCTCCGGGCCCCCGTTTTCCAGGGGATCCAGTCCCTTCAGTGGGTCTGGGTCTTCCTTCGCGCTCCGCTGCTACGGCCTTGCCACGGGGTTGGGTTTGCTCTTGACACCGTGATTCTGGGGGCAGTAACGAGGTTGTTCCTTCCGTTCGTTCCCGGGTGGCATGCGGGTTGTGCGTGTGTGTAGTCGTGGGGTCAAGCCGCGGTCTGCTCACCCTGTGCGTTGAGTTGCTTGAGTGCCTCTTCGCACGGTCGGATCCGTCTCCCTCCCGTAAGCCTCCAATAGGGAGTGTATCCTCCATTAGGGAGTGTCGGGGGGCTCGGTCCTCCCCGATCTGATGGTTGTGGGGGGCCTCAGCGGGGTACATTTGTCGGGCTATGGCTCTCGCTCAGCCTCTCTTGTGCAAGTATGATGCTGAGCGAGATCCATAACGAAATAGAACGTTAGGTTATGTCTATAACCAAGTTCTATGAGTTGTGGTGACGCTCAGCATCAGACGCCGCTGCGGCCCTTGATCTCGCCTTGTGGTGAAAGTTTGGGAAGGAGGCGAGTAGGTGACCACACACCTGCTTATGAAGGTAAGCGGATGGGGGTGTGGCCAGACGAATGTTGGGATGTAAAGGTACATGGTGGAATTTTTTATTCAGTGCATGTGCACGAAGTGAAGTACAGTGCAAGTATGATGCTGAGCGTCACCACAACTCATAGAACTTGGTTATAGACATAACCTAACGTTATCTTGTCTTGTTATATTGTCTTATGTTATCTTGTCTCATGTTATCTTAACTTATCTTGTCTTATGTTATCTTATCTTGTCTTATGTTATCTTGTCTTATGTTATCTTGTCTTATGTTATCTTATCTTGTCTTATGTTATCTTGTCTTGTTATCTTATCTTGTCTTATGTTATCTTGTCTTATGTTATCTTATCTTGTCTTATGTTATATTGTCTTATGTTATCGTGTATTATGTTCTCTTGTCTTATGTTGTCTTGTGTTATATTGTCTTATGTTATCTTGTCTTATGTTGTCTTATGTTATCTTGTCTTGTTGTCTTGTCTTATGTTGTCTTGTCTTATGTTATCTTGTCTTATGTTATCTTGTCTTATGTTGTCTTGTCTTATGTTATCTTGTCTTATGTTGTCTTGTCTTATGTTATCTTATCTTATCTTGTTTCATATCTTATTTCATATTCTTTCTGGTGCATTCAGCCGACAGTCGGGTCAGACTAATCAAGATGCGTGTGTCCAACATGATGAGGACCTCTGTCCTCATGTCTGACCAGATGAAGGCTTTGTCCACCTGCATTCCACAGCTGTCTCCACGGTGTCCCCGAGGACATCCGCACCACGCGCTAGTATGATCTACTGTAGTATGAGAAACGGCATGGATTGTGCTGAGTAAGGATTCTACAGATCGACAACATCCTTGGTAAGAAAGAAAGAAGTAAGAAACGGGGCTAGGGTTAAGAAAAAAATTTAACTATCCCTTTAAGGAACGGTTCATAGCAAGTCTCTTAGGTGCTGAGCGACAACTAAATGTTTTGACATCATGTGCACAATTACCAGCATCGTAGCACCTTACATATTTAGTGACATACTAGGTTTCCAGTCTCAAAACAGTTCTGCTGTCACCCTGCTTCCCGAGAGCCACGCGCACGGCCAAATCCACCTCTGAGCAGGTCATAAGGGAATCATTAGCCTAACGACTGGGGCCATGCCCCCGACTGTCATCACCCAGTACCTGGCAGGGTGCAGCAGACAAAACATGACTCACTTTCCACTGTAAACATAATGGCCCTCCTTGAAAAACGGAGCGCTCAGCACTATTAGCGGCACGCAGTCCATACGACCAAATTGAGACAGAAAGTCGTAGGGGAGGAGTTTAAAACTCCAAGGAGAGCTGCTGTGTGGTGAACATGCTTGGGGTTCAAGCATGTGAAGAAGGTGCTTAAAGGAACACACTAACATTATCGGAAATGTGCTTATCATTTTCTCCAGAGAGAGACAAGAATATAGATACCAGTTTCCTCTATGTGCGTTCAGTAGAAAGCTATCCGGCTGCAAGCTAGCCTAGCTTAGCACAAATGAACAGCTAGGCTAGCTGGTCCGTATCCACTTCCATTCAATTAAATGATAAGGTAGCAGTCCCTATAAGACAAGGTATTGCTATTTTTCATCTACATCATTTCATGGAGTTGTAATTAACACAACACAAGGATCCAATGTCCCCGATTACATCACTGGTGGCCATATTCAAACAAATGTACTCTCAATAACTGTCAAACGACATGAAAGTGTGCAAAACATGTTAAGCCTTAAGGTCCCGTATAGGGGGACCCTGCTTTTCTTTAACATAAATCGATCAATAGAGACCGTATTAGATCCCCAATTATCATATCATGGGGTATCATTGGAAAGCCACACTCATCGGCTACAACCCTGTGCAAATATTTTCGAGATCGCCAAATGATTGACGGAGCTAGATCCCCGGGAGTCGGGGGTGGTAATGTGTACTTTTGCGTACTTTGGGGCACGCCTCACATATCGGCATGTAACTCGAGAACCGCTGAACGGATTTTGTCACCTGAAAGGGCAATCGACAGGCAACAAATAGGGATTTAATTCTATCCATATATTGTATTAAAATAAATGCACACCCGAGCCACTAGAGGTCGGCAAAGAATCGTCCACATGTGGGCCCTTGGATGTTAAGAGGTTAATGTTTAAAAAAAAATTGTAGCCAAGAGTAAAGACCATAACCCTATCAAAAATAGTAGTCAAAGTGTATATTTTCATTTTTACCGATGTTTTTATACGATTTATCGGAAATACGAATTTATCTGAAAATGCTCATTATCGTAAAACCGCAAGGAAATTACTAAATCCAGATTCAACCCTGCCATTGGAAAGAGGAGCATTTCCCCTATCCATAGATGTATGATTTGGCCATAATAAGGTCAAGCTCAAGTTCAAAGTCAAATATGAATTTATAATTAAAAACGATTATCATTTATTACTGTATCTACAAATCCTTCTGTTTAATCATCTTCCCTTTATTCATTTGCTTAGATTTTTTGTACACATGATCTCAATAAGAATGAGCTTAGTGAGCATTTTCTCGTACCCCGCAGATTTAACATGGTATTATTCACCATCAAAGATCCAAAAATAAATCATAATTTATATTCTCCTTTTCTTCATTACAATTTACTCAGCCTAGTAACAGACACAATATTTCTGACACTGGAAATACATACCCCCAGGTCCCTAGATACCAAGAACATGCTAATTGACCTTGCAGAAGTGGAGCAATCTTCCATTTACTTAGGCATGTACCTTTGGGCGAAATATTCCTACAGTTTAACAGGTTAAGGTTTTTGGATGTGTGTGAGATTATGTGCAAAATAAATCAGCATTGTTTTTCAGTGAAGTACCCCTTTAAAACACTTTCCGTGCCACTCACGAGATTTCTCTGTTTTTTTTTATAGGTGGTTGCGTGCCACTCACAAGATTTCTCGGAATTATTATTATTATTTTTTTGCGATCTGAAAAATTATTGCATCACCCGAGCCTACCCGAGCTGCGCCGGTGATCACTGTGGAAAAAAGCGCCCCCTGTCGTCTCCCAGATGACATAAGTGATTTTGGAATGGACTCAATGAAAATGAATGGGGAAAAAAATCCGGTACTCCACATTTTCCAGTCCACTGATCCAGCCGGGGTTACCACAGTTCATTCTGGAGCCTCAGATCCCCGTGGATCATGGAGATCTACAGTCTCGCGTTGGATCCATACACTTATCGATTTTTTCGAATGGTGATCAGGAATTGGAATATACCAGTTGGATACCATCTGATGTCAGGTAAGGACTCTATGTTATCAGTGGTAGGATAATCAGAGTAAGTTTGATGAAGTTATAAGCTGTTTTGTGAAATGTCTTCTTTCGGTTTCACTGTAAAAGTCTGTGGAAATCAACTGAGCGATTATCAGTGCGCGGCCGTAATGTGCTTGCGTGCACGTATACTGTAATATTGATCATCTAGCGTTTATTTGAAAACGATTCATAAAAAGGCCGACGAATATCAACGTTGTGGAATATTCCACTAAAAGACGATTTTCATAGAATGCTCCAGAATGAGCTGTTTTTTATATCAAAACGGGGGCTTTTCTAACTGCTCTGAAACGGAAACGACGCGATAAAAAAACAATCTGCCTTCACAGCACTGACTGGAAAATAGTCTTTGATAATGCGATGGGCAGATTAGACACATAGCCATAATTTAAAACATAGATTAGGCGACATTAACGTTAACATTGGCGCCGATGGTGGCATTCAAGCGGTAAAACGGAAAACCAGGCGTGGCGCTCAAAGTGTTAACAATTGTCAAATGTTATGTTTAGGTTCATGTTAAGTTTCCCTAAGTAAGGCTTGTCCGTGTAACACGGTTTAAAACCATGTTGTAGTAACCCGCTAGTGTAAAACTCACTCAAGTTGAAATATCCACGCTTCGCTCTCTGATTTGGATCCCTTTCAGGTGGCAGACGGTGGGACCTGAGCAGGGCATGATTGCGGTTGGAGGGCTGGTCAGAGTGGCTGCCAGTAGCCAGTGACCACAGCTCTAATGAGCACCAGGTTTAACGAGCGTTCCTCATTACAGCCAAGCAGAAGGAAAATCTCCAGGAAATGGAATAGAGGACAATTGCTTCACTTCCATCTTATCTACAATCTATTCTTAGACTCCAGAAATGCTTGGTAAGAATTGCCACTAACTCTAACATATCTACATTTACATTTAGCTGATGATTTTGATCCAAAGCGAGTTCTGTACAAGTCAGCAGGAGGGGTACAACTCTGGCAGTTAAGGGTGGTATTGTTCGTCAAACAGTGTCAAACTTGAGTGCTACACTCTGAGTGCATAACATAGTAGGTAGTAGTTTCGACATAATAGCATAGTAGATAGTAGTATAGTAATATATTAAGTACTGTAGTAGTATAGACATAGTAGATAGTAGTATAGACATATTAGCATAGTAGGTAGTAATAGTAGTGTAGTTAATAGATAGTAGGCTACACAGTAAATTTCACTGAGTAAATTTTACTCAAACTGAGTAAAATTTTACTCACTTGGGCTCAAATGGACTCAGTTTGAGTAAAACTTACTGTGTGAAATTTACTGTGTAGTATAGACATATTGGCATAGTAGGTAGTAATATAGGCATAGTAAAAAATAATAATAATAATAATAATAATATCTTAAATTTATATAGCGCCTTTCAGGAGACCCAAGGCGCTTAACAGCTAAGGGAGGGGACAGGGAACAACGTAACAACAAAATAATAATCAAAAGGAAAGAAAGAAGGAAAACAAAAGAAAAAAGGGGAAATCAGGCAGAGTAATTTACAAATTTGGTGAAAAGGTGGGTTTTGAGTTGGGATTTGAAGGAGTGCAGGGATGTAGCACTACGGATGTTTGGAGGGAGTGAGTTCCAGAGGGTGGGTGCGGCCACAGAGAAGGCTCTGGGACCAACAGTCCGCATGTTAGTAGTAGTCAGGGCCGCCTCAGGGGGTGTGCGAGCAGTGCGGTCGCACAGGGCCTCGCGGGAAGGGGGGCCTTGCACAAAAAGAAATAAAAATAAATATTTTTTATTTATTATTTTTTTTTGCGAGGCCCCCCTTCCCGCGAGGCCCTTTTTCATCACAGACCTAAAATCTAGTTTTGCTTATATGCTTATATATTTCACATTAGACACGTTTGTAGAATGTGTCCGACTTGTTCCTGGCTCTGCGGCTCTGCAGCAGACACTCACTATTGGAGCTCTGGGGCTCTGCAGCAGACATACTATTGGTTTCAACGAAGGGAGGGGTTACATCATGTGTACGCCGGCGTGCGTCAGCTGCGTTTGACTATTTCGCGCGTGCAGCTTTGGAGGTTATGCTTAGTTATGCCAGCCAAGACGAAGAGGACGGTCATTCGGCAGATGGACTGAAGATGAAAGTTGTTGCATGTTAGACAGTTCAGTCAGGCTAGCCATGTCGGCTTAGCTAAAGGCAGGGACAGCTAGTTAGCTTTAGCTACGTTATAATATCGAGTGCTAACGTGTGGTTCAGTCGGGATAGCCATGATGATGTCAGCTAGTAGCTAGCTTAGCTAAAGGCTAACTAGCATTAGCTAACCTAGAGAGAGCGCGTGCAGCATTGTTATGCCAAGATGAAGAGGACGGTCATTCGGCAGATGAACTTCGTCAACTCCACGCGGTTGTCTCCATCCTCTTGGACGTTTGGTGAGTTTTTAATGCACTCTATTCTACTCCCGCCGTGGATATGTCTCTCTCTCTCTCTCGGGAGCCAAACGGGCCGGCTAGCTGTTGTAGCTAATGTTATATTGAGCCAAAGCGGGCCGGCTAGCTAACGTAGCTAGCGATATATTGAGCCAAACGGGCCGGCTAGCTGTTGTAGTATCTAACGGTGTGTGGCCTGGTGTCAGTACCTGGCTACTCTATTTGCAGTTAGCCTATTTAGCTGATGTCGGCCATTGGCTCCTTGCTACTTTGTTTTCTCTGGTATAGACCCTCTTCTCTTTGGATTTAAGTGTTGATCTTTGTCCTTTTGGATCTATGTATATTCATGTTGCTTTTGTGAAGTTATCTTTTCCTTCTGTTTTGTTCTTCCATTAAAAGTTGAATATCCTTTAGGGGCTCATCTTTGCTTATCTCTCTCATACATGCTCTCTCTCTAACACACACACACACATGCTCTCTCTCTAACACACATGCACTCTCTCTCTCTCTCTCTTTCTAACACACAGACATGCTCTATCTCTCTCTAACACAAACAGACATGCTCTCTCTCTATCTCTCTCTTTCTAACACACACAGACATGCTCTATCTATCTCTCTCTCTTCAATTCAAATGGGCTTTATTTCACATTCTTGTATTTCTCCCAGTAGGTACGGGAGTTTTGAGTTATTGTCGATGTTTTCAAAGTCTCTTTGGGTGTTTGCAATTTGTGGGAAGTATGTCTTGGTATAGTGGGCAGGTTGTTAAGAAGTGGAGCTCGGTTTCCACCTCATCTTGTGTGCAGTGGGTCTGTCTTCGCTTGGGAGCCAGGTCTGCCTATGGCGGCCTTTCTCGATGGCTAGGCTGTGCTCGCTGAGTCTGTACCTAGTCAAGGATCTTCTTAGTATTGAGTCAGTCACAGTGCTCAGGTATTCTGCCACTGTGTACTCTGTTTAGGGCCAAATAGCATTTCAATTTGCTCTGGTTTTGGGTTGTTTCTTTCCAATGTGTCTCTCTCTCTCTGGCCTTGCTCTGGTGGAGGGTCAGGGGCATTGTATATTGTATACTGTATATTGACTGTAGAACGGGAGCTCTCTCTTGCTATATGTTGACTGTATCATGCCCAGCCTCGGGCAGCGCTATTATTTAAGAATATGTTGACTGTATGAAAAAAAAAAAAAAAAAATTATATATATATATATATATATATATATATATTTTATTTTTTTACTTTTAGGGGGGGGGGGGGGGGGGGGGCTCGCGTTTAAATCTCGCACAGGGCCTCGCATTTCTCCCAGGCGGCCCTGGTAGTAGTATAGACATTATTAGCATAGTAGTATAGACATAATAGCATAGTATGTAGACATATTAGCATAGTAGGTAGTAGTATACATACTTATTAACATAGTAGGTAGCAGTATAGACATATTCGCATAGTAGGTAGCAGTATAGACATATTAACATAGTAGTAGTATTTCCCTATACCTACACACACCAATCTTTCCACATTTCTTCCCATCCATATTATGCTTCTTGGTATGGAGGGGTTTGTTGATACGTCATTCATAGCTGGGTTTATAGTAAATTTTATACCGAAACTAGGCAAAAATAAAAATATTTATGACAGTAGACAGTATTTCCTGATGTATGGGCTGATAAGAGGACATAGACACAATCCGGCTCCATAAGAAGTTTCGTTTTGAATGTATCAACAAAATGAAACCAAGTTTTTTTATCTGGCATTATCCATGTTGGTAATGCGAGTCTTGCCCGTATGCAAATGTGTGCATATTAAACTCATTCTGCGCCGAAACACGAGAAAAGTCTGCCCCCCCCCCCCCCCCCCCCCCTTCATATGCAATGCCGGACAATGTGGGACGGACCTCCACGAGCAGTATTTGGAATGGCGATCAGATAATTGGATTATTTTTTTTGCATTACATCAGAGACCAGGTAAGGACTCTAGATATCCAATCTGGCGTTGATCTGATATTTCTTTCTACCGTGATCGAAGCTGTCTGTGTGGAATGTTGTGCTTTTTACCATTGGCTGCAGTAGGGGGGGCGAGTGCCCCGCTACGAGGGCCATTTCATGTATGCACGAGGAGACATAATAATGATAATCTAGCATTGATTTCAGGAAGATTCGATAATCAGGGGAAAAATGACAACGTGATAAGTGTATTCCACTAAAAAGCTATTATCACGTCTTTTCCTGGGATTACTAATAATCACAAAACCTATACTCATATTCAAAACGGTATAAAACGGAAATGTACGGATGAAAAAACAATCTGTTTTGTGCATGTTGACTGGAAGCAACTCACTGACAATTTCTGTCACCACCATCGGATCTAGAATAAATCAGGAAATGAGATGGGTAGCTTTATCCATAGATATCTATGGCTTTATCCCTGAGGAGTGAGGACCCCTTTTGGACTTCCTGTTCATGGTGATTGCAACAATTCCGTGCATGCTCTGGAAGGTTTTATGTTTTCTGATATTTTAAAGGTGCTATATAGATAACATTCAACCCCTAGATGTCGCACTAGAGCACCATCACGTAATTTATCCAATCACGTGCATTCCACGAAATGGTAAGCATGTAAACAACAACATATATTTTGGACACCAACCATTTTTTTTTTTATTATTATAAATTAATTAATTTATATTTTTTGGGGGGGCAAAGCAATACTTCTATTTCCGAACCTTTCTAAAAAGCTCTGTAGAGTTTTTTTTTTATTATTACTCTACATACAATTTTTATTTATTGTACCTTTAAATGGAATATCATCTCCAATCACAGCTCAATTATCATCAACTTCCCACAGTGAATGACAAGAGATGTATCTTCATATCCATCTGCTAGTTCAGGTGTCAGGGCAGGCAGTACTTTAAAGAACATCTAAATTGTTGTATACGCTTGTTTTTAGTCTATACTTAATGTTAGTCTACCCCCCCAACCCGATCTCACTAATGATCTTTTTTACGTGTTGATTACCTGATTTACATGATTACCTCCACCAAGGATTTAATCTGTCCGGTCTTGTTTTTTGTGTTTGTAAGATATTTCACAAAGTAACAGCTAGATCCCCATGACATTTCCTGTGCACATTCATGATCCAGAGTGAAATACATCTTTTAATTTTTGTGACCTAAACAAATCTTCCTTCTAGTACCATGCCCTGGTTGTCTCTCTCATAGGTTATGTTTCTTCTAGTACCATGCCATGGTCATCTCTCCTATATGTTGTTTCTTCTAGTATTTCTAAGAAGTGCCATGTTTAGGTCAGTACAGCGCACACCAGGTCATCCAGGCACAGGTGAAAGTTGCTTTTCACTTCATACACTTGAATGATTCACATAGAAAGGTTTCCCACATGATGTGACAACTGTCTGCAGAGGAAAACGTATTTCCTTTAAAGGAACACAGCAACATTGTGGGAAATGGGCTTACCATCTTCTCCAGAGTCAGACAGGAAGATAGATACCAAGAAAGTGGATATCAAGCCTAAACCAGCAAGCCTAAACACCTATTCCAGAGTTTTCAGCTAGGCTAGTGGTCTGTATCGGCTTCAATTTAGTTGTGCTAAGCTAGGTTAGCTTACTATTGATCGCACAGAGGAAACTGGTATCCATCTTCTTGTCTGACTCTGGAGAAGACGGTAAGTGCATTTCCCATAATTTTGGCATGCTCCTTTAATATTGGCCATCTGAAAATCAAGAAGTTGGAAGATTAAAATAAATGAGTGAAGAGATCATGATGCAACCGACTGTACTGTATTATATAAGCCAGCACTAGCCTGAGGACCAGGCTGTCCCTGGAGCAAGACATTTTACACCGCACGGCTC
Source organism: Notolepis coatsorum (assembly GCF_963971535.1). Lineage (NCBI taxonomy): Eukaryota > Metazoa > Chordata > Actinopteri > Aulopiformes > Paralepididae > Notolepis > Notolepis coatsorum. Next base: position 28,441,407 of record NC_140165.1, read on the forward strand.
AAGTGGTTCTACTCTGGTAGTACTAGTCAACTACCATGTGTGAATGTATTTACATACCTGTATGATAGCCATTTACAATAATTATATTAGTATACCATACTATTATACTGTATACCAAATATATATATTTATCTACAACTGTTGGATATATCTGCATTATGCCTGTTCACATACCTGTATATCTATCTGTATATATCCCATACCTGTACCACTGTAGTCCACCATCATCCCTGTACCCAAAAAATCTACGCCCGCTTGCCTCAACGACTACCGCCCTGTAGCCCTCACCTCCATAGCCATGAAGTGCTTTGAGAAGCTAGTGAAGGGCTACATCTGTTCCTCCCTCCCCATCAACCTGGACCCCCTGCAATTTGCATACCGCCCTAACAGATCCACGGAGGATGCCATAGCCCATGTGCTGCACACAGCAGCATCACACCTGGACAAGAGGCAGGGGAACTATGTGAGAATGTTGTTCATTGACTACAGCTCAGCATTCAATACCAGTCCCCTCCAAACTCATAGCCAAGCTCAGGGACCTGGGCTTGAACTATGACCTCTGCCAGTGGGTCTTGGACTTCCTGACGGGCAGACCCCAGGTGGTAAGAGCAGGCAACTGCACCTCCTCATCCATCACGCTCAACATAGGGGCCCCCCAGGGCTGTGTTCTGAGCCCCCTCCTCTACTCCCTGTACACACATGACTGCGTGGCACAGCGGAACAACACAATCATCAAATTTGCTGATGACACAGTAGTGGTGGGCCTGATCTCTGCCAACGACGAGAGGGCCTACCTGGAAGAGGTAGAGAATCTGTCACAGTGGTGTCAGGAGAACTGCCTCTCCCTGAAGGTCAGCAAAACAAAAGAGATGATTGTGGACTTCAGGAGGTCGGGGGTCAAGGACTACAGCCCCCTCAGCATCGACGGGGCACCGGTTGAGAGAGTGAACAGTTTCAAGTACCTCGGAGCCCACATATCCGAGGACTTGACATGGACCACACACATTGACAGTGTTGTGAAGAAGGCACGACAACGCCTCTACTTCCTCAGGCGCCTAAGGAAGTTCCAAGTCAGTCAGAAGATCCTTAGGAACTTCTACTCATGTACAATCGAGAGCATCCTGACTGGCAACATCACCTCCTGGTTTGGGAATAGCACTGCACAAGACCGTAGCAGACTACAAAGAGTGACACGTTCAGCCGAACGCACAATTGGAGGGGGGCTTCCCACCCTCCAGAACATTTACAACAAGCGGTGCAGGGGGAAGGCTAAGAGAATCATCAAGGACTCCAGCCACCCGAACAACTGCCTCTTTGAACTGCTGCGGTCAGGCAAGCGATACCGGAGTCTTAAGGCGAGCACAGAAAGACTCAGAAGGAGCTTCTATCCCCAGGCCATCAGGCTGCTCAACGAACAATACACTATGCAGCAACCATCAAATGCACACAGCACACACATCCACACACAGACACTCACTTTAAACGGGCAACTCACTGCAGCACCCACTTTAGAACACCTAAACACACTTTACACTTTATATTTATTGGTAAAGGATTCGCACTATTGCTGCACGAATCCGCTTCAAGGCCCTCGACCTAGCATACCGTGCGGCAAAGGGAACCGCTCCCGCCTACCTCCGGTCAATGGTCTCTAACTACACACCCTCAAGACCCCTACGCTCTGCATCTTCTGGCCGCCTCAGACCTACTCCTATCCAAGCTCCGGGAGGGTCATCAAAGAGAAGTCGCCTATTCTCAGTCCTTGCCCCACAATGGTGGAATGAACTACCCACCCCAGTTAGGACAGCCGAATCACGTCCAATCTTTCGCCGTCGACTAAAGACGCACTTCTTCAACCATTATCTGAATTAAAAAAAAAAAAGAAAAAAATTTAACCCTAACTAACCGTACTGTCATGCACTTGTCCTAATAAACTAACCTACACTGTAGCACTCAACACTTTGATGAACATTGTTGCTCAGCTGATAGAGTTGTGCCCTTCCTGATGGCTTGTCGTACAGAACTTGTAAGTCGCTTTGGATAAAAGCGTCAGCTAAATGACTAAATGTAAATGTAAATGCACTACAACTCGCACACCTTACTGTAAATTGTACCTAAATTGTACCTCATCCCATTTCTGCTCTGCACTATATAGTATTGTATATTAGTACATTTGCATAGTATATTGTATATTGTATGGTAACTCAGTTACTTCTATTCTGCATCGAACATTGTACATATATCTATACTGAACACTGTGACCTCTATTTTTACTTCTATTTTACATGCTATACTATTTTATTTCATACCATCTTGTCTAACACAGTCTCTGGAGCGAAACAGTAAGAAGCATTTTGTATAAAAGTATTCTGTATGACAACTATTAAAGAAACTTGAAACTTGAGCATAATTATACTGTACATACATCAGTTTAGCATACGAGTAGCGTGTTATACATATAAATTTAATTACTTGTACATTGTATATTGTTAATGCACTTTCGTTACATTTGTACTCTGGTTAGATGCAACATTTTTTACTGTACTGTACTTGATGACAATACATTTTAATCTAATCCAATCTACAGTAACTGTATGAGTGGGTATCCGCTGGACAAAAAAGCATTGCTGTACGTGACACACTTTGGTAACAAGTGACTCTGAAAGACAGGAAAAATACTCCATAGGACAGAAGAAAAGAAAGAAGAATGTTTATTCTAGCTTGAATGCATTTGTTTGAGCAATATCTCAAAAGCTTGGTAACCTAGTGCCTTGTCTCCACTAGCCAGGGTTTAGCCGTGCTGGCAAACAGTGAGCATCTCAATAGTCTTTAGAACGTGGCCAAACCTGGCTGGACCCTGACTGAGACAGCCACCTTTCACAACCTGGCCAAAGCCGGCTGGGACAGTTGTTGTATAATCCTGGTTTAGCTTGTGCACCACAGTTGGTGGTGTGCATTTTGAAAAGTTGCCTAGCAACCGGAGAGTTTACATGAAAGGCAATGGAGACACAAACTCAACCATACCATACCATGCTAGACCATGGCTATCCCCAGCCAGGCTGAACATAGCTAGTGGAGAAAAGGCTTAATATAGCCATGCTAAACACTTTCCACTGCTTTCAGTTGAGTAATTAAAGTTTTAAAGGGAGCGATATGAAAAGGCATTCATAGCATCGGGTAGAAAATGATGTACGATTGTTTCTACAATAAAAAAACAAACAATAAACCTTAGTTAAAACTTTTTTTTTAAATAAAAAGGCAAAGTCTTGAGAATTCTCAAAAATATTTCTTATTGAGAAACACTTGAGCACCACAAACATGAGATGAAATAAAAGTCACGGACAACAGATGCATTGTACAAAATTGCACTTATCGGACTAACCCCAATGTATGCAGTCAAATACCTTTCTTTGTTTCTTTGACAAAAAAACTTAAATATGTAGCAGTGTTACGAGCCTCGTTAAGGGTTGTGATCATTGTAATCCTACTGTATAAAAACATGATCTAAGGGAGAGGGGAAAAGAGAGCTGCTATTGAAAATAAGTCAATTACAGATATGAGATGTCTTATATACTACAGATCAGAAGATATTAAGGTAGATTACGCCTGTGAATTTTAGATTAGTGACTTCAGGAACATGTGTGACTATTGGAGGGAAGAGTGCTAAAATAGAGTACATTGCAAAATGTTTACTGTCAGAGTAACCGCTTTGAAAATGACTCAACTTAGAGTAGCACGCAAAAAAAGTGCACAAGTACTTTCAAATTTATATTAATTTTAAAAATAAATCATTCAGATTTTATGCCCCCATCCCTACATTAAAAGAATAATCCTTTTAATGTGGCATTAGCAAATGCGGAGATGGTCGCCTGTTAAGTCGTATCGACAAAGCTAGCATACATTGCAAAAGGTTAAGTTAAATCCAGAAGTTATGTGTAATTGAGGTTTCACTGTAAATTAAATGTCATTGTACCTGCTACACTTATGACAAACAAAAAAACTCACTCAAGTAAAAGTAGTAACAAAACAATTTTTTTCCCTTCTAATTACAGGAACTAGAGTGATTGTAATTAGTTACTTTTCCACCGCTGGAGACTATTGACTATTAATCCCTGTGGATTACACTGAATGTGGGTAAATATAATAGACCGTTAAAGGACATGCAAAGGAATAAGACCAGAGTACAGAATACTGGACAGGACTACTAGAAGACAAACACTCTGGGCTCCACTATCCAGGTTATTTCATTAAAGAGAAAATCTTCTAAATTGCTGCTTGATGATCAATCTTCATGTGAAGATGCGGTTGCGGTCTTCAGAAGACGACTCGCCTCATCTCCAGAACAGATGTGTGTCCGTATGGCTGAAGACATAATAACAAGGTACTTTGGCTGCGAAACAGAAACTCCACTCATAGAGAGACGGAACGCTAAATAACGGGTGAGGCGGAGAGGAGGAACTTGACAGACGGCACGTTCAGCACGGAGCACGTTCAGCACTGCGCCTCCTGCTCTACGACAGTGGTACTCAACCCTCCTATATAGTCAGGCATCGACAGAACGGTCGACTTTGATGCGTCAATTTTATTTCCACTTTTCAGGCTATTTAAAGGAGTACTTCACAAAAAAAAAGAAAAAAAAAAGCAATTTATTTTGTACATAATCTCACACACATCCAAAAACTATTAACACATTAATTTAGTTTGACAGTTATCGAGAGAAAATTTGTTTGAATATGGCCACCGGTGATGTCATTGGGGACATTGAATCCTTGTATTGTATTAACTACAGCTCCATGAAATTATAAGCAGTCCCTATAAGACGATGTATTGCTATTGTCTTCATCTACATCATTTCATGGAGCTGTAATTAAGACAACACAAGGATTCAATGTCCCCAATGACATCACCGGTGGCAATTATCAAACAAATTTACTCTCAATAACTGTTAAACAAAATTAATGTATGCAAAACTGTTTTCAGTTTTCCGATGTGTGAGATTATGTGCCAAATTAAAATCAGCATTGTTATTTAGTGAAGTGCCCCTTTAACTTGATTACTGATTGGAAGCGGAGCTTTAGACTTCATTATTTAGCAAGAAGAAAGCGCCTGTAACACAGATTATTAACACGATCTTCTGTTTCTCTTCTTGCCCGGGTGAGAACCACCGCTCTACAACACCACGTCACATTATACTAACGCTAACAGTCACTGTTCACAGCGGCACAGCTCTTCATTAGTACCACGCCAATCCGCGTAGAAATAACTGGAAGTACAAGTTTCAAGTGAATTTCTTTTACAGTCTCAAGAGGCCAATGCCTGTCAAAGCGTGTGTAAGGCACCTTTTTACAAGTGCTACTGGTCTCGGCTTGTGAAGTAAAGCGCTGGACGGAAGAGTACAGACAAACCCTGCTGTGGGGAGTTTAAAACCCCCTCCCGTTGTATGACTACTGGCCAGCCAACAACTACAAAGCTTTGAGTCGCACAGTACTAGCTATTCAGTACAATCTAATACAAACTACCTGTTATGATGTAGTCTGGATTTAAGTCTATATACATTTAAATATTAATAAAACATCAGTTTTTCTTTTTTTTTTGGATAAGTCTTGTTCGGACAAGTGTTTTTAAAGTTTAAAAAGAACTGCTCAGTCATAAAAAAACAACCAAACAAACAAAAACAACATTATAATATAAAAAAGACCTGATTATTCTATTTCTTTTTTCAAATGTAGCAAGTAACAGTCCTTTGGTTTCAAAGGAACTTTTTTTTTTGCATAATTATGAGAAGGCTCAGAGGAAGAACACAATAACAACAATAATAATAAAAACAAACACATCTAAGGTTTGCCATTTAGACAGATAAATACAATAAAAGAAAATTCTGGCAAAAGGAGATCAAAGACATAGCTGTCGATGCAATTGTAGTGTGATATCTGAGATCACAGCACCAATCGTTTTGGAGTTTGTTCCAAGTGGAACCATTCACTTTTTCCTAACTTCGTGAAATCCCTCCATTGGTAATAAGCATGTTCTTCATGCTGGACTTCTGTAAGAGTAAAATTGCTTTTAAAATGATGGATGATGTCCCGATATTCCAGTGATTACATGTGGTAATGGCCTGGCTGTGTGGAGTCAGAAGGTCTTGAAGCCCTCGAGATCCTTCGGAGGCACAGGGGCGTCTTTCTTCCAGTCGTCTTCGGGGTAGACGTCAAAGTTGGAGGTGTCCCCCTCGTGAGACACTTTGGGAACTATGGGTGGCTGTAGAGACATAATTACGGTTTTGTTACATGTCAAATTATACGATATGGAATTCAGATCAAACGGTCAAAACTAGGCGTTGCAGATCAAACATGAATTAAGATCCAGCAATTGCATGTCCTATTTCGAGCCTAAGATGTTGTCAGAAACATATTTTAGTGAGCCGTTTAGTTGGAAAAAGAGAACGTTTATGAGCAAGCCATCATATTTTTCCCACGCCACACCAGGAAACTCACACCCTGCACTCTGTTATTGGCTGAGGCCTACACATCGCTCTACAGACCACATGAACGAACACCTCCCCTGTTACCAACAAGAGCTTTCAAATATCATGTGGTTCACCCAACATTATAGTCAGTGTTTCTGCTATGGGTGTCCTAATAATAACACCCTAACAACAACTATTAGTCCTAATAATAACACCCTAACAACTATTAGTCCTAATAATAACCTAATGACTATTAGTCCTAATAATAACCTAATGACTATTAGTCCTAATAATAACACCTTAACAACTATTAGTCCTAATAATAACAACCTAACGACTAATATCTGATCAAATACAACTATTTAATAGTAACAAATAAGACAGAAAATTGCTGATGCACTAATATATCGGCCTGTTATATTGGCAAACCACCTGCTCCGTGTCAAATATATGAATTAGTCTGTGTGGTGTGGACAACAGTAGAGTTCAAGTGAACAATAATTAGAATCAGGAACAGTGTATTCACGAGCACAAACTAATGCACAGGAATTTGTCCCCACATCGTCAGGTTCTCAAGAGCACATTACTGACACACGTGTTTAGATGACAGTAGCAAGACGTTGTATAATATGTAGACCATATGCATAATTTCAAAAAGGTCAACACTGCCGTCACCGAGAAAAAAGAAATAAAAATTATAATATATATACTGTATCTATATATATTTTTATATATATAAAATCGGTGGTAGAGCCAATATTTATTAATCTGGCAGCGGGAGAATGCCTGTGCCGCGACTCAGACGGGCGCTTTGGCCACATTGAATTCCAAATAGATGACGGCGAAATTATCATCGCCTTTTGGTTAAAAACACACAAAGTTCCAAACGGAAAGAATAATACGTTTTCACACGGTTGTAGTCCGAGACTCAGGGCAACATTTGGTTGCAAAAACCTCATTGTTGGCTCCTATTTAAGGTGAGTAGCCATTTGAATGAAAAACACAGACGTCATTTTGACAGGCATTTCTCCAACAAATCGTCAACCAAGAAACACCATTTTTGGCGCACAGGGGTTGGCTACAATTTCAGTGGTTGTTTGTTCTACCAATTGAAAGTATCGGTTGAGGCTTTTTGTGAGGGGAGTGGCTCGAAAATGTAAGGAGTCCAAACCAGAGCAAAACTGCATTCTGAGTAGCATTGTGGGCGGAGCTCCCATTTGATTACATTACGGCAGAACACTTGACCTCCCTACTACACTCAACATGGAACAAAAAGGACAGAGTGCTCTGCAGCCGTTTCCATGGGTGTCGCGGTCGGGACGCTTACCGCCAGCTTCCTCAGAGGAACCGCCTCCCAGTCGATGGTCTTGAACCACCGGTGCTTCTTCACGTCGTCTGCCCCGTTCTGGAAAAACGAACACATTAACATAGTTGGCACAAGGCACAGTGGGTAAAGCACTATTGCCTCACAGCGAGACGTCGTGGGTTCAATTCCAGAGCAACGGTTTTTGTGTGGAGTTTGCATGTTCTCCCTGTGTTTGCGTGGGTTTCCGCACACATCAAAGATATGCACGCTAGGTGCATTGCCCATTGCCCTCGACCAAAGTACTGGCATGATGGCATCACAACTGGAGTTGGTCCCCGGGTTAGCACTATGTGTGGCTGAACCACCACTGCTCCTAAATAGTTAGGTTGGGTCAAATGCAGAGGATGAATAAAGTTTCACTTAACTTACAAACCATTTAGAAGTGACAGAAGGTTATAACGTTGTATTTGGGAAGTATACAAGATGAGTAGGCTCTTCTTACAAGATGCTCTCAGCGGACTGAATGAAAAGAGCCTCCCCACACAAATCTGTGCAAGAATCAGATTTATTTGCAAGCTTTCGGTCAGAGACCTTCTTCAGAGCATGAATAGGTAACAAGTGAATAGGGGACTGAGGGAACCACCACTTGATCAGCCTTAATGCAGGACTGTCATTCAGTTGCGTGGCCAAACACCAAGGGAATTGTAGTCCTAGATATACTTAGTGGTAGGGATGCACCGATCCGACTTTTTCAGTCCTGATACCGATACCTGGGTTTGGGTATCGGCCAATACCGATACCGATCCGATACCCATTGTCCAATACCCCCCCCCCCCCCCGCCCCCCCAAAAGTTAAAAAAAAAATCCATGTTTTTTTATTTTTATATAATATATTTTGTTTTTAAGAATTGTAAAGGATCACAAGTGTGTTTTTGATTTGTTGTAAACAAAGACAGAAAATAAACTTCATTCATTCAATTAATAAACTGTATGCCTCACTGTCACTGTGTGGAAGAGACTGGGATCATTCTTTTGTGCAAGGCAACATCAGGCTTGACTTAAAACATGTACTGAATGGTTATTTCTTATTTTATTTATTATAAAAAATAAAAATTTATTAAAAAAATATCGGATTACATTTTTATTTTTTTACCGATACCCGATCCAGCTATTTTACTGATATCGGCGGCTTAGTGGACTACAAGTTAAAAACAGTGTGTCTACAGAGACAGTCAATAAACACTAAGCACAACAAATTGACATATGTAATATTTACATAATAAATAACAATAGAGATATATGCTATGTAAACAACAGGCTATTGCCATCATATAACATACAAAATCTATTATAATTTACTCATAGCAAATCACTCATGTGAAAATCCTAATTTAGACGCACTGGTTGCAGTGTTCCTATAGCCCCTTTCGTGACTGCGGTTTGCAAGCCTGGGGCTTTTGTGACCGCAGTCATTTGTTTATGTGACGTGACCACTTTAGAAAATACCAACCAAGCGTGAATGTGTGGATGACGTTGTGTCAAAAATATATCAGATATGAATTTCAAAGATACCCAGCGTACAATATGGGTTTAACACATCTTTACAGTGGGGTCTGGAAGCTCGGAGTTGCTAATAAACAGTTTAAAACATTGTTAGGAAAAAAAAGTGGTACTCACAACGAACTCTGGCAAGATGGCATCTTCTTCTTCTGCAACTTTTTTTGTCGCATGCCTGGTGCGTACAGCAATCATTGCGCCACATGCGCCAAAAATTTTTGCAGAAGAAGACGACGCCATCTTGCCAGAGTTCGTTGTGAGTACCACTTTTTTTTCCTAACAATGTTTTAAACTGTTTATTAGCAACTCCGAGCTTCCAGACCCCACCGTAAAGCTGTGTTAAACCCATATTGTACGCTGGGTATCTTTGAAATTCATATCTGATATATTTTTGACACAACGTCATCCACACATTCACGCTTGGTTGGTATTTTCTAAAGTGGTCGCGTCACATAAACAAGTGACTGCGGTCACAAAAGCCCCAGGCTTGCAAACCGCAGTCACGAAAGGGGCTAGTGTTCCTAATGAGTGGATCCAATAGAGCTCTCTCTGGCATATCCTTCTGTCAATGAGTTGCTCTCCGCACAAATCCAGCCTGCAACAGATTTGTCTGAGAGTGCATAACATAAAAATCCCCCCCATGGGGACATCATGAGCAGAGCTTAGAGACCACATGCTCACATGACGTGATACTGATAATTGAGACATTAAGCCAGCATGGCATGTAGAGAGCATATCTAGATGATAAAATAGATTGATGTAGGTGGAGAGAGTACTTATAGTGCACTGAATAGTGGGAGGCAGAACAGCATACTCTGTTCACATACTAGGGTTTCCTTTATCCGCGGATTATAATGTTTTACCGTCAATCTGTTGAAGTCTGACACATTTAAATCTCTTTGGTTATAATGTCCTGTGAAAATAATTCCCCTCTTATTTTTTTTGGTTACCAATGTACGTACGCCCACTAAAAGTGGTCGTCTGTGCCACTGAAACAGAAATCTAGCTCAAACATCCCTTGTGTGTTGCAAAGCAGCTGGATTTGCGAGATGTGTGCGCGTGTGTGAACCAGGAAAACAAACAGGGACTGTAGTAACATTTCTGTTGCATTAGCTACTTTAGCGTTATGTAAAAGATAAAAACAATGGTTTGTGTCTGTACATTTCCAAAATTGTAGTCTACTTTGCGTAACATTCATTTAATACGGACTGACGCACCCAAGTTGTGGGTAGCTGTTGTGCTACATGATAAATGTGACTATGCACCGTCTAACCTGCCTTGTTAACACTATAGGGACCAGCCACGAGTTAACTCGTGTTTCGGTGCCATGCGTTGTGGACCAGAGTTGTTATTGTTTTATTCCATATTAATAACGCTATTAAGGTCCCCGATCGACTTGCAGGACCTACCCGCATATTTGATTTTCGAAACATGCAATACCGGCCAGATCCGCTTAGGGGCGCCATCGCTCCACTGCAGTATCATTGAGGGCGATTGAAAAAAAAAATGTTTTACTGTCTGTGGGCGTTTCATATGAGCCTCGATCCCAGCCGAACAGACTCCATCTTTGATCCTGTTACCGAACGCAGATTTCAGCCTGGAATAATGGGATTTATGATCAACCAATGGACATATCGATCTACCAGATTCCGATGACTAATGACGAAATGCTGCCGGCGATCACATGGGCTGACGGTAGGATACTATTCCCCCAAATTACAGCTGGATTGGACATCGTTTTAAAACGCAACGTGATCGATCAGTGAAAATGGCTACATGAACGCACACTGTATTGCTAATCAATAATAGTAATCGGCGTCCCCCGCCGCCCCCATTTCATCCATAGATGCTCTGTAATAGTCCGGATGCTATGCAGTTTGTTTTATTTAATTCGTATATATACAGCAGAAATGGCGTTTGATATAACGTGACTAGCCTTTAGCCTATTATCTAGCTCCCCAGAAAAAAGACTAGGCGAAAACTGCGATGAACCTTATTCACGGCGCTATAAAATGACAACCAACCGATGGATTTTTATTTTCTTTAAGCCATTATGAAGGCACGGTTTATGCACTCAAGTGACAATGAGAATGGACAGATAGCAATACTATAAAGTATATATATAGCTGTTAGAAAGTACATCGGTTTGTTGACAAAGCGTTGTCCTCCAGCCATATATTACACTGCAAGCCGTGGTCGTCAATGTGTTAAGGAGCTCACAATTTCTCAGAAAATGGCAAAATGTTGCGTACAGTAATTCAGAAATAGGTAGAAATTGAGATATTGGCAATTTTGAAATCTTCTCTATCAGTCTCCTTATTTACACAACGTAATCCGATTTGTAAATATGTTAATTGTAATTATTGTTAGATAGTCCAGTTGGATTATTTCCCACGCTGTGTGAAAAAAAACTACATTTTTGTTGGAGGGGAGTTTTCCCTCTCAAGTTTAGATGACAGAGATGGACAGAAATGACAGCTGGCACCAAATCCATTCGAAAGTAATTTGTTGGCGGTGTCAAAATATGCAGAGAAACATTAAATATATTTGGAATCTTTGTGTTAAATTGTATCTGAATTGGGAGATTATCTTCTCTCCGTCAAAATTGAAAGTGTATCTCTCCGTCGCATAAAGGCTGGCAAGTGCGCATAGAATAAGGCATAGATTATTGAAATTCGTTTTGGAGAGAGCTATGGAGGGGCATTTTGTGTATGTTTGTGGAGGGGGAGGGTAAATTGCAGGGAGATATTGGTCCAAATATGAAGGCAACATAAAAATTTATTTATTCTCTCTCTGTGTGTGAGAGAGTTTTTATAGTTGAAAATTACAAGTTCAGTCTAGTGTTTTTGATTTAACGTTGCGCTGTGATAACTTTTTCCTCTAACAGAATAATCACCGTTTTGTCATCATCAGCTTTGTTGTATGTTTTTTTATACAAAAGCCTCTGTTCCTCTCCTTCCTTTAATGAGAACCCTATGTGAGGATTTAACTCAAAGTTAAACTGTAAGACTGTCTCTCACATCATAATAACAAAGCCACATCTGCTGTCCTGCAGCTCACCTGGAAGGTGTTAGGTGGGGGAGGGGTTGTGTATTGCAATGGCCCTTGGGTAAAGTAGTTCAGCATGCATTGTTAACAGAAACAGCTCTAAACTTTTGAAGGTCTCTGGCACAAAACGAGCTCATGAAAAATCATCATGGTTAATAAGACACCTGATTTGTACAAGTGATGGCTTAAATTGAAGATTGCTCAACAAGACCCTAACGTCTGTGCCTGGTCACAAATACTCTAGTCATCCTGGCTACACAAACACTTTTTTCGCAAGAAATCTGCCGTTCAATGAGTCGAGCTGATGTAACATTAATTATTACTATTGATACGTACGGAAACTCTGAAGTTCTGGCTAACTGAGTTAGATGGACCCAAACAGTGCAGACCGATTATTATGAATAAGTATTACTATTGATATGGATGGACACACTGACATCGTGGCTAACTAACGTTACATGGACCCAAACAGTGCAGACAGAGTGGAGGTAATGTAACGTTGATTTTATTACAAATGTTAACTGACTTATTTGATTGACATTAAGTATTAAGCATCAGGTATAATGTTATTACAATAAACAGATAATATTACCAGAATTTCCCCATTTGTCCGGGACATTGAAATCTTCGCAATGCGTGGACCTGCACCAAACCTTTTCTAGCGGAAACCCTGTCACATACCTGTATACATTATATCTATATCAGTATATATGCCATACCTACTCTTACTAGTTATACCACTGGCCAGTATGGCTTACTACCATTTATACCTGTACAAAATAAAATTAAAGATCATGTCATTTATTATTCGAGTCAGTTTAGGCCAATTAGCATAAACGCCCCTCTTGTCTCAGTCTTTAGGTCAGTTTTGTCCAGTTCAGTTGTACTTCTTTTCTGTTTAGGTGACCCATGTTCTGCTGGGCCCAAGAACAGCTCTTTATGTTAAATTCCCCTAAATGTTGTTACTTTTAGCAGTTTTTTGTTCCCATGTATTTATCTTTTTTGGGAAATAAACGCTTAATTTTAGCACCCTACCTACGACACCCTGTGCCTAACTGTTTGGTCCCTCATGGTTCTGAACAGCTTACTTGTTTTATGACATCGCATCGACTGAATTGGATCACTGCCTTTTGAATCAATGCATGGATAAAAATCAATGCACTGTAATAAGACCACATGGGAAATGTTGATCAAACACTCACCACAATGAAATATGAAATCAGTGGAAAAACAACAAGGAGGAATTTCTTGGAAATGTCTTGGAATTTGAGCGTGCAGCCATGTAAACCATTCAATGGTGAGCGAACGTGAAACATTTATGTGACAGTTTTCCTCAGAGTAATATTGGCAGCAACTAATCGATAGTGCCGTGTCCGGGGATTATGTTGAGCTAATCACACCGTTTAGAATGAGTTTAGCTGAGATCGCACATATTCCCACTCTGCCTTTTGAAAAATGTTTAATTAAAAAGGACATTCCGTTTAAATGGGAATACTTCCACCACATTCCCGTCCATGAATCCTCAAACGGCAGACTTGTGGTACATATCTAGAAACGCGCTGCGCTACACTTCCAATTCTCCCTCTCTCCCTCCCCCCTTCTCTCTCTCTCTCCCTCTGGTTAAAAGAGCTCTTGTGTTGCCGCTTAAAGAGCTGTTTTAGAGCTCTGCGTGAAAAATGGCGGATTTATGCGAGACGACTACCATGTTTTTCTAATCCCCCCGTCAGAAGTGTTGAGCAAAGTCGGCACGGCGGTGTCAAGGATATTCATTCACTGCGGAGGAATAACACATCACTTTACAGACTGTCAGCGCACGTGGAGTGCTGGTCGGGAGGCCACGCCATGTGAGATGTAAGGGGTTAGCATGGGGGCCAATTCAGCAGCTTCTTCCAGGAATCTCTTTTGTTTTGGTTGCTAGGTGACGTTACTCATTGGGAATTCTTTTCAGGTACCATCCCTGGACGGAAACCCGCAGGTACACTTGCCGAGCTACACATATTTGTTTTAGGAGGAAAAAGCCATTATATCCTGCTGAAAAGTGTATGAGGACATCCGTTCAGCGGGGGGGGTTATTTATATTCTACACTGACCGTGTCAGAATGATAACACACATTATGAATGATTTATTTATGTCCTCATGAATTCCAAAGCAGGCCAAGGGACGTAAACATTGTGAATGCCGTCAGATATATAAAAAGATACTTTTCGGTTACATATGCTTAGCAGACAACCAGGTTGGTACAAACTGAGACAGACAGCGTATTCAAATAATTTCTTTAACCCTAGCTGTAACTGAGGGGTACAATTCCCTGACTGTATTGAATAAGTATGGTATCATTAAACCACTACTGACTTATGTACATTACTACTGGCCATACAGTACACAGGTATATGAGATGAACACATCCACAATAACACGGTTTCACACAAATACTCGTTTAGAAGAATATTTATTAGCAGCAATAAGATTATCTTACATTACTTTACTTATCAAGATTGAGAATTGCGCTTGTAAGGCGAAGAATGTGCATGAATAGGTCAAGAGCGTAAGTCCATGAGCATATTACGCAGGAGATAATTAATACCACCTGTATCATAAGAATTATATATATATGGTACACTAGTAGGGCAGCGGGAGATACTAATAGGGTCCCTCCGGTTGTAGGCCAGCAGGGGAGAGGATTTGTCGGTAACGAAAGTCTGGGTCAACGAGGAATAAGGAGACTCCAGGTACAGGAGACAGTGCAATAATCTCTTGATCCGCAGACGAACAACAGCTATTCTCCGGTATGCAGTGCAGCATGGAAGAAAGCTAGTCAGCCTCAGGCGTCCTAGAGGCGGGCTCGACGTTGCTCCTCACAGGGTAAATCCCACACAACTGTGGGTGTAGACGATTCTCCGCTCCATCAGCTACAGGACCAAAGCAAATATAATCCAGCCGAAAAGGGCTCTGTAGTCGCCGGTGTAGGTTATCCAGTGTACATATCCACACGGTTCTCGTCTAGGGCTCCTCGGATGACGGCACCAGGTTAAGCCGCCCAGCCTGGATAAGCACACTAGCTCGGTACGAGGAAGCGTTGGTAATGCTGGTCACTGTAGAACGGTAGCCGCACGATACACTATACATAATAGACTATTACTTAAATAATAGAATAGGTCGAACTCGACGATACAGCGTTAAACTCTGACACTTCAGCTATCAATTCGCACGCGGTCTCAAGGCTCTATTTTGGGGCAAAACGGGCCCACTTCACAGCACGTTGTATCGTGGTGTGAGGCTTCAACTTATTGGTTAACATACTGCTGTATTCACCTGCGCCGTATTTATACGTTAGGTGAACAATCTAGTACCAGCCTCATTTCTGTCTCGTATTCTTGCGCAGAGCCGGTCATGTCCAGGCATGTCTTTGGCGGTGACTTTGAACTAGACATTGGGGGTATGGCCGTGGCGCCTAGTGGATCGCTGTCCAATAGGAGAACGAAATATTATGGTCTGTACTAGGTAAAGGGATATTCCGTGTATATGTACAAAGAATATACAAGGGATATCAGACGATATACAAATACTATACAATATATCTCAAGTAATAAATATATATATTCGGTTTAATCTGATCCTTCGTAACACTAGCCCTATTTGTTAGGTTAATGATTCCCTTATGACCTGCTCAGAGGTGGATACGGCCGTGCGTGCGGCTCTCGGGAAACAGGGTGACAGCAGAACTGTTTTGAGACTGGAAACCTAGTATGTCACTAAATATGTAAGGTGCTACGATGCTGGTAATTGTGCACATGATGTCAAAACACTTAGTTGTCGCTCAGCACCTAAGAGACTTGCTATGAACCGTTCCTTAAAGGGATAGTTCAGTTTCTTAACCCTAGCCCTGTTTCTTAATTCTTTCTTTCTCACCAAGGATGTTGTTGATCTGTAGAATCCCTTCTCAGCACAATCCATGCTGTTTCTCATACTAGCTCTGGATAGTTAGCCACAAATCAGTCACAAATGTGGTTATCTTGCTTATTGGAAACAAATGCAGACATGCAGTCAAGTCAGACAGCGGGAACCCTTTCCTAACCCTGCTTTTAGTTCTCCGACCAGTGATGTCATAAACTACCTGCTGAGGTCATAAAGACACGGCGGAACGACTCACCTTCATGTTGCCTAGCCGTCTGGCTCGGTCAATGACCAGAAACTTCTTGATGAGGTCCCTGGGAAGGGAAAAAAGAAAGCAAGCAAGAAAGAAAGCAAGAAAGCAAGAAAGAAAGAGAGTGTATTAAGAGTCGGTGGATGAAACACTTGTCAAGGTGACGAATGGTCTCCCAGCACTGGTCCGTCTCACTGTAGAGAACCCGAGGGCGCAGCTAAGTGAGTCGTGTCCCTTTGACAATCTTTCAATTGAAAGAAAGTGGGCACTTTTTGCAGCAAAGGAACCTTTTATAAATATAAACATGTGTGGGCATACAATCAGTGTGTGTGTGTGTGTGCGTGTGTGTGTGTGTGTGTGTGTAGTGGTGTGGGGGGTTGATTCACAGCGACATTAAAATGACAGAGTGTCTGTTCTTTGATGAATACGATACCTGCTGAGGAAAAGGGAGCTTTCAATAAAAGGTGTCGCCTCTCCGCATCCGATGAGCTTCTGACAGCTTCATAAAACACTCTGGCTGGAGGTGCACAGTCAGCAAGTTTTCTTTCTTTTGCATCTAAATCGGTCCTCCTCTCAAAGCTTTTTGAGATAGAATTTGAACTTTAACCAGCCCTATTGAAAATGTGTATTTTGTTCTTTATCCAAATTGATGTTCATAAATACTGTATGTATGTACTAAATGTATGTAAGAGAGTGAAGTGTATAGTCTACTGTCCATTGTAGGGCCCTATGGAATATGTTTTTTTTTTTAACTTTTCCTGTTTTCGGATTTGAATTGTCCTATTTTCGGATTTCCCGGTTTTGAATTTTCCTGTTTTCGGATTTCTCATTTTTTTTTAATATTTTTTCCTTTGGATTTAAGTTTAACAAAAAAAAATACAAAATTATGTTTTTAACTAACTTTAATAACAGTACATCTTCCGTACAACAGTGCCAGTGCAGTTTAATGAATTGTTTTATTCAGTTCAGTTCAATGCAGAGACTCTCATTATGCGCAACGCGAGTCTGACTATTACGGAGCGCGCACTGCAGTCCGTTGTACCGGAATGGATTTGGTAGCTGTCATTTCTGCGTCTCTGTAGACCGTGCAGCACCACCGTTTTAGTCAGTGAAGATTGATTTATATGAAAACAGATTTATGTAAAATTAAAATTTTAAGCAAATTCCACACCATTCCGCGATAATTCAGAATTCCGTGTTAATATCTCAATTCCGTGAAATCCTCCATGATTGCGGATTCCATAGGGCCCTACTATTGTTTGATGTAATAATAATAAATCAAATTTCTATAGCGCCTTTCAGGAAACCCAAGGTCGCTTCACAATCAAGAGGGCTAGGGAAAGGGGGCAATAGGGGAAAAAGGGGGGATGAGGGCAGGTGAGGGATAATGAACCTAATCTAAACTAACTAATGGGGAAAAGCCTTGGTGAAAAGGTGTGTTTTGAGAGCAGTTTCTAAGGTGTCCAGGGTTGGGGAATTGTGGATTTCAGAGGGGAGAGAGTTCCAGAGGGTAGGGGACGCAACGCGGAATGCTCTGTCACCGAAAGTCCGCAACCTGGTACAAGGGATGGAGAGGAGACCCAGATCAGAGGATCGTAGGTTCCGGGATGGAGTGTGCTGATGGAGGAGATCAGACAGGTATCGGGGAGCGAGGGCATGGAGGGACTTGTAGGTGAGGAGCAGGAGTTTGAAGGATATCTGAAACTTGACTGGGAGCCAGTGGAGGAGGATGAGGGTGGGGGTGATGCAGTTGCAGTAGTCCAACCGGGAGGTGATAAATGAGTCGATCAGTGTCTCAGCCACAGAATCTGAGAGTGCGGGTCGGAGACGGGAGATGTTTTTGAGGTGGTAGAAGGCAGACTTGGTAACGGATTTGATGTGGGAGTGAAATGAATGTGTGGAGTCGAGACTTCGAGAGACAGGGAGATGGAACAGCAGTCAACGTGGAGGAGATCTCCAACCTTCCGGAGCAGTGCCTATGTACATAGTACTACATGTATGGAGAGTGATATGTATAGTCTACTGTCTATTGTTTGATGTATATAGTACTACATGTATGGAGTGTATCAACTTTATTTATAAATGTATTGATTTTGTTTCTATAAAATCGCTTCTTTACATCACTGGTTAGATAACCCAAAGGATAAGAGTATAGTTAAGACTGATTATGCAACAAGGACTCCTCTGCATCTGTGTAGTTCTAGGCTATTTATCTTAATACGTACACATGGGGACATGGATCCGCTCTCCTCCATTAATGAATTCAAGATGAGACGTAAGTCAGGAGGGAGATGACACACAGGCAGACACAGAGCTCACACAACGCTGCCTGTGCTGCACCGTGTGCCACAGACATGGAAGCAACAGCTGACAAGCTATAAGGTTCTTACAGGTTATGAAAGTTATGCACGATATCATCTGCCCTTCGGTGCCTTTGCTGCTACAGTATGTATGAGCATTTATCTTCCACTGTCAAGATGACTATGCTCAGTCCTCACTCTGGAAGCGCCTGACAGGCAGAGATCCAAGCATTCTTCTCTGCTCTGTTTGCCTGTAGACTAGCTATTGTATTGTCAACATGGCAGTACATTGCTTAGCCTATTTATAGGTTTATGCCTGATGAGATTGAATGAACACACACATACATTATATATATATATATATATATATATATATATATATATATATATATAGGCAACTATTGGCTGTCGATAGGATAATAGATTGTGCATTGCCACCTATTCCACACTTATTACTATTACTATTAATGTAACAGTGGACAAGTTGGAAAGGTTTTGAGTTACATTATTATTATTATTATTATTATTATTATTATTATTATTATTATTATTATTATTATTATTATTATTATTATTAACAGATTGCAGAATGGGTACAATACAGTGTGGGAGGGCACAACCTTGCTTTAATCTATTGGCAAGGATCTTTGAGAAGATAGGGATGCCCCGATCACGTTTTTTGCCACCGATACCGATCACCGATCGTCGTGAGCCATATCGGCCGATACCGATCCGATACCGATCGTTTTTGATTAAAAGAAATTAAATTTTATTTTATATAATTTTTTTTTTTTATAAAATATATATATCATATAATTAGACTTGTACTTGTATTATCTGCGAGACATCGCCACCACGCAACAAGCTCCACTGCCTGTGTGTACTCTAGTAGCCTCCAGCTACGGCCAGGATTCTCCGGAGCTGCAGCTGGACCTATACTCGAGTAGCCTCGAGCTACGGCCAGGATTCTCCGGCGCTGCACCTGGACCCTATTGGTATAACGTTACTTAACTGTGCTCAGCAAGCCCTCAGCTCGAATACGCATCGAATCAGTGTTATAAGACATTGATATCAGGAGCTATCTGTAGCTACTGCTAGCCGGATATATAACGTTAATACAACGCCTCAGTGAATTATTTAGTTCAATGGGACATTTAGTTTTGAACAGTGAACTAACTTGCGCTAACGCGAGCTAACAGGTATCATACACATCTCTACTATACTTGCTGGAGCGTTTGTTGGTGTCAGGAGCTATCGGTAGCTGGCCGGCTAGATACCGTTCGGTTAGACAATGCCTCATCATGTATTAAACTAAAAGTGAATAGTTGACTGGGTCATTTTGTAACGGTAGCTAAGCTAACGTTAGCTCAGGGAGACGCCGTCCTCCCGTGTCCCGTCTCACTAGAGTAGACCCGTGTTTACATTTACATTTTACATTTAGTCATTTAGCTGACGCTTTTATCCAAAGCGACTTACAAGTTCTGTACGACAAGCCATCAGGAAGAGCACAACTCTATCAGCTGAGTAACAATGTTCATCAAAGTGTTGAGTGCTACAGTGTAGGTTAGTTTATTAGGACAAGTGCATGACAGTATGGTTAGTTAGGGTTAGATTTTTTTTTTTTTTTTTTTTTTAATTCAGATAATGGTTGAAGAAGTGAGTCTTTAGTCGACGGCGAAAGATTGGACGTGTTTCGGCTGTCCTAACTGGGGTGGGTAGTTCATTCCACCATTGTGGGGCAAGGACTGAGAATAGGCGACTTCTCTTTGATGACCCTCCCGGAGCTTGGATAGGAGTAGGTCTGAGGCGGCCAGAAGATGCAGAGCGTAGGGGTCTTGAGGGTGTGTAGTTAGAGACCATTGACCGGAGGTAGGCGGGAGCAGTTCCCTTTGCCGCACGGTATGCTAGGTCAAGGGCCTTGAAGCGGATTCGTGCAGCAATGGGGAGCCAGTGCAGGTCCCTAAGAAGTGGGGTGACATGGGCCGACTTCGGTAGGTTTGAGATCAGGCGGGCCGCTGCGTTCTGAATGAGTTGAAGAGGCTTAGTGGCAGTGGCCGGGAGGCCAGCGAGCAGTGCGTTGCAGTAGTCGAGGCGGGAGATGACTGTTGATTGGACGAGGAGTTGGGTGGCTTCTTTTGTCAGGAAGGGGCGTATCCTTCTGACGTTGCTCAGGAGGAATCGGCAGGTTCTGGTTGTCGCTGCGATGTGAGCAGAGAAGTTCAACTGGTCGTCGAGGACAACACCAAGGTTCTTGGCGGTCGGGGACGCGGTCACAGCTGCATTCTCGACTGTGATGGAAAGGTCGGTCAGGGGGGAGGATTTGGCCGGCAGGTGGAGCAATTCTGTTTTGCTTAGGTTCAGTTTGAGGTGGTTGGTCGTCATCCAGGCGGAGATGTCGGACAGACAGGCCGAGATCCGCTCAGAGACGTGGATATCTGAGGGAGGGAAGGAGAGGAAGAGTTGAGTATCGTCGGCATAACAGTGGTAGGAGAAGCCATGAGACGTGATAATGTTACCCAGTGATTTAGTGTAGAGGGAGAAGAGAAGGGGTCCTAAAACCGAGCCCTGGGGGACACCCGTCCGCAGGGGGCGGGTGGCCGACAGGGTCCCTCTCCATGACACTTGGTAGGAGCGGTCATTGAGGTATGATGACAACCATGTCAGCGCTCAGTGTTTACATGCGTGCGGGAGGGGCTGGAGGGATGAGCAGACGCCACAGCCCCCGGTGTCTGAGACAGAACTCAGCGACAGTGAGTGAGATTGGGTTTGACGATCGGCGAAAATAAAGCATTATCACCGATCACCGATCGCATATTTATACTGATTATCGGCCGATAACGATCGGTGGCCGATCGATCGGGGCATCCCTTACTGATAATCTAATAATCCTAATTAAATAGGTCTATAGCCACGATAGTCTGTGGGTTCTGTATCCTTCTTCAGAATGAGTGATTATAGCTTGAAAGCATGTTGGAGGTGGAAGAGCATGATTATCAAGATAATCCATTACATGGAAATGGAGTAAATCGAGAGCGGTCCGTGTTTCTGAATATCTCACTTCCTATAACCCTGGCCCTGACTTTTAATGTGTTTTATATGATATTATTCTATGTATTTATTCTGCATTTGTTTTATGTTGCGTCTGTAGCTTCGATGTGTATTTTAAATGCTACCGCCGTGGGCAGGTTACTCTTGCTAAAGGGATTCTAATCTCAATGAGACTTTCTAAAATTATTCTGATCTCAATGAGACTTTCTAAAAATGTCCTCAGTTGTTATTGGAGCGTTAGGTACACGTTTCTTTTCAGTGAACAGAGTTGGGACTCGGGAGATCTAAGTCTCAATCTATTATTTAGTAGTATTATTTACGTCAATAAGTACTCATAATAGTATTCCCTGTTGGTCCCGTAATGCAGAGATAGCAATCTAACGATTAATGATTTATTTTTTTGTCAGCACTGTGTTCCGTCTGCTAGATTGGTTCTGGCCGCCAACATATTATGCTATGTTGTATAAATTAAAGTGATTACAAAGTAACAAGTCAGTCGACAGGATTTTGGAATTCAAGCGGTTCGGCTTGTGGTGTGAAAGCTCAGAAGTACAATCCAGATGAAGTGTGTTGGACTAGTGTGAAAGGCATAAATGTTTAGTAGTTGCTAGTAGGTTTTTAGATTAGATTCAAATGTATTGTCATCGTACAGAACAAGTACAGTACAGCGAAAATAAATTGCCATCTGACCAGAGTGCAAGGTAACAGTGCAATAGCAATATACAATGTACAAGTGATAAAAATTGTATATATATAAATGAGTACTACTGAATAATATGTATAGTGATACAGGTATAAATACACTACGGTAGAAAGAGTAGGTAAGGGATAGTGGGGTATCGAAACAGGAATATATGCCCGTATTTTTAAACAGATGTGGATAAATATATATACAGTATATACAGTATTATTGTACATAGCTACTATCATACAGTGTTAGACTATCATACAGTGTTAGGCTATGTGGGTAGACTATACCCATATATGCTCTGTCTCAATTCAAGGGCTGTATCCTTCAAAGGCAGCATTTGAAGACCGTATGCGTCATAGCGGCACGACCAAGGCTGTCCCATTTCCAAGGCTCCTTCAAATGAGGCAGAGAAACGCAGCTTCTTTTCCAGAGTCTGGAGGATCCATCGGATGGATCCTTCCGGACAGCCAGGTATCCCAGAATGCATTTCACACCAACGATGGCAGAATGCTGAAAGATGCGAGACACCGCAGGAATGTACTAATCTAGGACCATTATTATGTTGCTTTATTTAAGTTTGAATATTTTTTCAGATGAGAAAGTAACCATTTAGATTCCCAATAATATGTGGTAAGCTTTTCCAAATAACACCCGTTTGGAAATTTGCTCCCACTTTTTCAGAGATGGAGCAGCTACGTCTGAACTGGGGTTGACGGCAGATACGCCTGGACTGGAGTTGAATGACGCAAGCCAGGTTTAACTGGGAATGGCCGTTCAACGTGAGGTTTAACTATCATAACCGATCGTCCTCACTATTACTTTATCTGTCATTTCTCAGCCTCCCCAGTTAATAGCTAGATCAATAAACGTTAGTGGAAGTCAAAGAATCTGGATAAAATCATTGCTTTATCTGTGCTATTCAGATGACACTGTCTGCCATTTTGAGCCTCTCTTGGTCCATACATGGGCATAACTGTGTACCGTGACGCAAGGACTTGCCCAATCTGTGCCAATTTTGCCACCAAGAGGCTTCCTCATTTTAACTGGGCATGCGTCACCGTCAACCCCACTCTCCTGCGTAGACCAGACAGTCTGATTTAACAGCGCTCGGTTCCCGCCGTCCGGCGTCCTTCACGGCCGCTGAATCAAGACACAGCTATAGTGTGCCGACAACAACATTAGCTGGCAGAAGGAACTGCACTGCCCTACTTATGAAGATAAATCGGCGGATGGGAGCCAGAGTTGAGAGTAATATGAGAATAAAGGCTTCTATAAAATGACAGAGATAAGAGACAAGCCTTTCTTAACTTCCACTTGGTTATAGGTTTATATTTCGGGGCATTAAAAAAAAAAAAAAGAAGAAGCCAACAACTTTCAATCTCATTATCTCCAGAGAGGAGGGTCCTCTCTGCCTGGAGGCTCTCGTCCTGCAGCGTGACATGGCTTTATGTTGAGACCGATAGAAACGCTGGAAATAATAGATACAAAAAATGGTTCTGTCTGCCGGCCAAGAAGATAGATGATTGTTAACAGTGGGGAAGGCTCAGAGTTCACGGCATGATCAGAGGGAGGGAGGGGGCGGGAGACAGAAGGCGGTGAGAGTCTGGCCTCTGCCGGGCTACTGTGTCAGAGCTGACTGAGTGAACATATAGTGGTGTGAGTGATAGACTAAATATAATGTGTAGTGTTGCACCGTATAACAACTCGTAGGTACTTTTTCACTACTTTCGTTAAAAGCGGTTTGGCATTTTAATTTTCCAGTTCGGTACTTTTTAGGTCAGATGTGTCTCCGGCGTGAGTGATCGATAGGATGAAATGTAGCATTTGTCTCCTCTAGGTGGCAGTACTAACAAGGTAGCCGAGTCGGCCGCTTGTGTGGTCTGCGGTCAGGCCCCACACGCGCCTGAGCATTCATCCCTGTTGATACAGCGTGAGCTTCATTTAACTTAGTGAGATGAACTGCTGCGGTCAGGCAAGCGATACCGGAGTCTCAAGGCGAG
Organism: Notolepis coatsorum; assembly: GCF_963971535.1. Lineage (NCBI taxonomy): Eukaryota > Metazoa > Chordata > Actinopteri > Aulopiformes > Paralepididae > Notolepis > Notolepis coatsorum. The sequence continues at coordinate 28,465,965 of NC_140165.1, forward strand.
CACAGAAAGACTCAGAAGTAGCTTCTATCCCCAGGCCATCAGGCTGCTAAACGAACAATGAATGAACACTACACAACAACAACCACCAAACGCACATAGCACACACATCCACACGCACACACTCACTTTAAACAAACACACTGTAGCACCCACTCCACACACTTTATAGCACACACCCACTTTAAACAAACACACTGTAGCACCCACTCCCCACACTTTATATTTATGGATGAAGGATTGCACTACAACTCGTACACCTTACTGTAAATTGTACCTAAAATTGTACCTCATCCCATTTCTGCTTTGCACTAGATAGTACTGTACATTAGTACACTGCATAGTATTGTGTATTGTATATTATATGGTAACTCAGAACATTGTACATATGTCTATACCGAACACTGTGACCTCATTTTCTTCTTCTAAATTCATGCTATATTATGTTATTATGTTATTTGATACTATCTTGTCTAGCACAGTCTCTGGAGCGAAACAGTAAGAAGCATTTTGTATGAAAGTATTCTGTACTTCTGTATGACAACTATTAAAGAACTTGAACTTGAACTTGAGAGAGAAGCAATGTGTTGTCAGACATGTTGCCTCTGCCTCAACATGCCTGACAACACTACTACTGACAACAGCACGTCATCCTCACAGATAACACCTCCACACCCTGTACTAGTTAACTAAAGGACGCTGATGGAGAATCCACTGACATAACGAAGCCTGTAGCAAAAGGTGCTATAAGACAGCGTCGTGCACTTGAGGAAGCAGCTCAGTGAGACACCAAGACCTCTCCAAGCACCTCAGTGACAAGACACCAAGACCTCTCCAAGCACCTCAGTGACAGACACAAAGACCTCTCCAAGCACCTCAGTGACAGACACCAAGACCTCTCCAAGCACCTCAGTGACAACAAGACCTCTCCAAGCACCTCAGTGACAGACACCAAGACCTCTCCAAGCACCTCAGTGACAGACACCAAGACCTCTCCAAGCACCTCAGTGACAACAAGACCTCTCCAAGCACCTCAGTGACAGACACCAAGACCTCTCCAAGCACCTCAGTGACAGACAACAAGACCTCTCCAAGCACCTCAGTGAGAGACACCAAGACCTCTCCAAGCACCTCAGTGACAGACACCAAGACCTCTCAAAGCACCTCAGTGAGACACCAAGACCTCTCCAAGCACCTCAGTGACACCAAGACCTCTCCAAGCACCTCAGTGACAACAATACCTCTCCAAGCAAGCACCTCAGTGACACCAATACCTCTCCAAGCACCTCAGTGACAACAAGACCTCTCCAAGCACCTCAGTGACAACAAGACCTCTACAAGTCAAGTCAAGAGTTATTTGTCACGGCATACAAGTATACAATGAAATGCGGGTGGTCTTGCCCGCAACGATGTGCAATACTACAACATATAATAGAATCCAATAAAACAACATTGTGCAATAAACAGGTAACATAGTGGGGCATCTCGGTATTTGTACATAAGTTATTTACAGAGCATGGAGGACATGCTAGGTCCTTTGGTAGTGCAATACACTGTTACTGTTGCTATACTATTTTTAAAGTGACCTTTCCTTTGTGGCCATAAGTGTGGGCGTGTGCAGCATGAGTGTGTGCTTGCTCATGTTAAAGTGGCTGCTAGTGTGCGAGCGTGTACAGCGTGCGTGTCGTGTGTGTGCTTGTGTGTGGAGAGTTCAGTGTTCTGTGGCACTCAGTGTTCAAGACCTCTCCAAGCACCTCAGTGACCGACACCAAGCACCTCAGTGACAGACACCAATACCTCTTCAAGCACTTCAGTGACAGACACCAAGGGTACAACTACAAATTCTACAAAACATGACAGGTTAGTGAATATTAACGGCATGCAAATTTCGCGATTCTGATTGGCTGAAACAGTCCATTTACACGTATGTATAGGGACCATTCTACGCTTCTGGTCCCAGGACCCGCCCACAACCGAATCACATCACTCCGCCAGGATCACTCCGTCGGCAAAAACAAGATGGCGGACAATAATCTTTAACAAATGGATATGTTGATAGCGTCATAACGACTAAATATAAAGCGATTCTGTCACGGCGAATGTCTTAGGGCCCGCGTCCACCTAGCGCATATTTCTCCGTGAAACATGCTGGGAGTGCGCCGGCAGAGCTGGCTTGAAGCGCATCTTGTAGATGACAGAAATAAATCTACAGCCATGCCGCGGTTTTGCACATATTATAGCATATTTGAATAACTTTATTGTATATTAATTATATATATAGTTATTGCCTGACACCACAGTTCGCCCTTTGCTTTTTATTAGCTTTTTAGTAGTGTATTCGTGTAGTTATTATTATTAGTTTTGTCGCGAATCTCAATGGTCTGTGGGAGACAGCCAGACAGCTCCGGTGTCAGGTTACAAACAGAGTGGTAGATGAATGGCTGTGATTGGTTGTCTGAAAATGAGCTCCAGCGCATCGCTCTGAAAGTTCAGAAAGTTTCAACTTTCGGCCGCACAAAAAAGCTGAGAAAAGAAGCCGACGGCAGCGCACTTCCTAGAGGCGGCCGCATGCGGCCGCATGCGCTCCCTCCCCATTGGAATACATTGAAAACAGATGCGTGCGGTCAGAAATATGCGCCAAGTGGACGCGGGCCCTTAGTCCTTTAAACAATGTCATGAGTCATTTTAGAACAAAAGAAAAATCGCGGATTGATTGATTGATTATTTGCAATTTTATTTTAAATTTCTACTTCCTTCCCCCTGACTGCAGCATTCACTCTCACACTGTCCGACGCTGGCGTACCCACCCACCCCCCCCCACACACACACACACGCGCGCACACACACACTCCTGTCTGCAACGCGGGGGAGAGTCAGACTGAGAGAGAGCTGGGTGCTGCGCTGTTCTAAGTGAACATGGCCTATTGAGTTGATTGATTGCTAATTTTATTACTGTACGCTTGGTTTCCAACTGGTTAAGTTTAGGCCCTCTACAGTAGGTTTAAAAAAAAATAAATAAAAAAATAGGGCGAAAACTGTTTTTTCCTATAGGGCAAAGAAAACTTCTTAATTTGTTTTACCTACTTTCTATAGAAGCATCTAAGAATGAAGTTCTATAGAAAGTAGGTCTGCATCCCCTTAACAATTGTGTGTATTGAGCCGTACTGTATTGTACCCATTCTGCATCTGGTAATACAATTTTCAATCAATCAATCAATCATTCCAATAACAACCACTAACTTCATAATTAAAAACTAAAGAAAAGTTGGATGTGTTAGTTGGTTGGATGTCTTAGTTGAAAGGCAGTTGGATGCGTTAGTTGGTTGGATGTCTTAGTTGAAAGACAGTTGGATGTGTTAGTTGGTTGGATGTCTTAGTTGAAAGACAGTTGGATGTGTTAGTTGGTTGGATGTCTTAGTTGAAAGGCAGTTGGATTCCAATAACACACAGTTGGATGTGTTAGTTGGTTGGATGCACTTCCGAGCTGCTTCCACATGGAGGCAATTTCTCTTTTTCTGGCGGATGGTTTTTTCAATAAATCTTCGATTAATGTGTGTTTATTGTATAGCAATAAGGTTGGATGAATGTGGCAGTTGTATAAAAGCATTACACCACTTGCAGTCGTGATTTGTGAACAATAAACCATGCCTAGGGGGGTCTAACGACAAACCACTCCTGCGCGTGATGTAATGCTTAAACGTTAGCCAGCTGGTAGGATGGTGATGACCTGTATTATATCAAGAGACATAGCGTAATGTCAGGCCTACTGCATTTCATTGTATACTTGTATGCCGTGACAAATAAAACTCTTGACTTGACAAGCATAGAAAAAAGTTAGTTCCAAAACAACAAATGTATTTAGCTACAATTATTTTAGAGTTTAAATTTTTTTAGGAAGTACCGAGTATCTGTATTGTTTCAATTTCAAGTATTGTGATACAACATGTTGTGTTGGTATCAATCACACTCAACTCTGGTGATTGGCTTACACTTCAGGTTCCTAGAGTTTGCACTGAATTAGGAAAATGGGCTTTTAGCTTCTGTGCCCCAGAAACATGGAATGTTTTGCAATGCACTTTAAAACTCAATTCATTAGTATCTATTGGTCAGTTTAAAGCGTTAGACTTTTTTTGTATTTATTACGTTTTTCATTTCTCAACGTCATTGTAAATGAGAGCTTGTTCTCAATAATCCTTTGAGATTAGATTTTTGAATGATTGAATAAATTAATTAATTGAAAAAAATCCTAGGGGAAACACTGGACGTAACACTGGATGTATAGTAAAAATACATACCTTCGCATTGGATCCATGATGGTATACCTTCATAATCTGTATACCTCCTAGCCCCAAGTGAATGAAATTTATTTTGCACTTATGCCTCGTCTCCACTATCCAGGTTTTAGCCATGCTGTGGCCTGTCTGGCACACAGTGCACATCTCCATTGTCTTTAGAACCTGGCCAAACCTGGCTGGGACTGTTGTTGTCTCATCATGGTTCATCTTGTGTTCCACAGTTGGTGGTGTGCATTTAGAAAAGTTTCCTAGCAACCGGAAAGTTTACATGAAAGGCAATGGAGACACAAACACGACTATACTATACCATCAATACTAGACCACCACGTCTAGCCCCAGCCAGGCTGAACACATAGTCAATGAAGATATAAACCCAACCATACCATACTAGACCATGGCTAGCCCCAGCCAGGCTGAACACAGTCAATGAAGATATAAACCCAACCATAACATACTAGACCATGGCTAGCCCCAGCAAAGGCTGAACACATAGTCAATGAAGATATAAACCCAACCATACCATACTAGACCATGGCTAGCCCCAGCCAGGCTGAATGAACATACTGTAGCTAATGGAGACAAGGCACACACATGCACACAAACACAGCCACACAGAGCCTGTAATCTCACACATTCCTGTGCCCTCCAGCTGTTCCAATGGTTGGGAGTGGTGGTAGGGGAGTGAGTGAGTGTGTGTCTGTGTGTATGTGTGTGTGTGTGCGCGTGTGTGTGTGTGGAGGGGGCTGTGAAATTGGCTTAGATGGACACACGGTCATTAGTGACCGTGTGTCCATCTAAGCTGCCTCCCTCGCTCCAGGGAGGTAATTGCCACCACTGTTTAAAGTGACACCGCTGCACTTAAAAGGTCCCAGTCAAAAATCACTACCTATCCTCCACTGTTGTTTCAAGTATTACAGTAATACCTCATTTAAAACCTTTTTTTCCCCCCTCTGCTGGTCGTTATGGTTCTGTGTGCTGGTTGTAATGGTTCTGTGTGCTGGTTGTAATGGTTCTGTGCTGGTTGTAATGGTTCTGTGCTGGTTGTAATTAGGGATGTCCCGATCAAATTTTGTTGCCCCCGATCCAATCCCGATCATGTGATTTTGAGTATCTACCGATACTGAACTTTCCCGATCCAATAAAAAAGTTTGTTTTTCATTATTTTTTTTTATCCCAATTTCTCACATTACATTCACCCTGAATGTTGACGTTATCCAGGTGAAAAGTGTGGCATTGCAATCCTTGACATAAATCATTTGATGTATAATTAAATCAAAGGAAATGCGTTTGTTTTGCCAAAATTCTTCTGCTCTGTGTGACAATAAATGAATGAATGATGATATGCAATTTAAAACCAAAACTAAGGCCTCAGTATGAGTTTAAGACGTGAACATGGTCATGTCTGTTGAATAAAAAAAATGAAAGTATAAAAAAAAAAAAAAAAAAAAAAAAAAAAAAAATCAGATTTTTTTTAGATGCCGATCTTCGGAAAATCACGTGATCGGATCGGGACATCCCTAGTTGTAATGGTTCGGTGCTGGTCCTAATGGTTCTGTGCTGGTTGTAATGGTTCTGTGCTGGTCCTAATGGTTCTGTGCTGGTTGTAATGGTTCTGTGCTGGTTGTAAGGGTTCTGTGCTGGTTGTAATGGTTCTGTGCTGGTTGTAATGGTTCTGTGCTGGTCGTAATGGTTCTGTGCTGGTTGTAATGGTTCGGTGCTGGTTGTAATGGTTCTGTGCTGGTTGTAATGGTTCTGTGCTGGTTGTAATGGTTCTGTGCTGGTTGCAATGGTTCTGTGCTGGTTGTAATGGTTCTGTGCTGGTTGTAATGGTTCTGTGCTGGTTGTAAGGGTTCTGTGCTGGTTGTAATGGTTCTGTGCTGGTTGCAATGGTTCGGTGCTGGTTGTAATGGTTCTGTGGTGGTTGTAATGGTTCTGTGCTAGTTGTAAGGGTTCTGTGCTGGTTGTAATGGTTCTGTGCTGGTTGTAATGGTTCTGTGCTGGTTGTAATGGTTCTGTGCTGGTTGTAAGGGTTCTGTGCTGGTTGTAATGGTTCTGTGCTGGTTGTAAGGGTTCTGTGCTGGTTGTAGTGGTTATGTGCTGGTTGCAATGGTTCTGTGCTGGTCCTAATGGTTCTGTGCTGGTTGTAATGGTTCTGTGCTGGTTGTAATGGTTCTGTGCTGGTTGTAATGGTTCTGTGCTGGTCCTAATGGTTCTGTGCTGGTTGTAAGGGTTCTGTGCTGGTTGCAATGGTTCTGTGCTGGTCGTAATGGTTCTGTGCTGGTCGTAATGGTTCTGAGCTGCTTATAATGGTTCTGTGATCTTCATCCAAAGTAGAACACTGGAGCACACTTTATTTTGAAGTAACGTTACAACGCAGGGGGATGGAGACGCACCCCGTGTCGAAACATTATCTGTAAATAAAGAGCCTCAGATCTGTGTGCTCCAGTGTTCTACTTTGGGCCAAACCTCTGAAGTCTCTCCCTGACTCCAGATTGCCATCCTCTGAGAGCAACAGACAGGCCTGCATCTCCTTTTGATGTGGGTTGGTTGGAGCGTGTGTAATGTATCCCTTCAACAAGTATGTTACATTATGACCATGTATGCCATTATGTTGCCAAATAATTGCCAGAATAATTGCCCTCCACCATGAAACCCCTGGATGCTGCATATCCTGTGTTTTATCACTGGAGAGACACGTCTCACTCACCTTGTACTTCTTTAGCTTTAAGAGAAGGGACTTGCAGAATATTGTATTTATCTATAAGGCTCTGCTTATGAAACGTCTGCTATTTGATTGCTTTTGAAGCACATATGGAACTAGGTCACAGGATCACTTAGCTTTAGATACACGTGTAAAAACTGAGCTCTCTTCACACGCACATGTGAGGCGTTATTAACTACGGCGATTGTGGCTGCAATTCAGAACGTCTCGCTTCAAGAGGGACGGCTCTTGTCACGGCTGAACTGCAGAAAAGGCACAATGCACATATTTAAAATGTTCTCAGCGTTGGGACAACCCCTCTGTAAAAAAAAACAACAACAATGAAGCGCACAGGAAAAGGCCATTTTCACAATTGGTCCCCTTTAATACTTGATGTCTGGGTAGTAGATCAGCGCTTACTTTACGTAGAAATCCAGATGCCGGGGGAATTCCAGCTTCCCAGCCAGGATCTTCTGGTAGATGCCGAACGGATTGTCGTCAAAGAACGGTGGATACCTGCAGGGAGGAACACAGAACATGAACGGTGAATACCTGCAGGGAGGAACACAGAACATGAACGGTAGATACCTGCAGGGAGGAACACAGAACATGAACGGTGGATACCTGCAGGGAGGAACACAGAACATGAACGGTAGATACCTGCAGGGAGGAACACAGAACATGACCGTCATACCTGATCATAATGAGCGCACAGGACGCGTGAATATTAAAGGCAACCAACTTGTGTTCAGCTTTTCGTTCAGCGTTTCTCTGATTGGCCACACGGCCAATCAATCAATCCACTAGCACGCGGCCTTGCGGCAAGAGAGACAAGAGAGACAAGAGAGTCGCGGCAGAGAGCCGCGCATGCGCATGAGGCTCCCCCAGGTCCTTGTGTTTGAGACAGCCATATTAGACACATAGCCATAACGCAATTTAAGATAATAGTTTCCACAGCTCCAGTTAACCTAATTTATACCGTAATGAATCATTAAAAAATATACCGTTAACTGGAATATGTTGTTTCTTTACACATATGTTGGATTATGTAATTGGGTTTTCATGACAAAACAATAAAAATCGCTACTTTACATCAGGGTGAACGCTGAACCGAGTCAAGCCGCGGGCGGCGCACGGAAGCCGGTGAATGAACAACCGCATTGCCCCGCTGGCTCTTCAGCAAGGAGCCTCCACAGCTCCAGTTAACCTAATTTATACCGTAATGAATCATTAAAAAATATACCGTTAACTGGAATATGTTGTTTCTTTACACATATGTTGGATTATGTAATTGGGTTGTCATGACAAAACAATAAAAATCGCTACTTTACATCAGGGTGAACGCTGAACCGAGTCAAGCCGCGGGCGGCGCACGGAAGCCGGTGAATGAACAACCGCATTGCCCCGCTGGCTCTTCAGCAAGGAGCCTCCACAGCTCCAGTTAACCTAATTTATACCGTAATGAATCATTAAAAAATATACCGTTAACTGGAATATGTTGTTTCTTTACACATATGTTGGATTATGTAATTGGGTTGTCATGACAAAACAATAAAAATCGCTACTTTACATCAGGGTGAACGTTGTTACACTGCCACCACCCACTTCAATGACAGAGCTCTCATATTTGCGAATGCATAAACTATAACTTAAATTATGGCTATGTGTCTAATATGGCTGTCGCGAAGTCATTGATAAGTGACAGCCATATTAGACACATAGCCATAATTTAAGACATCGTTTATGCATTCGCAAAATATGAGAGCGCGGTCATTGAAGGGCTTCGTTCTACAACGGAGGAACGGCCGCTGCTGCTGGAGCTGGACCGAGTAGAGCCGGCGGCGGTGCACGGAAGCCGGCGACAAACCACCGCATCGCCCCGCTGACGTTAAAAACGCGAAATAACGTTACTGATGTACAGTGACACCCAGAGTTTCTAGTTACAGTAGTGACGCGTGACTCGAGATAGTCCTAACACTGTAACAGTGTTTATTATTAAGAGTCAGATAGTCCTAACAGTGTTTATAGTCCTAACACAGTGTTTATTAGTAAGAGTCAGATAGTCCTAACACTAGTGTTTATTATTAAGAGTCAGATAGTGAATGAATGAATGAATGAAAACTTTATTTAACAGATTGCAGAATGGGTACAATACAGTACGGCTCAATACATACAATTGTTAAGGGGATGCAGACCTGAGAAAGACGTTTGTCTTGTTTACATCAGGGTCCCCCATTTTCAATTCATATAGACATTTATGACATACACAACATACATGACATTTATGGCATAGGGACATATAGGTATTTAGTACCTATATATATATATATATATATATATATATATATATATATATATATATATATATAGTCGTAACAGTGTTTATTATTGCGAGTCCTAACAGTGTTTATTATTTCATAACTGTATGGGCTTTGTTTATACATGTACAGTGACGAGTGAATCTACCGTTGGTTGTTAAAAACGCGAAACATAATAATCAGTCAGCAGCGCTCCACTGCTACCGCAGCCCAACACAAGTGCGTTGGAACAGCAGCCCAACACTACAGAAGTTGCTTGCCCGCGCTGCCGCGCTGCCGCGCTTGCTCTTTGGATTTCATTTGGGACGTGGGACGGCTGCGCTTGCCTGCGCGTGGGGGCGCGGCCAATCAGAGAAAAGCCGAACACAAGTTGGTTGCCTTTAATATTCACGCGCACAGGACGGCTGGCTTCATATCACCACAACCACCCGGGCCCCCGTTTACTAGGGGTGACCTACGAATAATTTTTTTTAAATTCGGGGCCGAGATTCGATTTTAATTCGAAGCTTCGAGATTAAAAAAATATATATATTAAATTTTTTAGGTATGGTGTGGGACTTGTACAGCAACAAAACACTTTGCTTTCATGAAATATTGTAAGCCGTCTTTTGAGGCTTTATAAAAGCAGCACAATGAACACAAATCTGTCAGTGCAGAGTCCGACCTCATCTTAAATAACAAACAGCATTGCTTGTTGTAGTTAACAAAGAGAGGCAGAGTTGATTTTGCAAAAAATTTAAAAGAAAATAATAATTTTTTTCATATTCGAATCCCATGTCCATCGAACGAAGCTTCAAAGCTTCGAAGTATTTAAGACAGCCCTACCGTTTACAAAGCATTACCTTCAGTCCTAACAACCTTCTTCACCTAGGAAAGGAAGTATGTAGGAGAGCTATCGTAATCCATTACGAGTTGCCAGCAGGTGGCAATGATACCACAACATGGCGTTCTGGGAGGAGGGACAGGGCCGTTGGAAGGATAGAATCAGGGCCGCCTCAGGGGGTGTGCGAGCAGTGCGGTCGCACAGGGCCTCGCGGGAAGGGGGGCCTCGCAAAAAAATAAATAAAAAAAATAATATTTATTTTTTATTTTGCGAGGCCCCCCTTCCCGCGAGGCCCTTTTTCATCACAAACCTAAAATCTAGTTTTGCTTATATGCTTATATATTTCACATTAGACACGTTTGTAGAATGTGTCTGACTTGTTCCTGGCTCTGCGGCTCTGCAGACTGCAGATACACTATTGGAGCTCTGACTGGGGCTCTGCAGCAGACATACTATTGGTTTCAACGAAGGGAGGGGTTACATGTGTACAGTCGGCCGGCGTGCGTCAGCTGCGTCTGACTATTTCGCGCGTACAGCATTCGAGGTTATGCCAGCCAAGACGAAGAGGACGTCGTTCGGCAGATGGACTGAAGATGAAAGTTGTTGCATGTTAGAAAGTTCAGTCAGGCTAGCCATGTCGGCTTAGCTAAAGGCAGGGACAGCTAGTTAGCTTTAGCTACGTTATAATATCGAGTGCTAACGTGTGGTTCAGTCGGGATAGCCATGTCGGCTAGTAGCTTAGCTAAAGGCTAACTAGCGTTAGCTAACCTAGAGAGAGCGCGTGCAGCATTGTTATGCCAAGATGAAGAGGACGGTCGTTTGGCAGATGAACTTCGTCAACTCCATGCGGTTGTCTCCATCCTCTTGGTGAGTTTTTAATGCACTCTATTCTATTCCCGCCATCGATCTCTCTCTCGCTCTCTCGCTCTCTCTCTCTCGCTCTCTCTCGCTCTCTGAGCATTGCATTGCTTATAGTTGTCAATTGTGTCGGTCAGTTCATTGCAATTTTTCCTTCAGTCACATTTAGTTTTATCCTGCACCTGGCCTAAAACAGGTTGGATGTGCACACAGCTGCTCTACTGTGTTTGTAGCAGAGCAACCATACCTGAAGCCTTGTAAACAAAGACATCAACACTAGAGTGTGTACTTCTATCTACACAGTACAGCCAAAGCATTCCCATTGCTAGGCAAAAACTCCACCTGTTTTCTACACTGCTTCTTCCCTTGCTGGATTTTCTGCATTACTGCCACTTGTACATGTGTGTTGTGGAGAAATTTGTACAGTGTTACAAAGCGATAACACTGTATATTGACTGTAGAACGGGAGCTCGCTCTCGCTCTCTCTCTTGCTATATGTTGACTGTATCATGCCCAGCCTCGGGCAGCGCTATTATTTAAGAATATGTTGACTGTATGAATTAAAAAAAAAAAAAAAAAAAAAAATTACCTTTAGGGGGGGGGGGGGGGGCCTCGCATTTCTCCCAGGCGGCCCTGGATAGAATGTATAACCTTTGTTTGAGAACAATGAGCTGCTTCAAAGATTTATATTTACATTTATGGATGAAAAACGTTTTGTGGCCGATTTTGTCCGGGATGCAATCGCACAAAAATAAACTGTGCCCACTTCGAACTTTACGCTTTTGGCAACAAGGAAATGTAGCTACAACAGAGATGACTTTGATCCCTCACAGCAAAGTATCTCTATATAGTCTTAACTAGGGATATCCCGATCACATTTGTTTGCTCCCGATCCGGATCATGTGATTTTGAGTATCTACCGATACCGATCTTTCCCGATCCGATCAAAGAAAAAAAGAAATTTAAAAAAAAAAGTATTTTTTAAATATATTTTTTTAATCCCAATTTCTCACATTACATTCACCCTGAATTTTGACGTTATCCAGGTGAAAAGTTAACTTCATTCAAGCGAGGCATTGCAATCCTTGACATAAATCATTTGATGTATAATTAAATCAAAGGAAATGCGTTTGGGTCTGAGTGTGGCTGGTCTGCCGTTCTGCAGCTGGATACTATTGGTTTGTTTTGGCAAACAATTAATTTGACAATAAATAAATGAATGATGATATGAAATTTAAAACCAAAACTAAGGCCTCAGTATGAGTTTAAGACGTGAACATGGTCATAATCCCGATTATTATTATTATTTTTTGCCGATCCCGATCTTTGGAAAATCACTTGATCGGCCCCGATCCCGATCACGTGATCAGATCGGGACATACCTAGTCTTAACCCAAACTTTGATTACCCTTATTGCACTTTTGATACCACACAGAATACCCTTATTACACGTTTGATGCCATGCAGATTACCCTTATTACACCTTTGATACCACGCAGATTCATTAACCCTTTGGGTGCCGTTAACGTAGAACTACGTTTCTGTCGCCCGACGGTTGAGTGCCAGAAACGTAGATCTACGTTTTTCTCACAGTATTTCTTTTATTTGCTATTGCCATTCATAATTCAGCGGGGCACCTTGTGCATACTGTTCTGAGTGTGTCTGAGCTGGCAGACTGTCTTATACCGCCCTCTAATGCCTTCTGCCATTATTGCACCCAGTTAGAAACTATGTAGTTTCTTTTCTCTACCGAGCTGCGGCGTGGGGGCGGGTCCTAAACACTCCGGCAAAACACACACTTGTAGGGATGGCTTGGACAATTGACCCCGCCCACCCGTTTATGTGCAATGCCCAATAACGTCAGAGACAGGATCGCTGTGGATAACTGGAATCAATGGCGATCAGATAATTGGATAATTTTTTTTGCATTACATCAGAGACCAGGTAAGGACTCTATATATCCAATCTTGTGTTGATCTGATATTTCTTTCTCCCGCGATTAAAGCTATCTGTGTGTGCGGTGTGTGGCTGTTTACCGTTGGGTGGAGGAGGGGGGGGGGGGAGCGCCGCGCTCCAGGGCCCATTTCATGTATGCACGAGGAGACATAATAATGATAATCTAGCGTTGATTTCAGGAATATTCGATAATCAGGTGAAAAATTACAACATGATAAGTGGATTCCACTAAAACGCTATTTTCTTTTTCCTGGAATTACTCAGAAGCACCCAAACTATATTCATATTCAAAACGGTATAAAACGGAAATGTACGGATGAAAAAATAATCAGTTTTTTGCACGTTGACTGGAAGCAACTCACTGACAATCAACGGTGTTATTAGATCCATAGCTATAATATAAAATATAGGTTTAGCTCTACAAACAAGGTTAGGGTTTACATGGGGTTAATGGGCGGCAAGGCCAGATGCACTTCCCGGAAGGGGCTGTGGCACTCAATGTGTTAATATCCCCACCACTAAAATGTATAAAAAAATGTATAATTTAAAAAAGGCACATCATAGAGTAAGTTGTTTATAAAAAACAAATAAAGTCACAAAGCCATGTGGTTTTCTTTCGTCAGTATAATGTTGCGATGAACACAGGCAATGGCATTGTACCTTTTCCTGGAACTACCTCATGGCGTGACAGTGATGGCTTCCGAGTCTGCCTGAACCGGAAGTTCCAGGAAAGTGTTCATCGCAATGGTGAATTATACTGACCAAAGCAAACAGTACAGCTCTGTGACTTGTTTTAAGATGATGGATTATACTGATCATAACAAATAGTACTGCTCTGTGACTTGTTTTAACATGGATTATACTGACCAAAGCAAACAGTACAGCTCTGTGACTTGTTTTAACAAGCCAAAGTGTCTCTTGTGGTTGCAATGTTTTGACAGTCCAGCCAGATCACACAAACAAGTATTTGTTGTGCTACAATTAAAAATTAAACAATCTGACCAACAGATGTATTCATCAACACAATCCACAGGAGAAATCCTGTTTCGTTTTCGCACAATTTGAACAATATGCTAGACTCACGTGTGCCACTGTTAACCCAGTCCACATGAGAAAATGAGAGATGGAGAGATAGAGGGAGGGAGAGAGAGGAAAGGGGGGCAGAGAGAGAGAGCCAAAGGAGAAGAAATATGGGCGATAGCATCGGCTATTGGCAATCTCACAGAGTGACGATAGGACAATCTGAATATGGAGCATATCGGCCCAAATCTAATCCTGATTAGATTTGATTTCAAATTCATTGTCATTGCACAGCACAAGTACAGTACAACAACAAGTGATTATGTGTGATACATACTGTATAACTACTGTATCTACTGTTAAATATATGCTAAACTGACGTATGTACAGTATAATTATGTACAGTGATAAAAGTATAAAAAGTGTAAAAGGTGAAACAGGTATAAATATACCATGGCAGTAGCCATACTGGCTAGTAGTATAACTATTAAGAGTATGCATGGAATATATACAAATATATATATATATATATATATATGTATGTATGCAGGTATGTGAACAGGGATATATGCAGATATATCCAACAATTGTAGATAAATATACAGTAAATACGGCATATACAGTTTAAGTGAATTATTGTACATACTGTAGCTATCATACAGGTATGTGTAAACAGTCACTGTGTGTAAACAGGAACCCTGGGACAGCAGTGACCAGGCGAGAGGGATACAGAGCAACTTGAGTAACAGCACAAGTGAAGGAATGACACACAAGAGGCTCTGAGACACGTGTCCAGCTCGTCCTTTAGGTTGGGTAGTAACCTACACTCCTGTTTGTGTGTACTTGACCGTAGTCCGTCGGGTTGACCACTCCCCTGAGTGTGCTTGGTGCTTGTTTTCTAAATACGTGTGTCGTCTGTGAGGAATGGGCGCACGATGGGCTGTGTGTACCGCCGTTTCCACCCGTGTGTGTGTGTGTGTGTGTGTGTGTGCGTGCTGCTGCACTCTCTGGTGACGGAAGGAGTTGAAGCTGAGTGCTTTCACAGCACCCCCCCCCCCTCTCTCTCTCTCCTCAGGCCTGGACAAGCCATTACCCACAAATTACATAATGGAGGACCCGGGCTTAAATGCATTACACACGGAGCAGACAGTGCGCGTAATCGCGCTGGCTTGTCACACGACTGCTGTCCAAAGTCCAAAAACCCCAAGAGGCAGGGGGAGACTTGTGGGATAGAGAGGGTCTGGGGGTCTGTACCGCAGGACGACGTGCGGTCATAGCCGGGGAATCTGGCTCTTTATGAGAGGAGACGCAGCCAGGGCTGGATATTGAAACTAGGGCTGGGACTTTATCGCATTAATTTCGATTAATTAACTACAGAATCTTTTTTGCGTAAAAAGAAATTACGCATTTTATAATTTTTGGCACTCTAGACACCGCGGAACGTTTCTCAGTGGACGAGTTCCAGGCATACCGTTTATACCATTGCACAGTGTGCATTGGGTGACGTCAGACAGACAGTTGTAGGCTATCATGGGAAAAGTTGAGATTGCGTTGCTTGGCCCGTTGAATGGGAGATTTAGATTAAAAAAAATAAACAGATGGAACATTTTGGGAAATGTGCTTACCATTTTCTCCAGAGACAGACAAGAAGATGGATACCAGTTTCCTCTCTGTTCGTTCAGTAGAAAGCTATCTGGCTGCATGTTAGCCTAGCTTAGCATAATGAATGGAAGCAGACATGACCGTTTAGCCTAGGCATTGTCCAACTAACACCTCTCCCGAAGGCTAACCGGTCATGTCTGCTTCCATTCATTGTGCTAAGCTAGGCTAACATGCAGCCAGATAGCCTTCTACTGAACGCACAGAGAGGAAACTGGTATCTATCTTCTTGTCTCTCTCTGGAGAAGACGGTAAGCAAATTTTCCAAAATGTTGGCATGTTCCTTTAAGTTCTAATACTGTCCCGTCAGCTTTCTCTCCATCCTGGGCATCGGAGTGTCCATGAAAACAGTCCATGGAAGTTCAGAAACAAACAGGGGGAAAAGGAGCACGGGGTCAGAAGTAACACTTCTTCTGTTCATCGCCCGGTTACATGAAACTAAACAACCGCTCACTGACCCGGAATGACATCAGCAGCATTTATAGGACATGCAGTATGCGGTGAACACAGGGACGAGAGGAAATGAGAGAGAGAAAGATAGAGAGGGAAAGAGAAAGAGAGGGGGGCAGAGAGATTACCAGAAGACTGCTCTAGAGAGAGAGAGAGAGAGAGATAGAGATAGAGATAGAGAGAGAGACAGAGAGAGATACAGAGATAGAGAGTGAGGAGCCACAGGGAACCTGGCAGTCACAAGGGATCCTCTAGTGGTTGAATGAGACTATCCAGGGAGAGGGGGAGATGATTTGGCCCAGACAACAACAGAGGGACGGGCAGTGGAATCTCTTATTCTGCACAGAATGAAACTCCATTGAACTGTGGAGAGGTGAGACGGATCTATTCGGAGGGTCAATTTCATTTGAATTCCGTCACTTTGATTCAGAGAATAGATCCATTTATATTACAAATCGAGATTCCTCTTTTATATTAAATACCCCCCCCCCCCCATAAGTTACTTTCTATAATTAAAGTCTGATTGACCCTGAGCCTCCCTCTGAAGCTACAGAGATAGGCCAGTGTCCCCTCGTACTCTCCCTCCTTCTGAGACACAGACCCAAATTAGAAAGCTGTGCTGAGTAGAGCACAAGATTCCGCCAAGCGGCGCTCCTTCATCATCATTGCTCGGCAAAAACAATTCAACATTCTCTGTTCTCAGCTACATTAGGGCTGCCACTTTTGAGTTTTCAAGTTATCAGAAATGTAATCCTCTATGGCAGGGGTCAGCAACCTTTTTGACATGGAGTGCCTGTTTGAAATATAGTTGTAACTAGTGTGCCTCAACAATATTCCATGCATCGTAATATTTTTTTCCTCATAATAAGGTCTTTTTAATGATAATTTTTACATTATTACATCATTATTGTTATTGTTATTATTAACAATATTATTATGATGGTTGTATCAACCCTAAATCTGAGTTGGGGGGGGGGGGAGGGGATGCAATGCAGACAAACAGCTGCATACAGTGCGACCATTTCACTCACATTTGCCCATTCATTTTTGGACACATCACACACCATTGGTGTGTGTACTGTACGTGTGCTGTCATAGCTCGACCTACAGGCCTAATGGAGAACACCAGGATGTGAATGGAGGGTGAATGTGAGGTATATCATGTAAATAAGTTTTGATTAATCGCAAGACTACACTGTAAAAAAAATATAATAAGTTACCAGAACTTAAAAATATTGAGTTCAGTTACTGTGCATTAAGGTTTTCAGTTTTCAATCCATAATAAGTTAACAGAAAAATAAGTACACAACCACATTATTTCAACCTAATAAAACTATGTTTATTGTCATTGTTTTAAGAACACAAGTTGACTTGGTAATACTCACATTTTGAGTAAAAAAATTGCTTTTAACACTTTGTGTGCCGGGAAACGCTTTACAGCGTCATTCCCGGCCATGCTCAAGTTGCCGAAGGATGCTTTACAGCGTCTTTAACACTTTGGCTGCCTAAGGTTAAATTCATGATATACCATAGATTGCCAGCGCTATTTGTCTATGGAGAAAGTCCCCTTCTTTGCGGGGCTATAACTTTTTAAATTCTATTGCTACATTGCCATTATTAGGGCCCATTCAAAGTCCTATATGTATTGTTCATTGTGTAGCAACGTTAAACTTTTTCATTCACATATTCATAGTAAAGTATGGTCTAATGTATAAGTATGTTTTCATCTCTTTCTGCAGCTTTCTCCAGAACGTGATATATAGCCCCAAATGCATTATATTGATGATGAAATACAGTTTGATGGCAATCAGCGCGATATAAAAAATTCCAACTAGACGTACTTCTAGAAGTTACTACACGTCATCTGATGTTGACCGGATGGGCGAGGGGGCGTTTATAATTCCGTGGGCAGCGTTATACCAATCATCTAATGTGGGTCAAATGTTGATAATAGCAGTTAGTATCGAAGACGGTAATGTTACACGCTGAAACTCACCCCAGTCTCCGCGCGCCGTTGGGCGATCATCGTAGAGTAGAAATCTTATCATTATGGGATATATTTTTACCCGGTCCATCTCCAGCTTGTATAATGGTATATACGTCCAAATCATGTTGTTTATCGAGTTATTGCCAATCGATCACCATGTAGCGTGACGAGCCAGAGTCCCATGACCTATAGCGAGCGCCCGGAAGTACTACGGACGTCTAGGACAACCTCTATGCCACATCCTGTTTGGCGATTGCGCCGATCGGCCACCAGATGGCGCTCCTGAACCGCCAGAGAGCTCAGTGGGTCCTGCTGGTGGATCTCAGGCCAGCGGAGGGGACATATGAATCCGATCGCAGATTTTTGAAATATTGATATAAGGACGACGTAACGCGTCCTCCGGCAACTTTAGCATGGCCAGCAAAGACGTCTAAAGACGGTTCCCGGCAGTCAAAGTGTTAATATCAATATTTCAAAAATCTGTGATCGGATTCATATTACCCCTCCGCTGGCCTGAGATCCACCAGGAGGACCCACTGAGCTCTCTGGCGGTTCAGGAGCGCCATCTGGTGGCCGATCGGCGCAAATCGCCAAACAGGAAGTGCTGTGGAGGTTGTGCTGGTCGGCCATATTACTTCCGGGCACTCGGTTTGGCTGCCGGCACTCTGGCTCGTCACAATATATAGCGATCCATTGCCAATAACTCGATAAACAACATGATTTGGACGTATATAGTATTATACAAGCTGGAAATGGTTCATCAGGATAAACATCCCATAATCGAAAACGGTCTACACCACGCTGATCGTCCAACGGCGCGAGGAAGATCCGGTAAGATTCAGCGTTATTTTCGAACGTGTTCCATATAAACTGTTATGATGAACATATGACCCATACTAGATGAATGATATAACGCTGCCCACGGAATTATAAACGATCCCCCGCCCATCCGGTCATCATCAGATCATACGTAGATCATTCTAGAAGTACGTCCAATTGAAATTTTTTATATCGCCCCGATTGCCATCAAACTGTATTTCATCATCAATATAATGCATTTGGGGCTATAGATCACATTCTGGAGAAAGCTGCAGAAAGAGATGAAAACATACTTATACATTAGACCATACTTTACTATGAATATGTGAATGAAAAAGTTTAACGTTGCTACACAATGAACAATACATATAGGACTTTGAATGGGCCCTAATAATGGCAATGTAGCAATAGAATTTAAAAAGTTATAGCCATGCAAAGAAGGGGTACTTCTCCATAGACAAATAGAGCTGGCAATCTATGGTATATCATGAATTTAACCCATGGCACCCAAAGTGTTAACATGTGCAATGTTCAATGAAATAGAAAAATAAATAATACAATTTGTTGATTCATTCCACTGGTCACAATGGTGACCGTAATAATGTTTTTGTTATAAGGCTCTGCAAATGTTACTGAATGATGTAGCAATGTATTTCCAGCTAAATTGAAATAATAAACAAATAAAGGGTCTCAATTAAATATGTGGTAGTAAAAAGAACCTGTGGGAGGATTTCAACAAGATAAATGCGACAACAGTGCAAAATATTTCACTATAATATTTCAAAGCAAAAAAAAAAAAAAAAAATATTTTATATATACCGGTATATATATTTTTTTTAATGCTGCCCCCTGTGCCTATGCAAATGCCCCCGCGTGCCTAGGGTTGCCTACCCCTGCTCTATGGTAATGTAGGCTTGCGTTATATTCTGTTAGGGCTATGGCTTATTTTAGGTTTTCTAATGGCGAGTAAAAACTGCTTGATAGAAAGGTCAATGTTTGAACTGCTGAATGCTTGATAGAAAGGTAAGATCTATGTTTGAACTGAAATTACGTGTCACACCCGAAATTACAGTAGGGATGCACCGAGACCAATGCTGGTATCAGATATAGGTCCGATACCAGGCTAAAATAGAATAGTGGTATCTGAGAATTTCCCCTGATACTGAAATACGATACCAGGAAACATGTCTAATGTGCCAGAAATTTAAGCAAAGTGACTTTGACTTGCCACATTTTTTACACGTCAACTACAAATGTAATATAGATGTATTATATATCATATCTACTTTTTTCTCCCATTTTCTATTTTTCTCCCATCCCAATTTTCGTATCGTCCAATTCTACCCTCCCCTGTCTCGAACGCGGTTAGGCCATGCCTCCCACAAGCCGGCTGCAATGTGGACGAAGCCTCCGGTACTCGAGGAAGCAGCCGGCGCATCTTTTCACCTGCACAGCGCGATCTCTCAGCGGCGGGGGTCTGCGTGGGAGGGACACGCCGCCCCCGTCGCTTTCTCATTCTGCTGCGAAAGCGCACCAACCGACCTGTAGGAGTCGCTGTCCACAACGTCCGATCCCCACCCATCAGCTTTCCCACCCCTAACACTGCCAATTGTGTTAGTATGAAAGACCAGCCAAGCTGATAGCAATGGGGAGAGCTGGGCTCGAACCCAGCATCTCCTGCATTGGTGGCGAGCGCCTTGCCCACTACACCACCTAGCCACCCTGCTTATCGGTTCTTTTTGATTATTTTGCAAGACATTTTTATTTTATTGAGAACAGAATCGACATTGCTTTATTATTCTTTTATATAACTATATTACTGCACATGGCTACTTTTTGATCAATTAATACAAGCAGTCAGATAAATTAAATATTTTGGGACTTTCTATTTTATTTAGAAAGTTCTTAAATCAGAATGTCCCACCCAACACTCAGCTGTTAAAAACGGTTCAATACTCCATTTTATTAGTAGAGATACTTTTAGAACAATAGCCTGATGCTGTATTTTCCATGAGTTGAGTGGACGCATGACCGGAGCTCTGTGTGTGTGTGCGTGTGCGTGTGTGTGTGTGCGCGCGCGTGCGTGCGTAGTGGGCGTGTCAACAGTGTCAGCTGAACTCGCACCAAACAAGGCAGGGAAATAGTCAGACAGACATCCCAGAATTATTTCATAATACAACGTTTCTGAATGGATATTTGGATTAAACAAAGTTGTATGCAGTGATGAACGGTCTTTCGCCGCAGAACTGGTGATGGCGCCGCCCCGTTCGGCTGCCTCTCTGTTCGCTCCGTCGAGACTGTGTTTACTTTTGTTAATATTTATAGTTTTTAGAGTTTTGTGCGTACCAACTGTTGGTGCATTTAATGTATATGACCGTCAGTCACTCATAGACATTGGATTACGGGAAACTTACCAACTGGATTACTCGCTGGATCAGCTTTCCGAACCACATCAATGGCCTGAAGAAATCCTCCGGAGATTAGGACCAGACCCTTTGTTCCCAGAGACCAGGAAAAGACGACGAGGAAAGAGGGCTGGGATCCGAAACAGGCTGAGATCCAGACGCCATCGTACACCACTTCCCAGTATATTGCTAGCCAATGTACAATCAATAGACAATAAACTGGATGACATCCGAGCAAGGATTCAATATCAAAGAGACGTTAGGGACTGCAATGTCCTTTGCTTCACCGAAACATGGCTGACGCCGGAGGTTCCAGATCACGCGATTCAACCAGCGGATCACTTCTTTATCCATAGAAAGGATCGGTCATCATCAGAGTCCGGTAAACAACGTGGAGGGGGTATTGCCTTCATGTTTAACAAAAATTGGAGTGACCCAACGAACGTGAAGGAACTATCCAACCACTGCTCCCCAGAACTGGAATATATAACCATCAAGTGTCGTCCTTTCTTCCTCCCGAGGGAGTTAACGGCGATCGTCCTGGTCGGAGTGTATATTCCACCGCAAGCTGAAGCCAGCAACAAGGTTGCGCTCTCCAGACTACACGACGAGGTAAACAGAATCCAAGAGGCGAATGTTAACGCCGCCATTTTAGTTCTGGGAGATTTCAATAGCGCCAATCTGAGAAAGGTATTACCCGACTTCTATCAGCATGTGACTTGCAACACCAGAGGCGGTAACATCCTAGATCACTGTTACACGCAAATTAAAGGTGGCTACAAGGCTCATTCTGATAGTGGCTTCGGTAAGTCAGATCACGCATCAATTTTTCTTACACCGAAGTACAGACAGAAAATTAAAAGTACTCCCGTAGTCTCGCGAGAGGTGCAGAAATGGGATGTGACGTCAGAGGATACGATCCGGTCAGTGTTTCACAACACAGACTGGAATGTGTTCCGCGACACAGATAACATTAATGCCTACACGGAGACAGTGCTGGACTATGTTTGTACTAGGGTGAAAGAAACAATCCCCACTACCAAAATGAAAGTTTACCCAAATCAAAAACCCTGGGTAGACAAATCCGTCCGTGAAGCTCTGAGAGAGCGCACCAAAGCATACAACGACGGCCTAGAGGCAGGCAACATGAATGACCACAAGGTGGCGCGATACAACGTAAGGAGGACTGTGTCAGAGGCCAAACGACGCTACAGGGATAAAATTGAACTCCAGTTTGAACAAGCTGACTCTAGAGCTATGTGGCAGGGGCTCAAAACGATGACAGACTACAAAGGCGCCTCCCTCAAACTGAACAGTGACATCTCCTTAGCAAATGACCTCAATACCTTCTATGCGAGGTTTGATGCTGGTAATAACAACACCAGCTCACAAGCCTCGGCAATGGGGGGGGGGGGGTCGGCTGCTGATGGAGGCGCAGTGTTCAGGGTAACAGAGCATGAGGTGAGGCGGACCTTTAAAAAAGTGAATATCAGGAAGGCAGCAGGTCCAGACGGCATCCCCGGCCGCGTCCTAAAAGTCTGTGCCGACCAACTGGCCCCAGTATTCACTGACATATTTAACCTGTCCTTAGAACAGGCTGTCATCCCCACCTGCCTGAAGAAGTCCACTATTATCCCTGTACCCAAAAAATCCAAGCCTGCTTGCCTCAACGACTACCGCCCTGTAGCTCTCACCTCCATAGCCATGAAGTGCTTCGAGAAGCTAGTAAAGGGCTACATCTGCTCCTCCCTCCCCATCAACATGGACCCCCTGCAATTTGCATACCGCCCCAACAGGTCCACGGAGGACGCCATATCCCATGTGCTGCACACAGCAGCATCACACCTGGACAAGAGGCAGGGGAACTATGTGAGAATGCTATTCATCGACTACAGCTCGGCATTCAATACCATAGTCCCCTCCATACTCATAGCCAAGCTCAGGGACCTGGGCTTGGGCTATGACCTCTGCCAGTGGGTCTTGGACTTCCTGACTGGCAGACCCCAGGTGGTGAGAGCAGGCAACTGCACCTCCTCATCCATCACCCTCAACATAGGGGCCCCCCAGGGCTGTGTTCTGAGTCCCCTCCTCTACTCCCTGTACACACACGACTGTGTGGCTCAGCGGAGTAGCAATACAATCGTCAAATTTGCTGACGACACAGTGGTGGTGGGCCTGATCTCTGCCAACGACGAGAGGGCCTACCTGGAAGAGGTCAAGGTCCTGGCGGGATGGTGCCAGGAAAACAGCCTCTCCCTGAACGTCAGCAAAACAAAGGAGATGATTGTGGACTTCAGGAGGTCGGGGGTCAAGGACTACAGCCCCCTCAGCATCGACGGGGCACCGGTTGAGAGAGTCAACAGCTTCAAGTACCTCGGAGCCTACATATCCGAGGACTTGACATGGACCACACACATTAACAGTGTGGTGAAGAAGGCACGACAACGCCTCTACTTCCTCAGGCGCCTAAGGAAGTTCCAAGTCAGCCAGAAGATCCTTAAGAACTTCTACTCATGTACAATAGAGAGCATCTTGACCGGCAACATCACCTCCTGGTTTGGGAATAGCACTGCAAAAGACCAAAGCAGACTACAAAGAGTGACACGTTCAGCCGAACGCACAATTGGAGGGGGGCTCCCCACCCTCCAGAACATTTACTACAAGCGTTGCAAGGGGAAGGCTAAGAGAATTATTAAAGACTCGAGCCACCCGAACAACTGCCTCTTTGAACTGCTGCCGTCAGGCAAGCGATACAGGAGTCTCAAGGCGAGCACAGAAAGACTCAGAAGTAGCTTCTATCCCCAGGCCATCAGGCTGCTAAACGAACAATGAATGAACACTACACAACAACAACCACCAAACACACATAGCACACACATCCACACGCACACACTCACTTTAAACAAACACACTGTAGCACCCACTCCACACACTTTATAGCACACACCCACTTTAAACAAACACACTGTAGCACCCACTCCCCACACTTTATATTTATGGATGAAGGATTGCACTACAACTCGTACACCTTACTGTAAATTGTACCTAAAATTGTACCTCATCCCATTTCTGCTTTGCACTAGATAGTACTGTACATTAGTACACTGCATAGTATTGTGTATTGTATATTATATGGTAACTCAGAACATTGTACATATGTCTATACCGAACACTGTGACCTCATTTTCTTCTTCTAAATTCATGCTATATTATGTTATTATGTTATTTGATACTATCTTGTCTAGCACAGTCTCTGGAGCGTAACAGTAAGAAGCATTTTGTATGAAAGTATTCTGTACTTCTGTATGACAACTATTAAAGAACTTGAACAGAACACAAGTTACTTAACGTTACACGGGTCGCGCTATCTAACGATAGCCTTTCAGAACGTTTCGTTTTCTCCGCTCTGCTTCAGCGCGGACATTACCTCTCAAGTACCCGTATGCATGTGTGAGTGTGAGCGTTTTAGTGTGTAACTAAAACAGCCACGCTCCTGATCTGGCAGACGGAGAGAGACCGAGGGAGGAAAGATATAGAAAACGGCCAACAAGATTTGCGACGTTTAAATTCCTCTGGAAAAAAGGAGTGAAATGTGAATGAGAGGGTTGAAATCCATACTCGCAAAGGTGCGCCCAAATATTTTTCTCCACTCGCACAGGCCATATATAGGGGAAATTTGCGACAAACCTCGTCGCACTGTACAGCCCTGTAATATCGATAATCTAGCGTTGATTTCAGATTGATTGTTGATCCAAGCGAGGAATGGCACGATTTATAGTGAAATGCAGTAAAACGCTGTTTGGCGGCGTTTCCTGGGATTACACAGAATTACTCTAAAATTATACTCATATTCACCACGGTATATAACAGAAATGTATGGATGAAAAAATTATCTGTTTTTTGCATCTTGACCAGAAGAAACTCAATGACAATCGACTATATTATTAGATCCCTAGCTATAATATTTAATATAGTTTTAGCACTGCAAACACCGGCATGTATCCCCATTCATTACAGCGCTGGCACACACGGCCATACGCCCACAGCGACCTCTGGCGCTGAACCTGTTGGGGTCACCAAAAAAAATATCCTAAATAAAATGGGGTCGTGGTATAAAAAAGTTTGATAACCCCTGATTTAGACGCAAGGACAGGAACCCGTCATGAAATTGTTGTAGTCCTAAGAAAGAGGAGACCCAGGGCTTTCGATGAACATCTACATTCCATAAAACTACACTACCCAGCTCACACCAGCTGCATTTTTTTCTTGCAAATATTGACATTAGTCATGTTTATACCTCATGGTTTGAACAAACCTCAACGTTATTGCCATAAAATACAACGTATGTTGTTTATTTACCTTTCTGTGAACGTCTAGGAAAAAAACACGTCTCAATCCGGTAAAAAATGGCGGAGCTATGGACATTATACAAAAGTAACTGTATGTGTAGATTTCATTCACAGTCTTTGCTGCCCTGTAACGGGCGCCTGGTGGTACCAGATTTAACTCTTCCATTGGAAAGAGGAGATTTGGGCCGATCCATAGATGCATGACTTGGCCATAATAAGGTAATTTATAGGCCTGATATTCTATATTCATATTTCATATTGAATGTGTTCAGAGGGCAACATTCAGTACTGTATCTACCATAACCCCTGTAAATAATCTACCCTTTGTTCATTTGCTTAGATATTTAGTACAAAATGTTCTGTTGCAGATATAAACCCAGGTGTACAGATGAAGCTGGCTGGGTGTAATTAACAGCTAATTAGAGGAAGAAGCTATACAACCATCCAGTTTGCTTTGCATCATATTCATGGTCTGCATGAAACCGATGGGTCAGTGGGTGCTATCTCATAGGGCTGTCCTCCATTGACACCAGAGACACATGGTGTGTCCGGAAGCGTCGGGAACAGCACAGTTTCCTGTTGGCGCCCATGTTAACCGATTAGTCCGTTCATACCAGCAGTGCCGTGACCGGCTTGTGATCTTCAGCTATAGTTTCGGCGTCTCGTCTTAGTCGTCTGTATTTTTCTTTGCAAGCACCTCTACACGTGATTGGAGAAGATGAGCAGAATCTCTGGTTGATCGGCACAGAGAAAATGGCTGCTGTTGTGAACAGCCAGGTTCCTGCTCGCTCAAGAATTTACACTTTCATGATGCTTCATCATCCTATGTGTCCCCGGCCTGAGAGTCACAGGATTTATGTAATAGTTGGATGCTGTCTCGCAGAAGCACCCCTTTACATTTGGCGCTTATTAAAAACCAAAGCATGTTTTTGAATATTATTGTGATGCCAGAGATGTTCCAGTAACGACTAATGACTAACTCACTCTAAGAAAATGTTTAACTCTACGGACGGAATAGACGATGAGGAAACTCTAGTAGAAAACACGACTAAAACTCAAATGAATGGAAGTGGATATGAACCAGCTAGCCAAGCTGTTGGCCAAAACACTTCTATAGGAGTTTTAAGCTAGGCTAGTGGTCTGTGACCGCTTCAATTTAGTTGTGCTATGCTAGTCTAGCTTGCAGCCAGAAAGCTTTCTACTGAACGCACAGAGGAAATTACCATCAATATTATTGTCAGACTCTGGAGAAGACGGTAAGTGAATTTCCCATTATCTTAGCGTGTTCCTTTAAGAAGAGCGTAATAATATAATTGCACTCTCAACGTCATTTTAGTTGTACAGTATATGTTTAAAGCCCAACCTCTAGGTTAAACCCTACTGATCAATTATGGGTAGTTTACATCATTGGTATATAATTTCATTATTTATTTTTTTCCATTTGACACCGGAAATGCCACTCTGAAAGAGTTAAAAAGGTCCATGCACGAATAACATGCACGCGCGAATCAAAAAAGCTTATCAAACGCCGACGTCACAACAGGTGTGGCTTGCATATTAATGAGCCGAATCTAATGTTGCTTTTCCACTAAAATAAAGTACTCAGTTTGTCTCCGTGTGGGGAGGCAGGGCTGCTGATGATCAGCATGAGAGCTCCAGAAATGACACGTGAAAAACTGCAGACCACTGATTGGTCAGAAGAGAGACGCGTCACTGTTTGGGGAGTCTGAACGAAAACAGAACGCCGCCATCTTTAATGTCTCGTGTAGGATGTCTTTTGTATGTTTGCAGCAAGAAACAAGTGCAATAAAAAAGGATACAGTCACTGTGTATTCTGCCTCATTTATTGATGAAACAAAACCGACATCAACACAATTTGCCACCGAGCGGAGAGTTTAGTCTGACAAAAAGATCGCTGATTAGTTACGCGTGTTGGGGTTAGGGACGTAACGTTAGTTAGCCTAATGCTAACGTTAGCAGATAGACACGAGAGGCTAGGTAACGTTAAAGCTTGTAGAATAGACACAATGAGGTAACCTTAGCGTTAGCATAATAGACACAACGAGAGTCTGGTTAATGTTGTTATTGATTGATTGAATGAAAACTGTGTTTTACTCTGGCTTGCCAAGCTCATCATAGCCCCTTTCGTGACTGATGCACCGAGTGAATCCACAGTCACTTGCTCCTTAATAGGAAACCAACCTAGATTTACCATGAAGGACTGGTTCTGGCCGAACCGTTCGTTATACAAGTATCACAGAGACATTTCAAATGTACTCACAGTTGCACGAGGGTTTCGGACAGAGATACGGGATGGTTTGAAAGCTCTGCGTTGCTAATAAACATTTTAAATATTTTTTATAAACTGCTCAAAACGGCATTATTTCCGGCGTTGGCTGCCTTGTGTGATCACAGCGCATGCGCATCATGCACCCAACGCCGAAAATAATGCTCTGCCTCCTTGCTACTGCCTGTGTCTCCCAGAGCACAGGAGTAGGGTCACAGAGCCCCCTGGTGACCAATACCTGTTGTGACGACATTACACGTGCACGTTATAAACCATTGATTAAAATATGCATGTGCATGTTGATTGTGTTGGGCAGACAAAATGTTTTGATAAAAACGCTAAAACTGGGTCAATTTCAATACTTTTTTTTCCAATTCTTCATGAAAGTCACTGTTGGCCTAGTCCACATTGTTTATTGAACAAAAATACAACGTGGAGGTTGACCTTTAAGACTTAAATGTTTTTTTTTCAATTTAAATTGTTGTAATATCATAATATATTGTATGATATTGATCATAAAACCACTGGTTCTAATCGTTTAGTAGCAAAAATGTGTTAAGTATCACATTGTTGCCTTAAATGTAGAATCTGTAATGGCGCCAAACAGCGACCTTGGTGCAAAAGAGCCCCTCTGTAGTAAAATCTTAATGGAATCAAACACAAACGATGTTCACTCACCTGCACTGTGTTCAGACGACGTGACAATAATGTTCTATTCTATCTATTCTTCTTCTGAGGTTTACAGCCCTGCTAACAGAAGCCCAGTCTATTAGAAAGGAAACTACTGAACGGCCGTGTGTGGGCCCCGAGGAGCACCACTATGTGCACACACACACACAAATACACAGGGTGGTTGGTTTCAATTATGGAGAGAAATCTGCGCCTCAAACCGGGATTATGAACAGGAAGATAGAGTCTCTCTCTCTGTGTGTGTCTATCTCCCCGTCTGTCTGTCACACTACCATGTGCACACACACACACACACACACACAAATACACAAGGTAGTTGGTTTCAATTATGGAGAGAAATCTGTGCCTCAAGCTGGGATTATGATCTCTCTCTCTCTCTGTCCCTCTCCCCCTCCCTCTCCCTCTGCAGGTGACTGCTCCCTAGGTCCTGGGCTCTCCCTCCACCCTGAAGAAGGAGGTCTCACCACCAGGCAGTAACTTTTAAGAAGCCCTCACTACATTCTGGGAGAGGGACCTTTGACAAAAGCAGGCATGCTTTTTCTTTTTTTCCAAGGTGTGTCGTGTCATGAAGGGAGCTCTTTGTCTGGGCGGTTGTCGGGGAGCCCCACCCTGGACTGGACCGGTGTCGGCGCTTCAAAGGCGGCCCCCGGTGAAATACCTCCAGGAGGTCACATGTTTCCACACACCCAAGGCCACACTACCTCTCCTAACAGTGTATAAAAGAGGGCATCGGGGGGTAAAGGGGGGAAGGTCTGCTGACAACTCCAAAATCCCTTTTCCAAAAACGTGTTTCGCCACGTGCCAGTGCTTTTGAGTCCAGGGAGGGGAGACGGCTGACGCTGCCGAACTAAACCGTGCCATCACACCGTGCCGATTGCGGCAATGCGGCGTGAATACGGAATTAACCGTGCTGTCCATCAATACGTGACTACATTGTCCACAGACCGAAGTCCACATAAGGCAAACATGTTCCCGCTCATAGCGTTCTCAGTACATTGCGGCCATTTTCTACCAACATGCTGATGGCCGTGGCTTTCATGATCTCACCTGCGGCTTGATTACAGACACATGTTCAGCTCCTGACATGACTGTGTGCTTTAAAGATCACCCGTTATTTGATTACAATCACCTGTCATTTGCCAACCAAGATGTCTGCGATAAGGATGTGAACTGAATACTGTGAAAACTACGGATATAATCAGTTTACTGGATACAGATGAAGCATAAAGCTAATCCAGGCCAAAGCGTTCTGGCAACACATCAGACCGGAAAATCCGGATACTTTGGCTTTGACTCTTGGCCTACTTTTTGGAAAAACACAGACAGCGTTCCTATTGACCGCCATTGTGTTTGGAAGAACACTTAGACTGTTTAAAAAGTTTCAAACGTTGTTAAGTCAAGCAATTACTCTCCAACACTGGCCACCATGGATCGTTCACGCCACTGTGAAAAGTAAGGTTTGATCCGTTTTCAGGCTGGCCTATTTCCCCAGTCAGCTGCAGGATATTTCCTCATTTCCCCACCTGGACATTTAAATATTATGAATCTCACAAGTGACCTAACACTGAGAGGTAATGACTATTTCTGGGCAACGATGGTCTTCATTGTGATTAATATGCATGTGTTTTGACCTAAAGTTGTAGTTTATGAACAAACACCATCTAATCCCTATTTATTCCCCCAGTGGTTTTCCCCCAAAAGGGGACATGGCGAAACCAAAATAGAGGTGTTCAAATCAATGGGATTGACGTATTGCTGGTCGGATGTATGGAAACAATTTATTCTGGCCTAGGCAGCTACGCTAGAACTACAACCGATAGACAAAACATTATGTGTGGGCTAGTATCTATTTACTGTGTGAGGGTGTGATAACGTTTTATCTTTAACCTACTGTAGTTGACGGATTTCTGCTGCAGTTACTACTGTATGATGTATTATGTCTTGTTACTGTATTCTATACAGCAGAACTGTGATCCCAGACCTGATGGGCTCGACAGTTATTGAGAGTATATTAGTTTGAATATGGCAACCAGAGATGTCATCAGGGACATTGAGTCCTTGTGTTGTGTTAATTACAGCTCCATGAAATAATGTAGATGAAAGAATAGCAACACCTCGTCTTATCATTTCATGGAGCTGTAATTAACACAACACAAGGACTCAATGTGCCCGATGACATCTCTGGTGGTTACCATATTCAAACTGATTCACTCTCAATAACTGTCAAACTATATGAACGTGTGCAAAACCGTTTCTTTGCAAACAATCTTTTTAGGATGCGTGTGTGAGATTATGTGCAAAATAAATCTGCAGTTTTTCGGTTGTTTTTAAAGTGCCTCTTTAACGACTACAGCATTAGCTCGCTTTGATTAGACTTCTATCGATGCGTCGGCTGAAGATCGGAGACCCTGCCAGAGAAACAGTGGGATCTCTACCATGACAGTTGTGCTTCTGAGCCTCTTTAAGTGTGTGTGTGTGTGTGTGTGTGTGTGTGTGTGTGTGTGTGTGTGTGTGTGTGTGTGTGTGTGTGTGTGTGTGTGTGTGTGTGTGCAGAGCTCTCTTCAAAGACAAAACAACTAGGCTGCCTCAGTGGTTGCCGTTGACCTTAACTCTCGTGTCTCTGGGCGACTCTCAGAAGACGCCGGATGCTGTTCCTCGCCACCACTCAGACGACGCCCCCTTAACCTAATTCTTCTCTTGACATGCTAATTCTGTCGGTGCAGAATGCAAGACTGGCGCAGACCATGGAGGAGAGTGCCCCCGTGTTTCAAACCGGCGGTGGGACCAGCGGCACCTACCCGGCCAGCATCTCGAAGATCAGGATGCCCAGGGCCCACCAGTCCACTGCGCGGCCGTGCCCCTTGCTTTGGATGACCTCGGGCGCCAGGTACTCAGGAGTCCCGCAAAGTGTCCAGGTCCTGAGAGAGAGAGATAGAGATAGATACAGAAATATACATTTAATTGATGTTCCTATACAGTAGACCAACGAGAGACAAGTGTTTACAGTTTTCTGCCATTTACTTATTTTTTTTTATTCATTTGTATTTATTTTTTATCTAAAAAATCTTGTGTTTCGTCTTTATTCCTTGACGAGAGAGAGAGAGAGAGAGAGAGAGAGAGAGAGAGAGAGAGAGAGAGAGAGAGAGAGAGAGAGAGAGAGAGGGCGGTGGGGGGGGGGGGGGGGGGGGGCTGCAGTGTGACAGATACGGCTGAGCTGCTGAAGTCTTAAATCAGAAACAGCCCTCGCCTGCACTTAACACTGGCGTGCGTTATGAAAGGTTAATTACTGCTGATATGTGAAGAATAAGAGATGAGCAGCTTGTCATTAGAAGAGACAGCAGCAGCTCCCTGATATACAAGCAACAATTTAAGGCAATGTCTGCTACCAATCACCACCAGCCTGATCTTTTCACTGCATGTCATTCTAGCCCACGGTGTCACCTGCATATATTCAACCATACTGTCCCTGAATCCAATCTGGCGTCACCTTATGTACCGTGCAATGCTTACCCTGTATTAAAGGTGCTATAGATAGCATTTGCATGTAATCATTTAAAAAATGATCATCCACAGAGGTTTTAGAAAGGTGCGGAATAAAAGTATTGCCTTTCCCCCAAGAAAATGTATTCATGAATGTATCGTTTCAAAAGTTTTGGTGGGTCCAAAATTAATGTTGTATTCTCTCCATATCTCCCATTTCCCCACGGGGAATGCACCTGCTTGCAAAAAATTACATGCTGGTGCTTTAGTGCGACATCTAGTGGCTGAATGTTATCTACACCTTTAACTCATTGGCCACCAAACCGTCGCCAACCCCGACTTTTCTCGGGTTTTGAACCTTTTGATATTTTCTCTTTGATCCCTGTTCTAAACACTCACTCGGAGCTGCCTGTCTCCCTGGTACAGCTGCCTACGTTGGAAATGCAATGATGATTGAATCCCGCCAGGTGGCAGTATCGCCTAACTTTTGAACTGGGGATATCAGTTGTCTTCCAGTACCGAGTTACCTCCGGCTACTTCCGCCTCGGAGTGGATCGGGACATAGCAATCGGTAGGAGATTTGGTGCCTCAGACCTATTCTTTCACGTATGGTAGCCATGCCCAATATACACAAGTAATTGCGATCGCCATGGGACGACTGGGATTTATTCATTTTGGAGTACCTTCTGACTGAGGTAAGGTCTATCTTAGGTAACCTGCTGGTATTTATTTTCTTACCTAAAACATGCTTCTGTACCGATCAGTGTCGTATTTTACCGGACCTAAAACATGCTTTTGGTAACAATCGCAGTTTCGAGGTAGAACGACCCCCCCCCTTGATGATTTTGTGAAGACACATATGTATATGGTATACACCTTTGATTTGGAAGTATTTGGAGTTTCAGGCGAGCAACCTGAACGATTTGGGCATATTGCATATAAAGCAGCATATCTCGCTATCTAGGAAAAAAGACTGGATTATTTTGGAAAGGGGCGATGTTTAGCATGGAATAGCGCACAAACTACAGTATGTAGAAATGAACTGGTTAATCAGTGTTGGACTATGAACAATGCCTGTAAAATGAGCCATACTATTGTCTCCATAGCTATAATACAGAACACACGATGGGTCCGCAAACATCTCTAAAATAGTCAATAAGGCTGGCGCCATTGAGTAGAGATGGGAAAACCATGTGGCGGTCAATGAGTTAAGGCGCCCGGATCCCAATATGCTATAATAGGAATCCGTATACGTATAGTTCATCACAGGGCTGAGTTATGGATTTTTATATTTTTTTCAATGCAAATTGACTGGTAAAGCCCAAGAGGTTTGTTCAACAATTTCCCTAGAAGATAGTTTATTGTATGATACTGTGAAGGCTGCCATCCTTCGTGCATATGAGCTTGTGCCTGAAGCTTATAGGCAGAGGTTTCGCAATCACGAGAGCTGCCAACCAGACCTTTGTAGAGTTTGCTAGAGAGAAGGGAACTCTTTGATAAGTGGTGTGCAGCAAGCAAGGCCTCAGATCTTAACTCTCTCAGAGAACTCATTATATTAGAAGAGTTTAAGAATCGTTTGCTAGAGCGTATCGTCATTTACCTGAGTGAGCAGAGTGTCCACTCTGCAGCAGGCTGCTGTATTAGCATAAAACTGTGTTTGTGGATAGGCGTGACTCCTTTCTCCCCCATGATTTCTCTCAGAAACATTCCGTCCCCAACCATTCAGAATTCACACACCCCCGACCAAAAATGTCACCTCCACGCTCAAAAGAGGAGCGGGCATGTTACTACCGTCATAGATCTGGTCATGTTATTTCTGAATGTTTAACATTGAAACGTAAGCAGCAACCGTCCTCTCAGAACTTTAGGCAACCCAAAGGGGTTGGTCTGATTAAAATGGCACCTGCTCCTGGTTCCGATTGGCAGATGCACCATGATCAGGATGTTCTCGACCCTTGTTTCAGGCCATTTATTTCCAAGGGTTTAGTTTCCTTGACAGGGGATCAAAAAGATCAGTGTACAGTTCAGATCTTACGAGATACTGGAGCCTCACAATCCTTTATCCTCTCTGATGTACTGCCTCTGTCTGAGAAATCTTCCTGTGGTTCTAGTGTCCTAGTTCAATGTATTGAGATTTCGTGCCATCCCCTTTACACTGTATTCATGTACAATCTGATTTGGTCACTGGTTTCTTTAAAGTAGGGGTGCGACCCTCCTTGCCAGTTAAAGGCATTTCCTTTATCATGGGAAATGATTTAGCTGGAGGCCATGTGAACGCTGTGCTGGAAGTGTTGGATCACCCAGACAGATTCTCTGCCTGATGACCTGTCACAGAACTTCCCTGAAGTTTTTTCTGCAAGTGTTGTCACTAGGGCTCAATTGAAAAAGAGGGGTGATGAAATTGACTTGTCTGACTCTGTTTTTGCTTCAGCATTTGTCAGGGAGGAGTTGCTGGCTCCAACTTCTGACACCGCTGACAAACCACCGACTCAGTACACCCAAAGACAACTGTAACTAGTTCAGATGCATTGAAGTTACCAGTTACTTGTGAAATGCTAATTACTGCCCAGAAGGCTGACCCTTCTCTTGCTAAATGTTTCTCTTCTCTTGAGACAGAACAGAGGAGAGTTGCATTCTTATTTTGTGGATGAAGGAGTTTTGATGCGTACATGGAGGTCCCATGCTACTAGACAGGCAGAGCATGAGCAATCAGAGATAGGGCTACCAGATCAGAAACCAGACTGGAGCACTGTCTATCAGATTGTTGTCCCTGCAGTTTATCATCAGCATGTACTGTTCTTGGCCCATGACCACCCTTGGTCTGGACATTGGGAGTCATAGTCAACAACAGAATACTTCAACATTTCTTTTGGCCCGGTTTGAAGTCCGATGTAGCACAGTACTGTCGTACCTGTAGTACTTGTCACATCACCGGAAAGCCAAACCAGGTAATTCCACCTGCTCCCCTCTGTCCCATACCAGCGGTCTGTGAACCATTTGAATGTCATAGTTGATTGTGTTGGTCCGTTGCCGAAGACCAAAGCCGGCAACCAGTTGTTGTTGACAATAATGTGTACTGCCACCCGTTTTCCTGAGGCTATACCTCTTCGCAAAATTACAGCTCATGTAATAATTAAGGCTTTGACCAAGTTCTTCTCCACGTTTGGACTGCCTGACGGCGTTAAAGGAACACGCCAACATTATCCCTGGAGATGGCGCCGCAACGAACGGCTGCCTGTCTGTGCGCTCCGTCGAGACTGTGCTTACTTTTGTTAATATTTATAGTTTTTAGAGTTTTGTTTGTACCAACTGTTGGTGCATTTAATGTATATGACCGTCAGTCACTCATAGACATTGGATTACGGGAAACTTACCAACTGGATTACTCACTGGACCAGCTTTCCGAACCGCAACAATGGCCTGAAGAAATTCTCCGGAGATTAGGACCAGATCCTTTGTACCTTGATCCCAGGAAAAGAGGACCCAGACGACGAGGAAAGAGAGCTGGAGTCCGTAACAGGCTGAGAACCAGGCGGCACAGGACACCACTACCCAGTATATTGCTAGCCAATGTACAATCAATTGACAATAAACTGGATGACATCCGAGCAAGGATTCAATATCAAAGAGACGTTAGGGACTGCAACGTTCTCTGCTTCACTGAAACGTGGCTCACGCCGGAGGTCCCAGACCACGCAATTCAACCGGCCGATAACTTCTTTATCCATCGCAAGGATCGGTCATCAGAGTCCGGTAAACAACGTGGAGGAGGTATTGCCTTCATGTTTAACAAAAATTGGAGCGATCCAACTAACGTGAAGGAATTATCCAACCACTGCTCCCCAGAACTGGAATATATAAATATTAAGTGTCGTCCTTTCTTCCTCCCGAGGGAGTTAACAGCGATCAACCTGATCGGAGTGTATATTCCACCGCAAGCCAGCAACAACGCCGCGCTCTCCAGACTCCACGACGAGGTAAATAGAATACAAGTGGCGAACGTTAACGCCGCCATTTTGGTGCTGGGCGATTTCAACAGCGCCAATCTGAGAAAGGTATTACCTGACTTCTATCAGCATGTGACTTGCAACACCAGAGGCGGTAACATCCTAGATCACTGTTACACGCAATTTAAAGGTGGCTACAAGGCTCATTCTGATAGTGGCTTTGGTAAATCAGATCACGCGTCAATCTTTCTTTCACCAAAGTACAAACAGAGAATTAAAAGTACTCCTGTAGTCTCGCGAGAGGTGCAGAAATGGGATTTGACGTCAGAGGAGACGCTCCGGTCTGTGTTTCACTGCACAGACTGGAATGTGTTCCGCGACACAGATAACATTAATGTCTACACGGAGACAGTGCTGGACTATGTTTGTACTAGGGTGGAAGAAACAATCCCCACTACCACAATGAGAGTTTACCCAAATCAAAAACCCTGGGTAGACAAATCCGTCCGTGAAGCTCTGAGAGAGCGCACCAAAGCATACAACGACGGCCTAGTGGCAGGCAACATGAATGACCACAAGGTGGCGCGATACAACGTAAGGAGGACAGTGTCAGAGGCCAAACGGCGCTACAGGGATAAAATTGAACTCCAGTTTGAACAAGCTGACTCTAGAGCTATGTGGCAGGGGCTCAAAACGATGACAGACTACAAAGGCGCCTCCCTCAAACTGAACAGTGACATCTCCTTAGCAAATGACCTCAATACCTTCTATGCGAGGTTTGATGCTGGTAATAACAACACCAGCTCACAAGCCACGGCAATGGGGGGGGGGGGGGGGGGTCGGCTGCTGATGGAGGCGCAGTGTTCAGGGTAACAGAGCATGAGGTGAGGCGGACCTTTAAAAAAGTGAATATCAGGAAGGCAGCAGGTCCGGACGGCATCCCCGGCCGCGTCCTAAAAGTCTGTGCCGACCAACTGGCCCCAGTATTCACTGACATATTTAACCTGTCCTTAGAACAGGCTGTCATCCCCACCTGCCTGAAGAAGTCCACTATTATCCCTGTACCCAAAAAATCCAAGCCTGCTTGCCTCAACGACTACCGCCCTGTAGCTCTCACCTCCATAGCCATGAAGTGCTTTGAGAAGCTAGTAAAGGGCTACATCTGCTCCTCCCTCCCCATCAACATGGACCCCCTGCAATTTGCATACCGCCCCAACAGGTCCACGGAGGACGCCATAGCCCATGTGCTGCACACAGCAGCATCACACCTGGACAAGAGGCAGGGGAACTATGTGAGAATGCTATTCATCGACTACAGCTCGGCATTCAATACCATAGTCCCCTCCATACTCATAGCCAAGCTCAGGGACCTGGGCTTGGGCTATGACCTCTGCCAGTGGGTCTTGGACTTCCTGACTGGCAGACCCCAGGTGGTGAGAGCAGGCAACTGCACCTCCTCATCCATCACCCTCAACATAGGGGCCCCCCAGGGCTGTGTTCTGAGTCCCCTCCTCTACTCCCTGTACACACACGACTGTGTGGCTCAGCGGAGTAGCAATACAATCATCAAATTTGCTGACGACACAGTGGTGGTGGGCCTGATCTCTGCCAACGACGAGAGGGCCTACCTGGAAGAGGTCAAGGTCCTGGCGGGATGGTGCCAGGAAAACAGCCTCTCCCTGAACGTCAGCAAAACAAAGGAGATGATTGTGGACTTCAGGAGGTCGGGGGTCAAGGACTACAGCCCCCTCAGCATCGACGGGGCACCGGTTGAGAGAGTCAACAGCTTTAAGTACCTCGGAGCCTACATATCCGAGGACTTGACATGGACCACACACATTGACAGTGTTGTGAAGAAGGCACGACAACGCCTCTACTTCCTCAGGCGCCTAAGGAAGTTCCAAGTCAGTCAGAAGATCCTTAAGAACTTCTACTCATGTACAATAGAGAGCATCTTGACCGGCAACATCACCTCCTGGTTTGGGAATAGCACTGCACAAGACCGAAGCAGACTACAAAGAGTGACACGTTCAGCCGAACGCACAATTGGAGGGGGGCTCCCCACCCTCCAGAACATTTACAACAAGCGTTGCACGGGCAAGGCTAAGAGAATCATTAAAGACTCCAGTCACCCGAACAACTGCCTCTTTGAACTGCTGCGGTCAGGCAAGCGATACCGGAGTCTCAAGGCGAGCACAGAAAGACTCAGAAGAAGCTTCTATCCCCAGGCCATCAGGCTGCTAAACGAACAATGAATGAACACTACACAACAACAACCACCAAACGCACATAGCACACACATCCACACGCACACACTCACTTTAAACAAACACACTGTAGCACCCACTCCACACACTTTATAGCACACACCCACTTTAAACAAACACACTGTAGCACCCACTCCCCACACTTTATATTTATTGATGAAGGATTGCACTACAACTCGTACACCTTACTGTAAATTGTACCTAAAATTGTACCTCATCCCATTTCTGCTTTGCACTAGATAGTACTGTACATTAGTACACTGCATAGTATTGTATATTATATGGTAACTCAGAACATTGTACATATGTCTATACCGAACACTGTGACCTCATTTTTCTT
Organism: Notolepis coatsorum; assembly: GCF_963971535.1. Lineage (NCBI taxonomy): Eukaryota > Metazoa > Chordata > Actinopteri > Aulopiformes > Paralepididae > Notolepis > Notolepis coatsorum. Next base: position 28,504,613 of record NC_140165.1, read on the forward strand.
TTTCTAAATTACATGCTATATTATGTTATTTGATACTATCTTGTCTAGCACAGTCTCTGGAGCGTAACAGTAAGAAGCATTTTGTATGAAAGTATTCTGTACTTCTGTATGACAACTATTAAAGAACTTGAACTTGAACTAAGGTAGTACAGACTGACAAAGGCACCAACTTTGTCTAGGTTATTTGAGCAAGTGTTGCAGTCCCTGGGTATCCGACATATAGTGTCCAGTACCTACCACCCTGAAACTCAGGGGGCTCTAGAACATTGGCATCAGACATTAAAGTCCATGTTGCGTAAATATTGCTTAGACACAGAGAAAGATTGGGATGAGTGTCCCCCTTGTTCTATTTGCTGCACGAGAGACAATGCAGGAGTCTCTTGGTTTCAGTCCTGCTGAGCTCGTTTTCGGGCACACTGTTAGAGGACCTCTGAAAGTTCTTAAAGAACGGTTTATGTCAAAGGGTGCCAGCACACCCACTAATGTTCTTGATTTTGGTAGCCAGTTTCGAGAGCGACTGCATCAGGCGTGCTCTCTCGCAAAAGAAGCGCCCTCTTCTTCCCAGAGAACTATGAAGCGGCACTATGACGAGAAAGCCGTTTCTCGATCTTTCCAGCCAGGTGATAAGGTTCTAGTCCCGTTACCTATCCTTGGCTCTGCTCTTTCTGTTCGTTTTTCTGGACCTTATGCAATAGACAAGAAAGTAAGTGATAGTGACTATGTAGTTCGCACACCTGATCGTAAACGTCACTCTCGTGTTTGCCACATCAATATGCTAAAACCATATTTCTCCAGAGATAGTCTGCAGGTAAAGACCTCAGACCAGACAGCAGGACTGGCTGTCTCTGCTGTTGCCTCAACTCCTATAGTTCCAGACTCTCCTAACGTTAGTGGTGAGGATGTAGATGGCTTAGAGTTGCGCAATGCAGCACATCAGTGTGCTAGATTGTCCAACACTGAGATGTTATTGAACCTGCCCACTAACTTGGCACACTTACCCGAGGAGCAGCGAGAGGACATCACAACTTTGATTCAGGCCTACCTGGCTCTGTTTGGTGATGTTCCTCATGTACTTCTGTATTGGCCCATGATATTAATGTTAACAATGCTGTGCCTATCAAGCAACATGCATACCGTGTTAACATCACCAAGAGAGCGATGATGCAACAGGAGGTTGACTGAAACATGGTTTAGCTAAGCCAAGTTGCAGTCCTTGGAGTTCACCTTGCTTGTTGGCTCCCAAATCGGATGGAACTACTAGATTTTGTACCGATTTCCGAAAGGTAAATGCTGTCACCGTGCCCGATTCCTTCCCACTGCCCTGCATGGAAGATTGTATTGACAACCTTGGATCCGCCACCTATGTTAGCAAGCTAGATTTGTTAAAGGGTTACTGGCAGGTCCCTTTGACCCCCGTGCCTCGGAAATCTGCGTTTGTTACTCCTGACAACTTTTTGCAATATACTGTGATGCCTTTTGGAATGCGTAATGCCCCGGCCACTTTCCAGCGACTGGTGAATCTAGTCCTGGCTGGTGTTCCAAATTGTAATGCCTATCTTGATGACCTGGTTGTCTATTCGACCAACTGGCGTGACCAGATGACAACCTTACAAACAGTCTTTGACCACTTAGCTGAAGCCTCCCCGACCCTTAACCTTGCCAAGTGTGAGTTCGGCAAGGCTACAGTTACCTATCTTGGTAAGCAGGTAGGACAAGGACAAGTGCGTCCGGTGGATGCAAAAATATCTGCAATCACAACTTTTCCAGTGCCTACTACTAGGCGGGAATTGCGTAGATTCCTTGGGATGGCTATGTATTACCGTGGCTTTTGCCGGCATTTTTCTTCTGTCGTCACTTCTCTCACTAGCCTGTGTAGCCTGTCCAAACCATTCATTTGGACAGCTGATGCATTTGAAGGTGTTAAAGCTCTCTTATGCAGTTCCCCTGTTCTCTCTGCTCCAGATTTCTCCCTGCCGTTCCAGTTGGAGGTGGATGCCAGCGGGGTGGGAGCTGGAGGAGTGTTATTACAGGAGGATCACCTGGTTTGTTATTTTTCCCGGAAATTTAACTAAACTATTCCACTATTGAAAAGGAGACTTTGGCTATGTTGTATGCTTTGCAACATTTTGAGGTATATGTCGGTTCAAGCGCGTTACCGGTGGCGGTGGTAGTATACACCGACCACAACCCGTTGACATTTCTGTCGCGGATGTACAACCACAATCAGCGCCTCATGCGTTGGGCGCTCATAGTCCAAAATTATAACCTCGAAATAAGGCATAAGAAGGGATCCGAGAATGTGCTGGCGGATGCTCTATCTCGGAGATAAGAATCATGCTGTCAACTTGTTATTTGTTGTTGACCCGAGTGGTTGTTGTACCAACTGCTCTTTTTTTTTTTTTTTTTTTTTTTTTAGCCCTTTACTTGGAAGTACATATTAAATTATCTCGGATATGGGAATCTCATTGTTAAAAATATGTTTTGTTGATGTTATGCGTTATATGTCAAACAGGTTTTTGTCTTGTGTGGGGGTGTTACATCCCCAGTGTGTGTCTTGTTCTCCATTTTGTTTCCTCCCTCCAGCCAGAACCCATCCTCCACCATTGGTCCCTGCTATGCCTGCCCCTCCATTGGTGGACTACGTAGCAGCACAGCACTGATTGGTCGATGGGTTTCAAGACTCCAAGACCCAATCAGAAACCATCACCCACCACCCAATCCTGGATCACCACACCCTGTTAAAACATGGCTGCTCACTTCAGTCATGCTCTCTCTCTGGCATGAGGCTAGGCCTAGTGATATTTTGAGACATTGACTTTGGATAATATTGCATTTGTTTGTTGGCCTTTGTATTAGTGACATTGCCTTTGTGTGTATGGCCACAGAGAGAGCATTGTTAGCTATAGATTGTTGTGTTATATGTTTGCCATTCTTGTATGTATCATTAATGTGTTAAAGGGGCAAAAATACTGCTAAATATGGTCCCCAGAGCGATTCCTATCAGTGCCGAATTCCAGGGTTATAGGCCATCACCATGTTTTTTCATTTAGGAGTGAGCCAGGAACTTACAACCACTTCAGGTTCAAAATGGGCCCCACCATTAGAACATACTCAATGTATAGGGTCATAGGCCCCCGGGAAGGACCCCAAAACGTAGTGTAAAAATAGTTGTGTAGGCAATGTTAACATATTGGAATTTGGCAATCTGCCAATTTCCAATATACCCCGTTGATAGTGATTTTTTAAGGCCTTTTCATTTAGGAGTGAGCCAGGAACTTACAACCACCTCAGGGTCACAATGGGGGGTGGGTTAGTGGAACCAGGCTGGGGAAAGCCCAGGTGGAAGAGGAGACATATTATTAGGCCCTACATGAGTTGGCCCGGGTTAACGAAGGCCAGACTCGGGTAGGGGGTAAGTATAGGCTCCCCAGTCATCCACTAGGATGGCACTGCTGGGTGTGGTGGTCAGGGCCCCTAAGACCTTAATCGGTGCCCAGTCTTCTATCTGGGTGGTTATCACCCAACCACGCAACAGCACATCCGCACCACACACGTTGAATCAGACTTTAACCCCTGTAATTGGACTTTTCCAAATTCATTCACATATCCTCCAAATAATCAGCATCCCCCTGGGTTGCGGAACCAGGCTGTGGATGTGAAGTAAGGCTGCAACAACTAATCAATTACAAAAATAGTTGGCAACTACTTTTATAATTGATTAGTTGGGTCTATGGTTACACCCTCATGGCCTGTTGTTGAAGCCATTTGATGTATAACAAAGTTAACACTTAGTTTATGTTGAGTTGTGTTTTTTTTGCTCTCTTGATGTACAGCATGTTATTTTCTTTTTATCCGATTCATCAAAGTAATAATGGATAGATGAATGTGTTATCAACATAGCTGTTAGTTGCAGCCTTAATGTGAAGAGGATCCTTTCATTCAACAGCATGTTCACATCAGTCCGTTTGGATCTATTTATTTCCCCCCCATTTAACTCTTTGTGCGCCAAACACATGCTTTTGGTAACGATCGCAGCTTCGTAAAATGACCCCCCCCCCCCCCCCCCCCCCTTGATGGTGACCGTCAGTTGTGTGATAGTAAAGGGTTAACCTTCTGTCGTGTGGCAGTGAAAGGGTTAAGAAGCAAGTTGTGCTACGCAAAGTGGGAATACTCCCAGCTGGATGGCCACAGAGTTGGATTTGGGGGAGATGCTTGTGCAGGAGGAGTTGGGGACTGAAGCAGAAGAGTCAGTTCCATTTGATGAGGGCCTGCAAGAGCTTGCAGCGTGTCAGGAAGGATGAAGAACAAACGGCTAAACTTGATTCTGCAAATTGCAAGGTGGAGGCCTTAGAAGTGGCCCTGAAGAAGTCACTAGAAAAATTTGCATTCTCCACCGGGTCACCGTCAAGATATTGACTCAGCTGCCACCCTTCTCGCTCAGCCTAGCCCATCGACCGGCTCGCCGCTCCATTTCACACCAGACCTGTCAAAAGACGAGGCAGTTGCTGATGGACAAGGAAAAGAGTCGGTCTGTGCTTTTCTCCCCCTCCCTCTTATCGCTTAGTAAGTGAAGTTTAGTCATTGTATCAGGCAAACAAGACATTCATTATGGTACGTGTTTGCTGTGTACACAGGTAAAGATGAGGGAAGACCAGAGGAAGCAACTCTGGGCAAGGGTGGTGACGTCTCCTTGAAAATTAGGAGGGACGACCAGAGAAAGCAGCTCTGGGTGAGGGTGCTGATGTCTCCATGAAACGGAAGAGGGACGAACAGAGGCAGCAGCTTCGGGCAAGGGTGCTGATGTTTCCCTTGAAACTGAGGAGGGACAAACAGAGGAAGCAGCTCTGGGCGAGGGTGCCGATGTCTCCTTGAAACTGAGGAAGGACGGACAGAGGAAGCAGCTCTGGATGAAGGCAATGGTGCCGATGTCTCCCTTGAAACTGAGGAAGGATGAACAGAGGAAGCAGCTCGGGACAAGGGTGATCAAAAAGAAAACAAAACTTGGATTTTAGTTTAGTTGCTCAAAAAGGATGACACACACACTGTTGTACAGTGTTCAAGAAGTAGTTAAATTACTTGTAGTTTACCCAAAACTGCTTTTGTATATAGTTTAAATAGTTGTTTTTGATTTGCTGTTCTTTTTTTATTGTTATATTTGCAATTGTGTGTTTTATAACTTTTATTGTGTTTTCAAGGTTTTTGTTATTTATAGGGGTGGAACGGTACGTATTTGAACCGTGTAGCGAACAATACACACATGCGCCGAACCGTGGAGGTCATAGTGGTAGTAGTAGAGGTAGTGGTGGTGGTAGTGGTAGTAGTAGTGGTGGAGGTAGTGGTAGTAGTAGAGGTGATGGTGGTGGTAGTGGTGGTGGTGGTACAGTAGTAGTAGTGGTGGAGGTGGTGGTAGTAGTAATAGTTCTTCATCAATGGCTGTGTGTTCTATTCAGTGTTTATTTTGCCATCGTTCGATGTATTTGTTCATTTATGTTATATAATACATGTTAATGTTCTGTTTGGGTGGAATAACCCTTTCAAACTATTTGGGTGGAATAACCCTTTGTCCAAATAGCCCTATATGGCTTCCCCTTAAGAACAATATCCCCCTCTAGTGGCCATTTGCTGTACATTTATGGGACCACCAAAATCCCATATAACATTATTGCTATTTGTCGCCAAATTCAGGATGTTCGCCATATGACAATATACAGCCCATGAATTTTCACCGGAAAGCCCTATGAGTGTCTTAAATGTGCCATATTTCCAAGTAACGAATCAAGTTCTGGAGTGTGTATAAAACAAATTGAGACCACCGGCACTTCAACACGGCACTCACCTTCGCTGCTCTAGCCTCACAGGGTCTGGTGAAACACACTTTAGTCAGCCTCCTCGTGATACTAGAAGTATGCCTTGAATGAACAAGACACAGAACGTGGGGAATTTTTTGCAACACTGGGAAACAAACACGCAGCCACCTCGACCACCAAGAAACAAAGAATTCACTCTGCAAAAAGTCTGCAAGTAAAAAAAAAAAGTAAACAAGAGGCAACAGAGCAAAGAGGCTCATGGGAAATGTATTAAAAACACAAGAGACGGCGGCACTTGTGGCCGGAAAATGCCAGAAACACATCGTCACTTTAAACCCTGGTCTGAAACGTCTCTCCGGTGTCACCCTTACTCCTTGGTCTTGATTAAACACCAGAGCTGCTCGCCCTATCTCCCTAGATGTTCACCATGTTAACACTTCCTTTGGCTAATCCTCCATCCATCTTGCTGCTCCCAGCAGTCGGAACGAGATGCAAAATACTTTGAAAACAGACAAATTGATGACCCTCACTATTTTTAAGGACTCTATTGCAGAGTTTTTTCACACACACACACACACACACACACACACACACACACACACACACACACACACACACACACACACACACACACACACACACACACACACACACACACACACACACACACACACACACACACACACACACACACACACACACACACACACACACACACACACACACACACACACACACACACACACACACACACACACACACACACACACACACACACACACACACACACACAATTTAACTGATATTTAAATGTGTCTGTTTTGCTTCATGTCTTGCATGACTTGTAATTTTACATGGTTGTGTGTTTGGTGTGCGTTTTAATTATGCTCTTACCTCTGTGATGGTATGTATCATTTGTGTCCAATAGCTGGATGGTTCTCTTCAAGAGGCCATTTTCTCCTCTCCCCAGGCAGTCATTGTAAATAAAAAAAATGTCTTAACACATTAATTGACAAAAACTCGTTATTGCCCGCCATGCGAATATCACCAAAAACGAGTTAACTCGTTTTTATGATCGTTATTTATTTTATTCGCTATATCTATTCTTATTACATGCCGTTTTCACATTCGCCGAAATGCTTGCTTGTGATTGGTCAATAGCGCGCGTCAGAGGTCAGTTATCAGACAATAATGACCGCTGTGGGACAATAATGACCGCTGTGCGCAGCTGTTCGCAATCAAGCCCACTGACAAACACTGTTTCAGTGCAGCCAATCAGACACACCTGCCAGGCTGCCCGCGATAATAATAATCACTTTATTTGGGCTGACAGAGCCACAGAACAACTGCGATTTGTCAAATGAATTAGGTATATTGTTAGTAAGTTAGCTATGTAATAAGCGGGATAATGTATAGCTTTACTCGGTCATCATCGCAAAATAATTGACCTTCACTGACGTTTAAAACACCTCGCCGAGGCGGCTCGGTATTTTAAACTATGTGTCGGTCAATTATTTTGCGACAATGACCTCGTAGCTATACATTATCCCTTACATAATTCATGGCTGCAGCCTCTGCAGACCCTGGTGAATGTGTCTGAGCTGGTAGACGGTCAACACCGCCCTCTACTGCCTTGCGTAGCTATTGCACTTCATCGGAAACAGTCTGGTGTGTTTTCTGAGCCGATCTGAGCCGTGGGGTTTAAATACTCAGGCGAGGCAGGCCTTTACAACAATGGCATGGAACCCTAACCCCGCCTGCCCATTCATGTGTAACACTCGGTAATGTCGGGGACAGGATCGCTGTGGATAACTGGAATGGCGATCAGATAATTGGATTCTTTTTTTTGCATTACATCAGAGACAAGGTAAGAACACTATATATAAGGCGGCTGGGTGGCACAGCGGAGATTGCGCTCGTCATCAATGCGAGAGATTCCGGTCTCGAATCCAGGTGTCAGCATTAGGGCTGCAACGATTAGTCGACATAATCGACGATGTCGATTATGAAAAATCGTCGACGAGATATTGTTGCGTCGATTAGTCATTAAAAACAATAACAATAACAATTAATAATAAGTAACTGCAATGCGCAAATGTTCATTTGTAACTGCAATGCACTACAGGAACTGCTGGGGGCAGTATAGTTTCCATTGTCTGACTGCAGTGCATTCTGGTACTTAACGGCGCAGCCTGCAGGTAAGAACTTCACTTCAGAAGAAAGAATGAACGATGGCGGAAGGGAGAGAGAAAGACAGAGGAGATGAGATGGCGGAAGGGAGAGAGAAAGACGGAGGAGATGAATTAAAAAAAGCGAGACCGAGGGCATCAAAGGTGTGGGAATTCTTTACAGATGACAAACCGAAGAAAACTGTTAAATGCCGATTATGCAAGGTGGAATTGGCATTTCACAGCAGCACCACGGCGATGCACGAACATCTAAAACGAAAGCACCCCGGAGCCACGGTGACGTCGTCTGAACATGGGTAAGTTCTAGAGTAGTTAGCCATAGTATTGTATTTTTTACGTTGGAAAACAGAACGTCTCATGGATATGGATATAATGCTTGCTATGCGAACTCTATTGCTGAGGCTTATAGAGGCTGCGCTGCTGCTGTATGTTGTAAGTAACGTTAAACAGCGCCATGCTTAGTAGTTAGTACAGGTGAGGTTACAGCGTTGCTGGCGCTGCTTCACTTTTAGTTTCGTTTGTTATGCCGACCAACCGGATACGGAAATACCTCACGTATATATCTGTAGTCACTCTGTCTGTAGTCCACAAAATAATATCCCTTAAGCGATAACTCCCTCTAGTGGGAAAACATAGATATTGCATCTCAATATTATTACTTCTAGCCTAGGTATATATAAGGCTGACTATAATTAATAAAAATAAACTGATAGTCTGATACTATAGCCTACAAATTCTGATGATAATTAATACAGCTTTCTGTTTTTTTTGTTCTCTTTCTATTGTAGGGCAAAGCAAACACGTGTGGATGAGTTTGTCCTGAAGAGAGGCTCATGCACCCCTCAAATGGCTGGAGTCTTCACAGAGAGCATCCTCACCATGCTTGTTAAAGACATGAGACCATTATCGATGGTTGAAGATGAGGGCTTTAAGCAGATGGTCACCACATAACATTCCGTTCAGGTTACACCTTACCTTCCAGAACTCATTTTACAAAGCTCATGGAGAGAAAGTATGAAGATACTTTGGCTACGGTTAAAATTGCTCTTAAAGCAAACAAGAACAAGATTGCCCTGACAACTGATGCCTGGACCAGTGTTGCGACAGAGGCATATCTTGGCATCACCTGTCACTTTATAAGTGATGACTGGAAGCTCAATAGCTTCTGCCTCACAACCATGCCACTCGAAGAACGGCACACTGGGACCAACATTGCTACATGGATTGAGCAGGCTGTGGAAAGGTTTGAGATCCCTCCAAGCAAGCTTGTGGCGGTTGTTCATGACAATGGCGCCAATGTCCTGCTGGCTGCTGGCATCAGAAATTGTAAATGGTGTACTGTGTTCCCCTGCAGGAGATGATGATGATCAGACAGACACACACAATACATTATAATTACACACACACACGCACTCCTCTCACTCACAGTGATCAGAGTAAGACACACACACATTGGACACATACACACTCCTCTCACTCACACACAGCGATCAGAGTAAGACACATACTAACACCACCACCAATACCACCACTACTAACACCACCACCACTACTAACACCACACCACCACTACTAACACCACCACCACCACTACTAACACCACCAATACCACCACTACTAACACCACCACCACTACTAACACCACCACTACTAACACCACCAATACCACCACTACTAACACCACCACCACCACCACTACTAACACCACCACTACTAACACCACCAATACCACCACTACTAACACCACCACTACTAACACCACCACCACTACTAACACCACCACCACTACTAACACCACCACTACTAACACCACCACCACTACTAACACCACCACCACTACTAACACCACCACCACTACTAACACCACCACCACTACTAACACCACCACCACCACTACTAACACCACCACCACCACTACTAACACCACCAATACCACCACTACTAACTCCACCAATACAACCACCACTACTAACATACACCACCAATACCACCACTGTCTGTCACACACACACACAGACTCCTCTCACACACAGCAAACAAAAGACCTAGAAGTCTGTCTGATCTGACTCATGTCATCCCCCTCTCCCCCTACAGCTGTTCCACGACGTCAGTACGTCACCCTTCTCTCCTGGTCCTGGACCAAGTTACAGCCCCATCAGCCGTGGTGCTGGGGGCAGATGCTGCTGCTAGTTATTTCTTTTTTTAATATTATTATTTTAGTAGTTATTTAAAGTACAGAGCATGTCGATATGCTTGCACTCACTGCAATTTAAAGAAATTGGTGTACTGTGTTCCCCTGCAGGAGATGATGATCATCAGACAGACAGACACACAATACATTACACAGTTACACACGCACTCCTCTCACTCACACACAGCGATCAGAGTAAGACACACACACATACTCCTCTCACTCACACACAGCGATCAGAGTAAGACACACACACATACTCCTCTCACTCACACACAGCGATCAGAGTAAGACACACACATACACACATTACACAGTACAGTACACACACTCCTCTCACTCTCACACAGCGATCAGAGTAAGACACACACACATACACAATTACACACACACACGGACTCCTCTCACACCTAGCAAACAAAAGACCTAGAAGTCTGTCTGATCTGACTCATCCCCGTCTCCCCCTACAGCTGTTCCACGACGTCAGTACTCAGTAGTGTACGTCACCCTCCCCTCCTGGTCGTGGACCAAGTTACAGCCCCATCAGCCGTGGTGCTGGGGGCAGATGCTGCTGCTAGTTATTTATTTTTTCTTATTATTATTTTAGTTATTTAAACTTAAAGTACAGTGCACTACACTTCCAATTTTGTATTATTTAATTTATTTATCTTAAGTTGTTATGAGTGATTGCACTTGACTCAATGCACTGACTGACTGTATTCTTGACTTCAACATTTCAAATACATTTCATTTAAAGTTGCAAGATCCAAATTCAAATGTTTCATGAGTCATTATTTTAATTTGCTATGGGATCATCATGTTATGATGTTGTTGTTTGGTCCTGACAAGAGTCTCAAAGTCTGGGGTGATGGTAGACAAGCAACTCTGAGGTCATGCTCAATGTCCAATCTGTTCCTCTGCTCTGTCTTCAGCTGGACCAGAGCTGAGAAGCCACTTTCACAAAGATAGGTAGTTTAAAAAAAATTAAAAAAATCATTTTTTTTTGTTGTTTACATTGGTTTTCGATTAGTCGACTAATCGAAAAAATAATCGGCAGATTAGTCGACTACCAAAATAGTCATTAGTTGCAGCCCTAGTCAGCATTGCCTCTGGCTTGGACCAGCCGTCATACTAACTCGTTTGGCTGAGTTAGCGGGAGGGAAGTTGATGGGTGGTAATCTGGCGTTGTGGACAGCGACTCCTACAGGTCAGGTCTGGACGCCTGCACAGCAAAAGACAGGAAGTGGTGAAGGCAGCGTGACCTCCCAGGCGTTACACTTCACCAATGAGAGTCCGCGCTGTCAGGTGAAAAGAGGCTACAAGGGCCATTTCATGTATGCACGAGGAGACATAATAATGATAATCTGGCATTGATTTCAGGATGATTAGATAATCAGCCGAAAAATTACAACGTGATAACTGGATTACACTAAAATGCCCTTTTCTCGTCTTTTCCTGAAATTACTCAGAATCACTCAAACTATACTCATATTCAAAACGGTATAAAACGGAAATGTACGGATGAAAAAACAATCTGTTTTTTTTAGGGCTGTCAGTTTATCGCGTTAATTAGATTAATTAATTACACAGCAAATAATCGTGTTATGAAAATTTACTCAAAATTAATTACAATTTTTTTATTTTTTTTTTATATATAATAATTTATTTTTTGTATCTCATTCATTCCATAAGCATGTAGAATACACATTTACAGATTTTTTTTTAATATGGTCCATTTGCATGTTCTTGGTATCTGATTCTAGGGACATCTATGAATCTCAGGGAATGTATTCCCAGTGTCAGAAATACTGTGGGCTAGATCCACAAAGAATGGATTGCACGGTGCAAGTTGCACCCTTTCTTACAATTCATTATGAATTGAAAATGGGGGACCCTGATGTAAACAAGACGAAAGTCTTTCTCTGGTCTGCATTCCCTTAACAATTGTGTGTATTGGGCCGTATTGTACCTATTCTGCAATCTGTTAATAACATTTTCATTCAATCAATCAATCTGCGCGGTGATTGATTGAATGAAAATTTTATTTTGAGTAAATTGTAATGAACCAAATGAGAATATCAATACATTTTCTTTTATCTTTGACTGTGAATAACACCATGCTCAAATTGACCAGACCTGAAAAATCTAAGCAAATTAATAGATGGAAGATGATTAAACAGAAGGTTTTGTAGATACAGTACTGAATTCTGCCATCCAATTTGAAATATGATTATAGAATATAGAATATTAGGCATAAAATGGTAATGCAATTAAAATGCGATTAATTAGATTAATTAATTACAAATCCTGTAATTAATTAGATTAATTTTTTTAATCACCTGACAGCACTAGTTTTTTTGCATGTTGACCAGAAGCACCTCACCGACAGTCGACAGCGTTATTAGATCCATAGCTATAATATAAAATATAGTTTTTTGACTCGCAAGATTGGCATTCTAAAACTATCTCCATTGAATAAAGACCTGGCGCTGAAGGGGGATCAGCACCCCCTGCTGCTGGCGGTCAATGTGTTAATTGGCCTGGTTAAATAAAGAATAAATAAAAATAAACATACAGGTTTGACAGGTGATGATTTAAATCCCCTGTCCGTTGTTTATCTCTGTTTGGAATGAATACATCTACACATTCCACACAGCGTACACAGAGCTACCTCCAGTTACATTGGGGGGGATGATGACGATGGAAACAGCCATTGGTAAAGTGATCCTGGATACTATATGCCCTGGCTGCGTCTAGCCTTGTAGTACTATAATGACATTGAGCTTGACGTCGATGTAAAAGTAATGCATCTCTTTCTATCTGGCACTATGTGAATAATGAGGATGACTGGTGACATACACCTCTTTCAAAACACAGCTGCTGACTTGCAAGTTGAACATTATATGAACGAATGCTCAAGCCCTTAACAAGGGCAGTACCTCTGGACCCCTAACCCTATTTCCAAATTTACAAAATATAAAATTAAATTTGTCTGTTATTTTAACTCGTTGTATTATCTCAACATTGTTGTGAATGTGAGCAACCTCAATGATTCTTCCTGTTTTTTCAACATTAAGTTAATATATTTAGGTGTTTTGAACCGCCATGTGATATTTGGTGCAAATACAATCTTTTTACCAACTTGCACAATATATGATATAGTTGTCAGATCAATTAATACAAGAGTAAGCTGTCAGACAGAGGAACTGGGTGGGGTGGGGGTAACTGTACATTGGATTATCGACGAAACCTTACTTGGTCCCAAGAAGAGGGTCTTGTGTATTATTGGGTTAGGACATTTACATTGGAGGGGGTTGAGTTAGGACATTTACAGGGGCCAGTTTCGAATTGCAGTCTCCCGTAGGTGCTCCTTGAGTAGTTTTAAAAGTGGGTAGTGATTCACATTCCTTTACAGCTATGGGTAGGGCGTTCCACATTGATGTGGCTTAACACTTTAATCGCCATGGGTTAAATTCATAATTTACCATCCCTCGCCAGCTCTATTTGTCTATGGAGAAGTTCCCCTTCTTTGCAGGGCTATAACTTTTTAAATTCTATTGATAAATTGCTAAATTGATAAACGTCGAGGAGGAGCTACAGGAGTGTTTCAGGTCGACAGACTGGGATATGTTTGAGAGGGCTTACGGTGATGACATTGATGGACTATCCCACTGCATCACAGACTACATCAGGTTCTGTGAGGAGAGCATCGTACCCACAAAGAGGGTACGCTGCTTCTCAAACAATAAACCCTGGATTAGCAAGGACATTAAACACCTGCTAAACAGGAAAAAGAGGGCCTTCATGGCAGGGGACACTGAGCAGGCCAGGGCTGTCCAAAGGGAGCTCAAAAAAGAGCTAAGGGCAGCCAAGGTCAGCTACAAGGACAGGCTGGAGGGCAGACTACAGGCCAACAACACCAGGGAGGTGTGGGCGGGGGTCAGGAAGATCACTGGTTTCAAACAGCAGGGCACAGCTGTGGAGGGCCCTCCAGAGCGTGCAAACGAGTTCAACTCGTTTTTCAACCGCTTTGACCAGAGTGGCCTCCCCACACCCCTCCCCCCACCCATCGACACCAGCACCAGATCACACCTACAAAGCAGCCCCCCCACCCCCCACACCCCCACACCCATCAGCAACGGCACCCCACCCCCAACACCAGCAGACTGCCCACCACCCCCAACCCTGACGATCACAACCAGTCAGGTCAGTAGGCAGCTCTCCAAAATTAATGTAAACAAGGCCAGAGGACCGGACAACACCAATCCCAGGGTGCTCAAGGTATGTGCAGAGCAGCTGGCAGCACCGCTCCAGCATCTTTTCAACCTCTCCCTGAGGCTGGAGAGGGTGCCCCAGCTCTGGAAGACCTCCTGCATTGTCCCGGTGCCCAAGAAGGGACGTCCCAGCACCCCCAACGACTACAGGCCAGTCGCTCTGACGTCACACGTCATGAAGACGTTTGAGAGACTGGTCCTGCAACACCTCAAGCCCCTGGTGCGTGACTCCCTCGACCCCCTGCAGTTTGCATACCAGGCAAACATCGGGGTGGAGGATGCCATCATCTACATGCTCCACAGAGCGTACACGCACCTGGAGAAGCCGCGCAGCTCAGTGAGGATTATGTTCTTTGATTTCTCCAGCGCCTTCAACACCATCCAGCCGTCACTGCTAGCGGAGAAGCTCTCTGCGATGCAGCTGGAGCACGGCTTGGTGGCCTGGATCAAGGACTACCTCACTGAGAGGCCACAGTACGTCAGACTAAAGGACAGTCAGTCTGACGTACTGGTGAGCAACACCGGCGCCCCCCAGGGAACTGTGCTGTCACCCTTCCTCTTCACCCTCTACACCTCAGACTTCTGCCGCAACTCCAGCGGGTGCCACCTGCAGAAGTTCTCAGACGACTCCTCCATCGTAAGCTACATCACCGACGATGATGAGGAGGAGTACAGAGCCCTGGTGGAGAGCTTCGTGGGGTGGAGCGACAGCAACCACCTCCAACTCAACACCAGTAAGACCAAGGAGCTGGTGGTGGACTTCCGGAGGGGCAAGAAGAGGCCCCCCCCGATTCCCATCTCCATCCGAGGGGTGGATGTGGAGATGGTGGACTCATACAAGTTCCTTGGGGTACACCTGAACAATAAACTGGACTGGTCGGACAACACAGAGGCCCTCTACAGGAAGGGACAGAGCAGGCTGTTCTTCCTGAGGAGACTCAGGTCCTTCAATGTGTGCAACAAACTGCTGCAGTCTTTTTACCAGTCTGTTGTGGCCAGCATCCTCTTCTATGCTGTGGCATGCTGGGGAGGCTACATCAACTCAAGGGACACCAACAAGCTCAACAAGCTGGTGAGGAAGGCTAGCTCCGTGGTGGGAGTCGAGCTACCTAGACTTGAGGTGATGGTAGAGAGGGGGATGATAAGGAAGCTGGATGCCATCATGGAGAACCCCTACCACCCCCTCTACGACGAGCTAGTCAAGATGAGAAGCTCGTTCAGCCACAGACTCATCCCCCCCCGACACTCAACTAACCGCCTCGGACAGTCCTTCATACCAGCGGCCATCAGGCTCCACAACAGTGGGCAGCGACTAGCAGCCTCCAGGCCCCACAACAGGGGGCAGCGACAGCGACTGCTACCAGACATTGACCTGGGACTTATAGGAACCCAAGGGGGACAAAGTAGACTACCCTGGTACTTTGATTAATGTATACTCAGTAGATAGTAAATTATAACACTACCTCTTGCATACTGCACCTCATGTGACACTGTGAATAATGTGAATATTCCTCAGCTAGTCAGATAGTAAATTATATTGACCATATTGATCAAATTGTTTACACTGCCTGTGTTGTCTTTTACTACCTGTATACTGTGTTGTTTTACTACCTGTACCCCTCCCCCCCTCCCCCCCATGCTGCTATGATGCCTGAATTTCCCCAAGGGGATCAATAAAGGAATATCTTATCTTATCTTATCTTATTATTATGGCCCATTCAATGTCCTATATGTATTGTTCAGGGTGTAGCAACGTTCAACTTTTTCATTCACATATTCATACTAAAATATGGTCTAAAGTATAAGTATGTTTTTATCGTTTTATGCAGCTTTCTTCAGAACGTGATTTATAGCCCTAAATGCATTATATTGATGATCAAATACAGTTTGGTAGGAATCTGTGCGAGATAAAAAATGTCAACTGGACGTGGTTCTAGAAGTTTCTACGCATCATCTGATGATGACCGGATGGGCGGGGGATCGTTTATAATTCCGTGGGCAGCGTTAGATGATTCATCCAGAGTGGGTCATATGTTCATCAGATCAGTTAGTATAGAAGACGTTAGAAAATAACGTTGAAACTCACCGTGGCTTCCTCGCGCCGCTGGCAGATGAGCGTGGAACAGAATTTTTTCTATTATGGGATGGAGAAATGCCCGATCCATTTCCAGGTTGTATAATAGTATATACGTCCAAATCATGTTGTTTTTTCGAGTTATTTGCACCGATCGATGTTCACTGTGTCAATACGGAGTCTCTCTAACGATAGCGAGTGCCCGGACCACATATGGATGAGCACTACCGGTTCAAAGGTTAATTTCCGGTTGGCGATCTGCCGATCGGCCACCAGATGGCGCTCTTGAACCGCTAAAGAGTTGAGTGGAGCTTTGCAGTGAGTCTCAGGGCTCCGGAAAGGAAATATGATTTCGATGACAGATTTTTGAAATATTGACATCAAAGACGAGTTACGGCGTCTTAGGCAGAATGAGCATGGCTAGGAATGACGTGTAAACTCGTCCACGGCGATCATAGTGTTAATTGCGAAACGTGTTTAGTCCCTTGTTTGAGCCGAATCTGGGTTTAACATGATTTGTGGAGCTCCCTCTGGTGTTGTGGTCGTGGTATTCACTGACCTTTGGGAAGTATTTTGACATGTACATGGGTACTTTAGTCGTGTAGTGTATCTTGCATCTTATAGACCAGGCCCATTGCAAGTTGCTGTACTCTGTCGTCTACTCTAAGCCATCCTAGGTTGTCAAAGTGGGCAGGGGTGAGGTGGGTTCTAGGAGTAAGGTCAAGCAGTAGTCTGAATGAGTGCTCCTGCCAGAGTCTTCAGGGTATTCTTGTTTACCAGAGAGGAGATCCGGTACAATAATCTAGTTCGTTGGTTGACTTTGTTTATTACATTGGATGCCATTTAGTCACAGGAAAGATTAGCCTCTAGGATGGAACCTAGGTATGTAATTTCATCTTTCCTTGTGACAATATTGTCACACACTGTAACTGAGAAGCCGTCGGCCTTGCTGAGTTTGTTATTTGAACAGAAGAGAATGGACTCTGTTTTACCCAGGTGTAATGATAGTTTGTTATCAGCGAGCCAGGTGCAGATTTTACCTAGTTCCGAGCTGAGGGTTTTTTCAACCTGTAACTTGTTCTTGTCAGAGACCAGCAGGGCTGAGTCGTCCGCGAACAGGAACAAGTTGCAGTCACAAGCTGACGACATGTCATTTGCATAAATTAGGAACAGTAGCGGTCATAGTATGCTTCCTTGTGGAACACCACAGCTCACTGGGAGGGGATAGGGTACCGTTTACTGATAGACCATCAAAACCAATTGCTTTTAGCTTGTCAATCAGAATGGAGTGATTGACAGTGTCGAAGGTCTTTTGTAGGTCCAGCATGACCATGCCGCAGTTTTTGCCCGCGTCCACCTCTTGTTTGATGTGGTCGTTCAAATAGAGAAGGCATGTGTCAGTGGAGTGGGATTTTCTGAATCCAGATTGGAATTCGAAGATTAGATTTTTTTCCGCAAGGTACTTTTCGACCTGTTCGTATACAATTTTTTCCATCCATTTTTGGATCGGGACATCCCTACTTTAAAGCCTGCTAAATACTAGGTTTTCAGAGTGGAATCAGTATGAAACATTGTGTCATGAATGTCAGGTAAACAGGTCTGCTCTTAAAATGGATGTGTGGCATTTTGAAATAAACCCTCTCTTTAGTATTGATCTAAAACGGCTTCAAAAGTAGTTCATGTAATGAGCAGCCAAAGCGGTCAGGCAACATAGACGATAAACGGCTCGTAGAAAAACGTCCTCTGTTTGTTTTGTGCCACTCAGCAGCCACCCTGTGCCCTGGCAACAAAACACTAGCCGTCGCCTGTGAAAAAACCCACTCGTTCTGTGTTAAAGAGCACTTTGGGGGGGGGGGGGGCTGGGCATTTCATTGTCTGTCACTGATATCACCTGGATAACGACCCCCTCAGCCAGTTGCCATGGTGACAGTAATTTATATGGAAATTACCTGGGGGGGGGGGGGGGGGGTGAACATTTTGAGCTAATGGAGAGCGGGTGAGCGTGTGGTGGTAGGGTGCAGATAACACGTGTTGTAATTCTATTACGGATGGACCGATACCATCCCCTTATCTACACCAGTATCTGTATCAGATCGGTACCAAACACCAGTATCTGTTTCACAACGATATCCAACACCAGTATCTGTGTGTCAGAACGATATCCAACACCAATATCTGTATCAGAACGATATCCAACACCAGTAACTATCAGAACGATATCCAACTAGTACCTGTATCAGACCGGTACCCAACACCAGTATCTGTATCAGAACGATATCTAGGGCTGTCTTAAATACTTCGAAGCTTGGTTCGATGGGCATGGGATTCGAATATGAAAATAAAATTAGACTATAAAAAAAAAAAAATTAAAATAAAATTATGAAAAAAAAAATTTGGTGCAAAAAATCAACTCTGCCTCTCTTTGTTAACCCTTTATTCGCCAAGGACGAGTTTCCACGTCATTCTCCGCCATGCGTAATCTGCCAATGACGCCGTAAGGCGTCTTTGAGATCAATACTTCAAAAATCTGTGATGGCAATCATATTTTACCCACGGAGTCTTGAGATCCCCTGTTGATCTCCTCTCAACTCTCCAACGGTTCAAGAGCGCCATCTGGTGGCCGATCGGCGGATCGCCCAAACAGGAAATGAGCGGCAGGAAGTGGTGCTCATCCATATTCGGTCCGGCCACTCGCTCGCGGGACTCGAGCTCGACACAATGGATAGCGATCAGTTGCCAATAACTCGATAAACAACATTTGGACGTATATACTATTATACAACCTGGAAATGGATTGCATATATCAACATCCCATAATAGCAATCTTTTTGCTCCACGCTCATCACCCAACGCTACGAGGAGACTGGGGTGAGTTTCAGCCTGTTTGTTTACCATTTTCGATACAAACTCCTATGATCAATATATCACCCATACTACATGATTCATTTAACGTCGGCCACGGACTTATAAAGATGCGGTCGGACTCGGCACTGACAGATTTGTGTTCATTGTGCTGTTTTTATAAAGCCTCAAATGACTGCTTACAATATTTCATGAAAGCAAAGTGTTTTGTTTGTCATTTTTCTAAGATTTAAAAAGGTTTAAACTTTACAGCACTGACAAAGTTGAACAAAGTGCCGTACAAGTCCCACAACATTAAAAGAAAAAATGTAAATTTCTTTAAAAAAAAATAGATTTTATTTTTTTCTCTCTCGAAGCTTCGAATTTAAATCGAATCTCGGCCCCGAAGCTTCGAATTCCAAAAAAGAAATCTAAGGTCAGCCCTAACGATATCCAACACCAATATCTGTATCAGAACGATATCCAACACCAGTATCTGTGTATCAGAAGAACGATATCCAACACCAGTAACAATGTATCAGAAGAACGATATCCAACACCAGTAACAATGTATCAGAAGAACGATATCCAACACCAGTAACAATGTATCAGAAGAACGATATCCAACACCAGTAACAATGTATCAGAACGATATCCAATACCAGTATCTGTGTTGGAGGCAACAATGGCTCAGGAGGTTGAGTGGTCGTATGGTAATCGGAAGGTTCCCGGTCTCCCGTGCAGCATGTCGAAGTGTCCTTGAGCAAGACACTTAACCCCTAATTGCTCCCGAAGAGCAGGTTGGCACCTTGCATGGTCGCCTCCGCCGTCGTGTGAATGTGTGAGAGGATGGGTAAAATGTGAGGAACAAATTGTAAAGCGCTTTGGATAAAAGTGCTATATGAATGCAGCCATTTACCATTGTATCAGGCCGATATCCAACTCCAATATCTGTGTATCAGACAAATATCTAAAAGTATCCTCGCTCCCAGCAGCGTGTCGAAGTGTCCGATGAGCAGGTCAGCACCTTGCATGGTTGCCTCCACTGTCGGTGTGTGAATTGGTGAATGCGAGGCATAAGTTGTAAAGCACTTTGGATAAAAGCGCTATATAAATGTAGTCCATTTACCATCTGTATCAGTGCGAGATAGAGAGAACTAGAGAGAAAAAGAGAGATAGAAAGATAAAAAATAGAGAGAAAGAAAGATAAAAAAGAGAGAGAAAGTCAGAGAGAGAGAGAGAGAAAGAGCGAGAGAGATAAAAAGATAGAGAGGGAGATAGAGTGAGATAGATAGAGAGGGTATATGGGGCTATCCAATCCAACTCGGGAGCATCAAAGAGCACAAGACAAAGAGCCCGTCTACCAGCAGGGGGCACTGTGGCAGCGCGCAGGCAGAGTGTGTGTGCCGTGCTGCTCCATTATGTAGAGTAGAGTGTTGAGCCACACCAGGAGCTTCCTATACTGCATCCTCCCGTCACCCAGCAGCCTCCGCTGCCTCCATTTATATAAGTGGGTCACTCACACATCAGAGAGGTATCTACTCCCAATCTGTTCCTGCTCTCCCCAGTCTGGGGAAAAATGTAATCTTACTCCATTATGTTTACATGTCAGCAGGGTCAACAATGCGCCCAGCCGCTGGTGAAAAACACTGCAGTACCGAGTCCACGGGCTGCACTGCAGCTCCGCCATGACGCGCTGCCGGCTCGCTCTTCTCCCTCCTCTTCTTCCTCTTCTTCTGCAGAAAGTGCAGCTTTCCAATTCTACAGAGGTCTCGGAGATGACTGGCTCGGTGTGTTTCTAATTCAAACCGAATTACATCAAATCGGGGGGAGGTTTGTCCTTGAGGCCCTTGTCGTCGTCTGCCCCCCCCCCCCCCCCCCCCCTTCCTTCTCCAAGGATGGGAGCATTTCAAGGAAGTGGAGCTGGAACCCCTAGGCCAAGCAATCAGTAACATTATTCAGATTGCCCTGCCGGCCGTCCTCCCAGTCACACTTTAGAAGGGGAACAGGCTCGGTGGGCCCGGGTGCCTGGATGACGATGGAATGAAAATCTTGTTTTCTGGAAATTGTTTTTATTCTTTTATTTATTTTCATGATTCGGATCGTAATCTTTGAGTATTTTAAGAGAGATGTGCATTGGAACACCAGAGTGTTTTCCTTTTGCTTTCATAATGTCTCTTAGACGGGAATCAAGATGAGGGTGTTATAGAATATAAAAGCGTATTGCACACACACACACACAGCATGCTTCGACTTTTAAAGTGTCAGCTGTTTGGTATCGTCTGTCACATGAAAACACAACAGCAGTGTTCACGTCAATCACTTGCAACGACTTTACCGCTACATCCTGTAGGTCCCGCCCCCACACCATATACACATTTCCCATTCTCTTTAAAAAGGGAAACTCTGTCCGAATTAAGAATTAGCGCAGGAAAGTTCAATCAGATGTGAGAACATGAGCTACTCTCTCCTAGAGCCTAACGTTAAACATGCGAAACATGTGATGTCATTAGGTATAAGGTCTCAAGCTGCTCCATAGACAATGAATGGGAGACTTTTGTGGAACCACAGAATGTTTGTTTGAGTTTTTATACCCAAATTGGTTTTATTTTATACATACCCTCTACACACCTGGGTTATACTATACAAAATTAACCTTGGTTCTCTCTATAGAACATTAACCTGGGTTCTCTCTATAGAACATTAACCTGGCTGTTATCTATAGAACATTAACCTGGGTTCTCTCTATAGAACATTAACCTGGCTGCTCTCTATAGAACATTAACCTGGCTGCTCTCTATAGAACATTCTCATGGGTTCTCTCTATAGAACATTCTCCTGGGTTCTCTCTACAAAACATTATCCTGGGTTCTCTCAACAGAACATTATCCTGGGTTCTCTATAGAATATTCTCCTGGGGGGGCGCCCGAGTGGCGCACCGCATACTGCGTAGCAGACCCACGCGGCCGACCCGGGTTCGCATCCGGCTCCCGGACGGACCTGGCGCATGCTTCTCCCCCACATCCTCTCCCGCTCTCCCTCTCCTCTGTTGGTCATGGCTGAACATAAAAGCTGTAAAAACGCAATTTTTTTTTATTAAATAAATATAACATTCTCCTGGGTTCTCTCTATAGAACATTATCCTGGGTTCTTTCCATCTACAGAACATTCTCCTTGGTTCTCTCTATAGAACATTCTCCTGGGTTCTCTCTACAGAACATTCTCCTTGGTTCTCTCTATAGAATATTCTCCTGGGTTCTCTCTACAGAACAGTTATCTCTATAGAATATTATCCTGGGTGTTCTCAGTATCACATAAAATCCTTCCCAACTCATTATCTGTGGAGTATCTCCAGACTTTATACTTGATGACATCACAAGTTAGTCGTTTTTGGATTTGGGAGAGTTGTTTGTTTTCACTAATATTTTTGGACAGTCTTAGATCATAGGAATAACATGTGTGAATACTTAAATTGGGCGTAGTTCCCCTTTAAAATGGAAAACCAAGGTATTCGGCCATACAAACAAGTCTGGACAAAGCATGTTCTTAGTAGGAGCCTCGTTTTTCATGACATCTAGCTTTGGGAAGACCGTAGGGCTGGGCGATTAATCAAGTTTAAATTTTAAATACGATTTTGTCTTCCCACGATCATGAAAACAAGATAATTGAGATAAAACGATTATTGTGCCGCATGCCGTGTTGCAACGTCCACATTCAAGTGGGATGAAGGGGAAATTTAAAGTGGATCTCTCCCTTTGCTTCTACCATTTCTACAGAAGCAATCAACACCATTGTTTTTTTCTTTTTCATTTGTCATCCGTGGGTTGGCCTCCATCCATCTAGTATGAAATCCTGTGGTGGACTTCCTGTCTTTGCCAGTGATAAATCTGGGTGGAAATTCTGAGTTAATTATGTGCTTTGTTATCGTCCATTTATACAACTCCAGTTCTGTATCATTAGGGGATCCGCTCGGCATCACTCATGCACTCCCTCGCGTACGTGCACGCGCACTGAATAAATTCCACAAATGTACCTTTAATACCAGTATTCATCTGACCACACCCCTCGTTAGCTTACCTTCATAAGCAGGTGTGTGGTCACCTGCTCTCCTCCTTCTCGCTTTCACCACAAGGAAGTGCCTCGGTAGTACCCCACTTGACGTGTTGTTAGTTGAAAAGAGTTGTGACGAGTCTACATTGTGCTTAGTTTTTTCTTCTCTCATATCTGTTAAAAGGGAAAAGCTAAGTCATAATGTTTTCTTCGGAGAGTAGACCTACTCTTCACCAGCGGTTCTCCATTCCCGCCTCCGTCGTGCGTTCTGGTGCGGGGCTGCTGCCACTTTCGTGGTTGCCGGCCCAGCCCAGGAGGCAGCCGATGGGTAGTTTGCCTCTCCGAGGAGCCGAGGCATCGGTGCCGTCGCTCCGGCGATGGCCTGATCTCGACTCTGGTTCCTCTGGTTCCAGGGAATCGTCCGTTGTTGAACGGGCGGTTGTTTTGGGTCCGGAGGATTTGCGACGCAAACTTTTCGCGTCTGCCCGTTCACGTCGCAAGATGGTGGCATGCAGGCGCGAACGGCCTGGGTTTGGAGAATTGCTGGAGACCAGCGAGGATGCGTCCGGCTCTGGATTTCCGATGGAAACTGAGGACTTCATGGAAGAGTCGGACGGATTCTTGTTTGAAGGTCCTGTGGAGGAGAGTATCCCTCCTATCCAGGAAACACCGGAGGGGGGAGAAATGGCTCCTTGGGACGCCTTGTTTGAAGATGTCGAGGAACCACCTTGGCCTCATCAGCAGGATGCCCTACTATCAGCCACATCAGACTGTGGCTCCTTAACCAGTCGCAGCCTGCTGCATGTGAGGGATGCGGGTTCGGTGGAGGAAGGTCAGCAGGGGGAACTGCAGGCTTTGTTTCCCGAGCTCATGGCGGTAGCCGCCGCTGCAAACGGCGTGCCGCTGCCATTGCCTGCTCCTGTCCCTGACGATCTCATAGGTCATCTCTGGCAGCGTCGCCCGGTGAGAGGGGTGGATGTTGTCTACCCATTTTTCCCTTCAATGGGGGCCTATGTTCGTCAGGGTCAGGCGGTGTCTCACATCATGGGACTTACCCCCTCCTACGTACCAGTTACGCGGGTGTCGGGGTTGGTCAAAGGTATGAGGGAGGGCGTGCCTCGGCTTGATAGTCCGATGGCCGATCTCCTCTGTCCGGATGTGGTGTGGGAACCATTATGCAAGCCGGTTCTCCATGGAAGATCGGCTAGGCGATTGGCATATTGGGGTGACCAGTCATTTATCGCTGGTACGCCGCTAAGAGTGACTTTTCCCCTCTGTGCCCCCTCTCCTCTACACCCTCCCCGGCCCCTTAGGATTGTGTTTTTGAGCCATATAAAATAAAAAAGTTCCCCGATATAAGGGGGACTATGTTTTTGGCCAAACAAACTGTGTTTCTTCAACAAATCATATGATGGGGTTGCGTAAATATGAATCTGCACTGTTACGTTGAGAGATGAGTCATGTTGTGTTACGAGATTAAGCAAGGTCTGCAAGCATACACTCAGTCGTAGGAGGTTCTATTAGCCTGACGCTCCACATGCAGGTAGAAACTGGTGGTATTCCATTGCTTAAACAAAGTATATGTGTTCCACGACGCTGTTGTATTAGTTGCAGTAATACTCGTACACACACGTTCCACGGCCTAGCCGTTACTCTCTGTCAGCGTTTTGCTATGTACGACATAGTCAACGGGTGTAGGATTCACACACATACGACTTGTTTTGTTATAAATCCTGTTCACATTTTGTGGGTAGTGGGCATTGTATTAGCTTACGCTATACATTAGCATTCTACCGGAGGTTTCAAAATGCTACAGTTTTTGTGTGTAGGGAAAGAAGGGTTTTTTGTGAGGGGGTGTCGAATAAACCCCTCCTTCCCACTTGATTGGTTTAGGAGATTTTATCTCATTCTGCTGAGCCAGTCAGGGCCGAGCCGTTAGGACGTCTTGGCAGGGGGGGGGGGTTATCCTGCCGACTCCTATTACAAACAGGAGCCGTGTGCAATGTTGCTATGGCGACGCCTTCCGTGAGTTAAAGAGTGTTAAGGTGTCGAGTTAGAGCGTAGGGCTTACGGGTCTGCTACGCTCGATTTATGTGTAAACTTGAGTCAGTTGGTCACGTGACTCACAGTTGACATGTCTTTTTCATGACTACGACTCATGTGGGAAGGTTTCTGGGAAGGTCCGGTCTTACTCTTTGACAAAAGGAGTGACTGGATGTAAAAACATGTAAACGGTTTTTTACTCCCAGCTGTGCAGTTGGGTTCATACGTGTTACAAAGGATCAGATTAAACCGAATATATATATTTATTGATTGATATATATTGCATAGTATTTGTATATCGTTTGATATCCCTTGTATATTCCTTGTACATATACACGGAATATCCCTTTAGCCCAGACCATAATATTTCATTCTCCTATTGGACAGCGGTCCACCGGCGCCAGGGACCAGCCTCCAGAGTCAGGTTCAAAGTCACCGTCAAGACATGTCTGTGCATGCCCGGCCTTGCCCAGGGATACGAGACAGAAATGTCGTTGGCACTAGTTTGTTCACCGTGCATATAAATACGGCGCAGGTGAATACAGAAGCACTTAGTCAGAAGTCAAGAGTTACCCAATAAGTTGAAGCCTCACCCACGATACAACGTGCGGTGAAGTATGGCCTGTTTGGCCCCAGAATAGAGCATTGAGACCGCGTGCGAATTAATAACTGAATTGTCAGAGTTTGGCGCTATACCGTCGAGTGCGACATATTTCTATTAAGTCAGTAATAGTCTATTTGTGTATAGTGTATCGTGCGGCTAAAGTTCTACAGTGACCAGCATCACCAACGCTTCCTCGTATTAGCTAGAGTTCTTATCCAGGCTGGGCTGCTTTCATGGCGCTTTCACCCGAGGAGACCTAGACGAGAACCGTGTGGACATGTACACTGGATTAATCTACCCGACGACTGCATAGCCCTTTGCGGCTGGAATATATTTGCTTTGGTCCTGTGATTTATGGAGCGGAGAATCGCCGACGCTTACACGTGTTGGATTTACCCCGTGAGGAGCCAAGTCGAGTCGGCGCCTCAGAGAGCCTGAGGCCGGCTAGCTTTCTTCACTGTGGAGCTACAGTCTACGGAGAACAGCTGTATTCGTCTGTGGATCAAGAGGCTATTGCACCGTCTCCTGTACTTGGAGTCTCCTTAGTCATCGTTGACCAGACTCTCTACTACCGACAGACCCTCTACCCCTGCTGGCTTACAACCAGGGGGACCCTTCCAGTAGCTCCCGCTATATATTACTAGTGTACCATAGATATAATTCCCTAAGATTCAGGTTGTATAATTACCTCCTGCGTAACCAGAGAATGGACATTCATTGTTGATTTGCCTACGCACATTCCTTTGCCTTACAAGTGCATTCAAAGTATAATAGAGAAGTATTATGTACCTTTTGCTGCAATAAATACTTAAAGACAACTTTGTGCAGAACCGGTTCATTGTGGGAAGTGTTCATTATATTTATATATCATGTACTGTATGGCCAGTAATTAAAGTACATAAAGCGGTAGTGGTTTAATGATACCATACTTATCAATACAGTCAGGGAATTGTACCCCTCAGTTACAATTGGTCCTTCGAGCCGGAGGGTAACTAGTGTAATATTAATATAGTGGTATTAATATTGACATGGCCTATGATGAACACTCCACAAAACGGTTCTCCTAAAGTAGATCGCCCGCAGCGTAGACGGCAGACACCTCAGTACTTAGAGGATTACGTTGCCAATATACTACCTAGCCTTCTACAGACGGTAAACGCGGAAAAAGTAGATAGTAAAATTATGTCCGACCCTATCGACCAGGCTACCCCGCCAATAGAGGCCCTAGTGGGTTCTAACGTAACTGACCAAGCTCACGGTAGGGACCAGGAGGGACCTGACACGACTTTACCCCCCGCCAAGACCGAAGAAGTAGTCCCCGGAGAGCTCCAGGATAAAGACAGCCCTCCAGGGATGGAACTCTACCCGCTACAAGAAGAGGAGAGCACCCCGGAGATGGATCTCCAGGACTCGCCTCAGGAGAACAGATCTCCAACGAGTACTGCCAGGAGCGGATCACCTCAACCAGCGTCTTCCCCCAGCGAGGTGGACAAGATGCTGGCACAGGCATTCCTCGCCAGCCTAGCAGCCTCAACAGAGCGCGATCGACTCCAAGCACAGACGCTTAGTGAGCGCGAACATTCTTCCATGGAAAGAGAACGCCTTCAGGCGCAGCAACGGAGCGAAGAAGATCGTATACGTCTAGAGATTAGACGCCTTCAGACGGAAGAGAATATGGGAAGGGACCGGGCCGAAGCCCAGCGCGCCGCTGCCCAAAGAGAAGCAGAGCGCGACCTCGCTCTCACCAAGCGCGAAGCCGAGCGCGACCGATTACAAGCGCAGATAATGGAGCAGCTGATCACCAGGGCAACACCCCCTCCCTCCGCACGGGGTTCCAGGGCCTCGTCAAGACAAGGGTCAAGGGCACCCTCCCCTACCCGATCAAGCGACCCTGAGCCCGACCACCAGAGAGAGCCTATACCCCCCTCCGAACTCCTTCCCCGACCGGTCCACGCGAGACCCAGCTACAAGGAAGAAACGGTCTACACCGCGGAGAGGCTAAATAGACGACTACAGGATCTAGAGGACCTGCCAGAGGAAGAAGAAGAGGGAGAGGAGGAGAGTCAAGCCCGACAGCAGCACAGTACTCCACAGGACCAGGAGGTCCAGTACAGCCCAGGCTCTACCCCCGCGGCTCTGCGCTACAGACCCCCGACTCAATTCACGGGTGAGCTTGACGCACGACCAGCCCCGAGGAATAGCACCTGGATACGCGGGCCATGGTACCCAGCAGGTACCAGCCCACCAAGAGGCGTAAGAGGAGACTCGCCTAGGAGGCCTCTCTTCCAACGCTCACCGATGTGCCAGCCATCCATGGCATCATACATTGGCACACCGACGTTTCCGGACTTCACCCACGAGAACAGAGCACAGTACACGGAGCTACGAATGTGCTTAGAGACAATGATGTCCGATGTAGCTGATGAACCGTACAAGTATGCTATCCTACTGAAGCACCTCAAGGTGCCCCGAGCGCACAATATAGCGCTGGCCTATGCCACCTCTACTACCCCATACACAGCGGCTCTAGCAGCACTCGACCAAAGATATGGACGCATATGGGACTACGTAATACAAGAGATAAGGCATATTGACCGCCTACCCCCAGCCACAGACAATCGCTCACTAGATGACCTGTCTATCAAGGTACAATCCCTGGTAGGGATGCTGGGGGCGCAAAGAGAAAAGGGTATGCACGAACTGTACGCGAACTCTAATGTCGAGAGGATTTTAGAGAAGCTTCCGCCCGCCCGACAAGAGCGCTTCAGGCGGCAAAGAGACCACCGTGATCCTAACGGTCCCGAGCCATCCCTCCTAGACCTAGCCGACTTCCTGGCGAGAGAAGTCAACAGTCTACGGTTGGATACGTTCATGCGGAGCACCCCAAGCTCCAGAGAGGGACCTAGGAGAGCAAACGATGGCCGAAGATTGGTGACCGTCATGCACCAATCAGAATCAGTACCGAGCAGCAAGAACCACAGTACCCCCTCGATGAAAGAGAAGTGGAAGATGGTGTGCCCGTACTGCGAAAAGGAACACTGGTTGTTCACAATGTGACACGTTCAAGAAGATGACCGCCGACGAGGTGAGTCAATGGATAAAGTCCAACCGACGCTGTTACCGATGTGCGCGCAGTCACATGGCAGCCGATTGCCGCTTAAAGAAGAGGTGTAGTCGGTGTGACGGAGCCCACCTAGATGTCCTACACGACAGTAACAGAAGAAAGCCTGCACCCTCAAGCAGCATAAAGGCAAGTGTTATGTACATTGACCCCGCCAGCAGCGGGGGCGCCCGGGTGCTCTTAAAGGTGGTCCGCGTAACACTGAGTTACCAAGACAAGGTCATGGACACTTACGCCGTCCTTGACGACGGGTCAGAGAAGACCCTTCTCCTCGCGTCCGCTGCGGCCCAGCTGGGGCTGCGGGGGAGCGAAAACCAGATGACGATTCGGACAATAAGAAGAGATCTAAAGACGATAAAGGGCGAGAATGTCTCCTTCACTATCGCAGCAAGCGGGCAGCCAGAGAGACGGTATAGGATTACTAATGCTTTCACCAGCCAAGAAATAGGCCTGTCGCAGTACACCTACCCCATCGCCAAGCTGATGGATAAATATGTGCACCTGCGTCAACTACCTATACCGCTCATAGACGGTGCCACCCCGACCCTGCTGATAGGCTCCGACCATGCAGACCTCATAGTCCCGATAGACCGGGTCCACACAGGGCCCAGAGGCTGTCCTGCAGCAGTCGAGACCCGCCTAGGATGGACATTACAAGGCCCCCTCGCTAAGTCTCTTAACCGAACAGCAGCCAGTAACTGCCTCCACTCCAGAGTGACAGAAGAAGACAGCACCCTCCTACAGCATGTCGAGAGGCTATGGACACTAGAGACAATGCCCTTTAAGAACGAAAAGAAAGACATTCGTTCCAAGGAAGACATTTACGCTATAGCACTCCTCGAGCAGGGGACAAAGAGAGTCAAAGTCAACCGAGTGATGAGATACGCAACTCCACTCCTGAGGCGAGAGGGTATGCCTACCTTCCACGCCCCAAAAGAAGCGACGGAGCGGTATCTATTGAACACAGAGCGGCGCCTAGCCAGAGACCCCGCTCAAGAGACTGTGTACCGCGCTGAGATTAACAAGCTAATCACAGCGGGACACAAAGAAAATTGACATTAAAGAGGCCGATCAGACGACCGAATCATGGTACGTGCCGCACCACAAAGTCCACCACAACGGCAAGGATCGTATTGTGTTCAACTGCAGCTACCAGATCGGATCACAAAATCTGAATAAAGAGCTCTTGCCCGGCCCAACACTCGGCCCCTCTCTACTAGGCGTGTTACTACGTTTCCGCCAAGACAAGGTGGCCATCAGCGGCGACATCAAAGGGATGTTCCTGCAAGTGAGACTAGTGGAGGAGGACAAGCCCCTGCTGCGGTTCCTATGGAGAGAGAGGATCGGGGATGAGCAACCAGCCATCTATCAATGGGAAGTCCTCCCTTTCGGAACCACATGCAGCCCATGCTGTGCTACGTTTGCACTGCAAAAAAAACACGTCGCAGAGGACCCAGCAGCTGATGAAGAGGTCCGACAAAGTGTAGGAAATAGTTTCTACGTGGACAACTGTCTGCAAAGCGTCTCGACGCCAGAAGAAGCCGAGGCCCTTCTACTCAAGCTCCGCGCCTCCCTGATCAAAGGCGGCTTTGATCTCAGGCAGTGGGCCAGCAGCGACCCGCAAGTATTGCGCAGCCTCTCCCCCGAGGACAAGGCAGCAAGCAGCGAGACCTGGATGGCGACCATCCCAGGAGAAGCCCAAGAAATGACATTAGGACTAGTCTGGCGCTTCAAAACAGACTCGCTCCATTATAAACACACACCCCTGACCAAGGAGCAGGGAAGGTCGACTGCACTACCGACCACCAGACGGAGTGTATACACTCGCCAGACAATATGACCCGTTGGGATGTATTCTACCTTACACCACCAGGGCAAAGATGATTGTAAGAGCGTTATGGGACAAGGACCAGGGCTGGGACGACCCCATACCCGAACACCTTGCATCCACATGGAGAGAGTGGGAGACGGAACTCAGCTCACTCCCAGGTGTCAACATACGCCGCAGCTACTTCCCACCCACAGTGAGGCCGGAGACGTGCCAGATGGACCTGCACGTCTTCAGCGACGCCTCCGAAGTAGCCTACGGTTCGGTGGCCTACTTGCGTGCCCGAGAGGAGGGAGGAGAAATACATACTGCTTTCATCCTGGCTCGCTCAAGAATAGCCCCACGAAAGCAACAATCTATCCCGCGTCTAGAGCTCTGCGCAGCCCTAGCAGGAGCGCAACTCGCCACGTTAATCCAACGTGAACTCACCATTCCGGTGCAAAGAACAATCTTGTGGTCAGACTCCACGACAGTACTCACATGGATCCGGTCTGATTCGTGCAGATACAAGGTCTTCGTGGGAGTCAGTCACAGAGATTCAAGATTTAACAGAAGTAGCAAGCTGGAGGTATGTGGACACAAAACACAACCCAGCTGACGTCATCACCCGGGGAATGTCCCTGGATGACCTCACCCGTCACAACCTATACAGTGACGGGCCAGAGTTCCTCAAGCTCCCGGAAGAAGAGTGGCCTACACCCACCCCACGGGAAGCGAGTAAAGAGGAGGCAGAAAACAAGAAATCTATATTCTGTGGATTGAACACACTCGTCTCCACAGACCCCGACATAGACGATTGCCTCACCCTAGAGAGTGCGCAGCTAAAGACATTCCTGCGGCACCACCCAGAGGTTCAGCTCACTACTGACATTACAGCAGCTGACTACGAAGAAGCAGAACTTCTTCTACTACAACGAGCCCAGAGAGACTCGTTCCCCGATGAGCTAGACTGTCTACAGGGAGCAAAGCCCGTCCCATCAGACAGCAGACTGCTCCACCTAGCCCCCGAGAGCGACGCCCATGGTCTCATCAGAGTGGGTGGTCGTCTGCGGAGAGCTCCAGACTTACCGGATGACGTCAAGTACCCGATAGTCTTAAACAGCCGACACAAGGTCACAGAGCTGATCATAAAGAAATACGACGAGGATGTGCACCACGCCGGGGCAGAGAGAGTCTTCGCGGAGATCAGACGTCGTTATTGGATACTGCAAGGGAGAGAAGCAGTGCGGCGCTTCCAGCGAACCTGTCTAGACTGTCGTAAGTGGCGAGCGCAGCCCAGTATACCCCGGATGGCTGACCTACCTCCCTGTCGCCTCCGACTCGGCGACAAGCCTTTTCACTCCACCGGTATGGACTGTTTCGGCCCGCTGTATATAAAGAAAGGAAGAGGAACCGAGAAGCGGTGGGGTATTGTATTCAAATGCATGACCACCCGAGCGATGCATATAGAACGCCTTCCAACCATGAGCACAGACTCATTCCTTATGGCCTTCCGAAGATTCACATCGCGGAAAGGCAAACCGTCTGTATTATTGTCTGATCACGGGACAAACTTCAAAGGCGGAGAAAGAGAGCTGAGAGAGAGCTTCCAAGCTATGGGCCCAGAACTTAAGACCCACCTCGCTCCATCCCAGATTGAATTCCAGTTTAATCCCCCGAACGCACCTCACTTTGGTGGAACTTGGGAACGAGAAGTACGTTCAATAAAGACAGCCCTGTATGCCGTGCTTAGGGCCCAGACCGTGGCGGAAGAAGTCCTAATGACAGTCCTCACGGAGATCGAGGGAGTATTGAACTCAAAGCCCCTCGGTTACGTCTCAAGTGATGTAGCAGATGTCGACCCAGTCACCCCCAACACACTCTTGATGGGGCGGCTGGACCCCGCGCTACCACAGACAATGTACAGGCCTGAAGAAGCGAACGGCCGAAGAATGTGGAGGTACAGTCAAGTATTGGCTGACAAGTTTTGGAACAGCTTCCTACTCCACTATCTACCGTCTCTACAGACCCGCCAGAAATGGGTGAAAGAGAGAGACAATTTGACAGAAGGAACAGTCGTCATGATTATCGACCAGTCACTACCCCGAGCTATGTGGCCGGCTGGCCGCGTAAGCAAAGTGATCACCGGTGCCGACGGAAAGGTCCGAGCAGCCGAAGTGCTCGTCCAAGGGCGGATCTACACCCGACCCGTGGCGAGGCTAATAGAACTGCCAAGGCTCCCCGATACTATCGATGATGACCATGACCCCATGACTTTGTGAACTGCCCGACCCCTCACAACAGACATTGAGTAGTGGACAGTGCGGTTAATCTGTCTCTGCTTAGCTAATTAGGTGGGACTAATTAGGGGGCGGCTGTTACAAAGGATCAGATTAAACCGAATATATATATTTATTGATTGATATATATTGCATAGTATTTGTATATCGTTTGATATCTCTTGTATATTCCTTGTACATATACACGGAATATCCCTTTAGCCCAGACCATAATATTTCATTCTCCTATTGGACAGCGGTCCACCGGCGCCAGGGACCAGCCTCCAGAGTCAGGTTCAAAGTCACCGTCAAGACATGTCTGTGCATGCCCGGCCTTGCCCAGGGATACGAGACAGAAATGTCGTTGGCACTAGTTTGTTCACCGTGCATATAAATACGGCGCAGGTGAATACAGAAGCACTTAGTCAGAAGTCAAGAGTTACCCAATAAGTTGAAGCCTCACCCACGATACAACGTGCGGTGAAGTATGGCCTGTTTGGCCCCAGAATAGAGCATTGAGACCGCGTGCGAATTAATAACTGAATTGTCAGAGTTTGGCGCTATACCGTCGAGTGCGACATATTTCTATTAAGTCAGTAATAGTCTATTTGTGTATAGTGTATCGTGCGGCTAAAGTTCTACAGTGACCAGCATCACCAACGCTTCCTCGTATTAGCTAGAGTTCTTATCCAGGCTGGGCTGCTTTCATGGCGCTTTCACCCGAGGAGACCTAGACGAGAACCGTGTGGACATGTACACTGGATTAATCTACCCGACGACTGCATAGCCCTTTGCGGCTGGAATATATTTGCTTTGGTCCTGTGATTTATGGAGCGGAGAATCGCCGACGCTTACACGTGTTGGATTTACCCCGCGAGGAGCCAAGTCGAGTCGGCGCCTCAGAGAGCCTGAGGCCGGCTAGCTTTCTTCACTGTGGAGCTACAGTCTACGGAGAACAGCTGTATTCGTCTGTGGATCAAGAGGCTATTGCACCGTCTCCTGTACTTGGAGTCTCCTTAGTCATCGTTGACCAGACTCTCTACTACCGACAGACCCTCTACCCCTGCTGGCTTACAACCAGGGGGACCCTTCCAGTATCTCCCGCTATATATTACTAGTGTACCATAGATATAATTCCCTAAGATTCAGGTTGTATAATTACCTCCTGCGTAACCAGAGAATGGACATTCATTGTTGATTTGCCTACGCACATTCCTTTGCCTTACAAGTGCATTCAAAGTATAATAGAGAAGTATTATGTACCTTTTGCTGCAATAAATACTTAAAGACAACTTTGTGCAGAACCGGTTCATTGTGGGAAGTGTTCATTATATTTATATATCATGTACTGTATGGCCAGTAATTAAAGTACATAAAGCGGTAGTGGTTTAATGATACCATACTTATCAATACAGTCAGGGAATTGTACCCCTCAGTTACAATACGGGTGATGCTTCTTCTTTATTGTTATAAAGAGTTGGATGAATCTATATGAATTGGAAATGGGGGATCCTGATGGAAACAGGACTGGCGTCTTTCTCGGGTCTACATCCCCTTAACATTTGTGTGTATTGAGCCGTGCTGTATTGTACCCATTCTGCAATCTGTTGGATAAAGTTTTCATTCATTCATTCATGGAGTTGGTTGCATCCCGCCCCTCTTGTCGTTCCCCTGGGCGCCTTGGGGATTCAATAAGATGGTCTACATAGCCTATTATTGATGTGGATATGCCCGACGCACACATAGTGCTAGCTCAGGATGTTCTGCTGGACATTAGGAAACTGACTGGCGCGCCTTGGTTGCTTGGGGTTAAAACAGTGTTTTTATAAAGCAATTGGGATGGGGGTTTTCCTCTTCCGACGACCTGTGTGGTTGTCGACGGGTTCTCGTTCATATCAGGGGATGATAACGGAATGGATCTGAACATATGTAGAAGGGTCTCACGCCCTGGGGGTGGGCCACCGGGCGCGGTTCGCACCGAACGTCTGAGTGGCGCCTTCTTTTTATGTTTAAGATCAACACGCATATCTGCGCCTTCTCCTGGAGTTGGCATGTCGGCGTGGTTAGGGCACGGGACTGGTTCTGGTCACGCTGGTCCGGATCAGTTAAACCCGTTGTCCGCCGGGGATGCAGATCTGCTGTTCTGGTACCCTGAGGGACTTGGGCTTTTTTCAGGGGGAAAAATGCTAGGTCGGTCCGGGTGTCGCAGGGTTAAGCGCTATGGAACCCTTGTTGGGTGCATTGTATTCTACACTGTCGTAATGGCTTACGGCCGTGCCAACCTGTACGCGCCCGATCTCGTCGGATCTCGGCCGCCACGCAGGTTGGTCTTGGTTAGTACTTGGTTGGGTGACCTCCTGGGAATACCAAGTACGGGGTGTTGGGGCTGGTTTTCCATTATTGCGCTCTTCTCTTACGCATGGCGAAGAGGGGCCTGTTGGAGTGGTCTTTGACCTCCTCGGGGGACCCTGTGCTCCCCGTATCACCGGGCCCGGTCCGAAGTAATGTTTTCGTTGACCCGTAGGCCCGGGATAACCCTGTTGGGAACTGGAACACAGGCTACGGCAGTGCCGCAGGTATGTTTTGGAGTTTTTTCCTGGGGGGTTATGGGACCAACCACCGCATAGGGTAACGACTAGGTGGTTGGTTCTCTGGTGTGTTGGAGCAGTGTCAACTCCCGGGTTAACCGGTTGAGGGTGCCCCTGCACGTTCATGACGTCTGCCAATCGTGTCAGCCTTCTCTGCCTCAACCCCTCTGGGTGGGGTTTTTTAAATGGAGGCTTGGTCATGCAACAACGCCAGCATGCGCCCCTTCCGCCGGGGCGGCTGTGTTCAGCTGTCCCCTCTGGCGCCTGTCTCGTCCGCAGTCTCCAGGCTCGGGTTAACAGCCTGTTGCCTGGTTTTTCTCTGGTGCGCTGCCTGCTTCCGTTGCTTATCCTTTTTGTGTGCTTACGGCCATGCTGACTGCCTGTTCTGCAGGGTCAGTGTGCCAGGTGGTGTACTATTGGGGGGACAGGGCCCGCTCGGCTGAGGGGCCTTTGTTCGAATACGCTGGCGATGTGGGGGGCGGGGTCACTAAGTACCCACCTGGTGGGGTCGTGATGCTGGCATCATGGACTTCTCCGGGCCCCCGTTCCAGGGGGTCCAGTCCCTTTGGTAGGTCTGGGCCTTCCTTCGCGCTCCGCTGCTACGGCCTTGCCACGGGGTTGGGTTTGCCCTTGACCCCGTGTTTCTGGGGGCAGTAACGAGGTTGTTCCCTCCGTTCGTTCCCGGGTGGCATGCAGGTTGTGCGTGTGTGTAGTCGTGGGGTCAGGCCACGGCTGCTCACCCTGTGCGTTGAATTGCTTGAGTGCCTCTTCGCACGGTCGGGTCCGTCGCCCTCCCGGGAAACCTCTAATAGGGGGGGTGCCCTCCATTAGGGGGGGGGTCGGGGGGGCTCGGCCCTCCCTGTTCTGATGGTTGTGGGGGGCCTTCAGCGGGGTGTATTTGTCGGCCGGGGGGGGTGCCCTCCATTAGGGGGGGGTCGGGGGGGCTCGGCCCTCCCTGTTCTGATGGTTGTGGGGGGCCTTCAGCGGGGTGTATTTGTCGGCCGGTGGCTCCGCTCGGCCTCCCTATGTGCATGAGTGATGCCGAGCGGATCCCCTAATGATACAGAACGTTAGGTTATGACTATAACCAAGTTCTGTTAATTAGGGGTGACGCTCGGCATCAGACGCCGCTGCAGCCCTTGACCTCACCTTGTGGTGAAAGCTTGGGAAGGAGGAGAGCAGGTGACCACACACCTGCTTATGAAGGTAAGCTAACGAGGGGTGTGGTCAGATGAATACTGGTATTAAAGGTACATTTGTGGAATTTATTCAGTGCGCGTGCACGTACGCGAGGGAGTGCATGAGTGATGCCGAGCGTCACCCCTAATTAACAGAACTTGGTTATAGTCATAACCTAACGTTATGTATCATGACCAGGGTTTCCGCTAGAAAAGAATCATGTCCAAGAAGATTTCAATGTCCGGGACAAATGGGATAAATTCCGGTCAAATATTATCTGTGTTTATTGAGCTTTATTGCAATAATGTTATACCCGTTACCATTTGTAATAATTCACGTTACATTATCTCCACTCTGTCTGCACTGAAGCACTCATGGAGGAGCGACAGATTTCGTGAGCATTTTTTTAATTTTTTTGGTACAGCCAGGAGTGTTTGGGTCCATGTAGCACAACTCAGTTAGCCACAACATGAGCGTGTCCGTCCATATTAGGGATGTGCAAGGACATCCAGTTAGCAGGTTAACCAGTGATTTTAAATTAACCGGATATTAAATTAAATGGTCAATTAGCATTTTTTATATTATTATATATTTTTTATAAATTGTATAGGGTGAATGTGTAAAATGTTTAAAATAAAGTGAACACTTGAGACATTTTCTACGTTTAGACTTATGCATCTTCCATTTAGAGTGAAGTAAATTATTTCCAGGCATGTGCGTGCCACACTGCATACTGTAGTGTTCGAGTCCTAACAGTGC
This sequence comes from Notolepis coatsorum, assembly GCF_963971535.1. NCBI lineage: Eukaryota > Metazoa > Chordata > Actinopteri > Aulopiformes > Paralepididae > Notolepis > Notolepis coatsorum. Next base: position 28,542,419 of record NC_140165.1, read on the forward strand.
ATGCCTGTGTAAACTGTCCATTGGGAAGATTAATTGAGTCAGTGCACGTGAAGGAGCCTACCTGTATCCTCTTTGATATAACTGCACAAAGTAGGCAACACAGCGGAAAAACTGGTGAAATGTATAAAGGTATTTTCAAATCGGACCTTTGCAGGCCAAAGTCAGAAGAATCAACAGTCTGGCAATTATCAAAGGACTGGCTGGTCATGGATTATCAAAGGACATAAAATACTGCCCACGAAAAACCCTGGGAATAACCTTATGAAGCAGAAAGAGGCCGATTGCTCCATGGCTGTTTTATGAGCTGGACAAATTAATAAAATGGTATGCACGCTTTTTATTACCATTCTCTGAATAGTGTTGATGATCAATAAGGATGATTGATGATGAGCATATCACTGTAAGCCCCACAGCGAGTGAGCGTTTGTGCTGTGTGGTGAAATGTGTATAGTCAATTATAAGTCCCATCGTTGTTAGCATATAGTGGCTCCATTGTCATGTCAGAATATGCAACAATGTTTTCTATCACTGTGCTGCACATGGTATTGTTTGTTGTGGAAGCGAGAGTGGGTCTGCATCATCATTTTCACAATCTCTGTCTCCGCCTGCTCACACTACTACGCAACCCTGAATTTAGCAAACAAAGACATGAGATCAATACTGGTCTATACTGTACTGTGGCCATGCGTTTCAGTCTGTTATACAAGTGTTGCTACTAATGATGAGTAAATTACAGTTAAACAGGCACGCTGTATTTTTGTAGTTAGCCAAGATTATGCATTAGCAAGCATTGTTGTGTGATGATGAGCAGCAGTGTTAACTCATGCCTGATGATGAGCAGCAGCAGTGTTAACTCAGGATGATCACTGTGTGTAGCCTCGTCTGGTAACGTCAAGATAGATTTGTTTTGTCGTGTTGAGAGAGAGAGAGAGAAGTGGGAGACCACGTTAAAAAAACACAGCTAACAGTTTTCATCCGGTTAATGACAGAAAATAACCGGTATGCACATCCATAGTCTGTATCCATAGTAATAATAATCGTTAAATTACCTCCACTCTCTTCACTCATGGAACGGCCGATTTCTTGAGAAAGAAATCTTGGTACAGCCAGAATGGCTCAAGTGTTCCATGTAGCACAAGCTAGACACGACTTAAGTGTGTCCGTCCGAGGGGAGCTCCAGTAGCTCACCACGTACCGCGAGTGCTATTTCAGCGCCGTGGACAACCGCGCTCGCGCGGATCTGGGGCTGAGCGAGTTCGAATCCCGGACTGCAGCCGTGCCTTTCCCAGAGTGTCTTCCCCCCCATCTGATTGATTGATTGATTGAAAAGTTTATTAACAGATTGCAGAATGGGTACAGTACAGTACATCTCAATACATACAATTGTTAAGGGGATGCAGACCAGAGAAAGACTTTCGTCTTGTTTCCACCAGGGTCCCCCATTTTCAATTCATCATAACATATATGACATACATGACATACAGATAGACAGTACTGCTACATCTATACATTTATGACATATCAGATTTGCAAATACAGTACTGTTTGTGATACAAAAGTGTCCAGAAAAGGAGTGTATATACATTTGGCGTAGAAACTGTACATTGGAGGAGGTTGGTGGGGTGGGGTTGGGTGGGTTGGGTGAGGGCTGTACATTGTAGGTGGGGGGGGGGGGGGGGGGGTTGGGTAGGGGACACACACACATTTTACACTGTACATTGGAATGTTGACAAAGCCTTACTTGGTCATTTACTGTACAACTAGGTTAGGACATTTGTAGGGGCCAGTTTCGAATTGCAGTCTCACGTAGGTGTTTTTTGAGAGTGTTTTTGAAGGTGGGTAGTGATTCACATTTGAAGAACCCTTCAGCCTGCTTCTGTCGGTCGAACTTGACCAAGTATAAATGCGATAAACGTATAAAAGAGCCAGGGAAATGGCCAAAGTTAAAAAAAAAAAAAAAGTGTGTCCGTCCGTATCAATAGTCTATGAACGCTACACAACATGTTGTTGGCAAAACTTTGAAATGCTCACAAACCATTGCTTTTATCTTTTAGATAATGCTAAGATAGCTATATTTCAATGCAATAAACGCTTTGTGGTAACGTTACTTTAGTCTATAGAATCCTGGCGCATGCATACACACATCACGAATCCAGCTGCATTGCAAGGTAAACACACACACACACAGCGTCTTGTGTCAGTTGTCAGACCACTTCAAACGCATCAAATCCTTCACTATGATTCTCATAATCACTGTCCCAGCATTCTGGCTCAGAGTCCTTTTCATTCATATCATCTGGATCATCCTCCGCATCCACAACAAGTTGCAATGCATGTTGAACATTATACCTCTTCGTCTTTGTATTGGAGTATAGAGAAACAATAGGAGTTTTGCATTGGTTCTCCTAGCCCGCGTGACCATCTCTAGCATTTCCATTGGCTATAGGCTAAAAACTCAGTGACAGATAATATTAGATATAGATACAGCGGAATAGATGCAGTCGGAACAGAAAACGACCAATCTAGATATTTCAAGATTCTAGGCCTTACTTTCGCGCACTCAGCCTGTGGGAGAGAGAAAGTGTGAGATACACTTTAAATTTTGGTGGAGAGAGGAGAATATCCCAATTCAGATACAATTTAAAGCAAATTTATCACAAACCGTTCCAAATATATTGAATGTTTTGCAAAATATGTCTAGTGTTGCATGGGCATGACACTCACCTTTAGAGGGTTACGTTTATTAATCTAGCTACTAACTGGGGAGACTGATAAATTAGAGATGAAGGAAAATAGTCAACTCGAGTCCCGTCGCAGCCGCTCAATCCTTGTTTATTGCACAACGTCGCTCTATTGGTTGGATTCTTATCATATATTATTACTATTGTATTATGCACATCGTTGCGGGCAAGACCCCCCGCATTTCACTGTATACCTGTATGCCGTGACAAATAATACTCTTGTATCTTGTATCAATCTCTGAAAATGTTGGAGGAAATTTCCAGACAGGTATTATTTGGACGAACTGACTACATATTTGGAATCTAAATGGTGACATTCTCGCCTGAAAAGAATATTAAAACTGTAAACAGTGTTTGGCATTGGTAAATAGTCGGCATATCTGCCTGTTGGTGAGAAATGCATTCTCATTCTTGGCTTCCATGAAATTCAGGAGGATGCAAGTCTGCATTTCTGCTGCATTTGAAGGAGCCTTTAAATTGGGACAACCTACATTTGAATATAATCCTAGGTCACACAATTTGATGCATTTGGTTTTCAAAGGCTACAACCCCTGAACCCACAGCTATAGAAGGTCATGCAAAGGACAGGAACTCTGTGTGAACTCACACCCACCTGCTAGAACAAAATGGCTGAACTCCTTTTGATCTAAGAAAAATGACTGCACATGTCTCCGTAAAAAGCATCAAAGGTAGGCTAACTTCTGTCCCATTTGTCTTGACGGACCATAAACCTGCCCCTGGGAAACTCACATTGTTTCTGAGACTATGATTGGTTCCTTTTAACCAAAATGTGGAGCATCATAGAGTATTTTTTTTTTTATTTTATCCACTTTTTCCTCCCATTTTTCTATATTTTTCTCCCATCCCAATTTCGTATCATCCAATTCAACCCTCCCCTGTCACGGACGCTGTTTCTTGCCTCCCACAAGCCGGCTGCAATGTGGACTAAGTCATACATAGCACAAGTCCCCTCCGGTACTTGAGGTAACAGCAGTCGCATCTTTTCACCTGCGCAGCTCGATCTCTCAGTGGCGAGGAGTAACGCGTGGGAGGCTCACGCTGCCCCCGACACTTCCTGATTCTACTGCGCAGGCGCACCAACCGGCCTGTAGGAGTCGCTGTCCACAACGCCCGATCCTCACCCATCAGTTTCCCACCCCCTAATACGGCCAATGTGTATTAGTACGGACGACCAGCTAAACTGAAAGCAAATGTGGAGCGCTGGGCTCGAACTGACGAGCCCAGCGTCTCCAGCATTTCGTGGTGAGCGCCTTGCCCACTACGCCACGTAGCCGCCCTGAGCATCCTAGAGTATAAGGTGGAACACAAATAAATATAAGTTTAGTAGATTTACCGGAGTCTACTCAGTTTATTGCTGTTACTGAATATGGGAAACTCAATACACTCGGTCACATCAGATTAAAGACTCAAGTATTTCCTTCCAAATATTTTGAGACTCCAATATAAAAGTGTTTTTAGAGATCTTGATTGGATCTTTTTTTTAAATATGACTAGGGATGCACCGATATGAAAATTTGCCACCGATACCGATTGTTCAACTAACACAATCGGCCGATACCGATACCGATATATGTGGCAACACATTTTGTTTAAATTTTATTTTTTTTGTAATTTTGTTGTTGTTGTAATATTTTTTTTTTTTATGAAACTACTGTATATTTGTGTTACAAATTGTGCTCACCGATATGAACATAGGCCTCTTTACTTACTTAAAAAAAGGAAACATCAAGAAATAGCACTATCTCTCTCCCAGTATGTTCTGCAGGGCTGCAGCTAGATACTAGTTCTCCCAGCATGGTCTACCTGCTGGGCTGCAGCTAGTTACTATTGTCTCAACCAATTAAATTTTGATTGACAGTCGATTCTGCCAATAGACCCATCTCAAACCCTGCCCCTTTTCTTGATCCTCCAATCACAGCTGTCGCTGTACGAGGAAGTCCGAGGTAAGCGACAGCTGTGATTGGAGGATCAAGAAAAGAGGGCAGGGTTTGAGATAGGTCCATTACGTCACACACCGCTTGCACCCGCCTCTGCTGTTACCACCAATCGGCAAGCAAGCGCGTATACATTTTACACTTCGGCTTTTGTCCGCCATTGATTTTGAGTTGACGAGAGCTTTTCTACAACAACAACAATGGCGGCGCGGCTGACGTTTAGCTTTTAGCTCCGCAGGATGACTTAAATGAGGCATAATGATTTTACTGCAACTAATGTTATAATAAAACAAAGCCTTTCTATACATGTGTCTGATTGAAAACGTTATTAACAGATTGCAGAATGGGTAAAACTCAGGGCTCTGAGCAACGGAAGGAACTGAGCTAGTATGAACGCTTGCTACGTTCGGGTAAATAATATGCTGATGTTATTGAACGTGTAACACTAACTATATAACGTTAATGCCACAAAACGAATGCCTTGTTAATCATAAGTAGTAACTTTGATGCAGTAGCTTGTGTGTGTGTGTGTGGGGGGGACTGGGGACGGCATTGTGCAGGTCGCGAGTGAACTTTTTTTTGTCTTGACGCTACACAAATTGAGGGATATTTATCGGCTACTGCCATCGGCACATTCGAGCTTATCGGCCGATGAGCACTGATACTGAAATAAAGGACCATGTTTTGGTAATATCCGATTTTCTCTGGCAGTGGTGATTATTTTTTGTGGTGTGATGTGGTTTTGATAGTTTGTAGTTGCACGTTGCCTTCCTCGTCAGAGAGGGAGAGTGCACGCACGCATGCAAGATAGACGGAGCTCCGACTACAGACAATACAGAAGATGGTAAGATGATAGACATCCTTTTATTCATAATGGCGGATTATGCTCCTCTGGCAAGTTTTGCATCTATATGATTTGGTCTGGATAGTCTGTGGTCATGCAGTGCTTGCCTGGTTGTCTGTGTCTTCCAGCAGCCACACTTATTTGGGCAGAGATAACACATAGGAGAGAGAGGAGAGGGGAGAGAGAACAGATGGGGGAGAGAGCAGAGAGAAGAAGGGAGAGAGAGAAGAGGGGAGAGAGAGCAGAGGGGAGAGAGAGCAGAGGGGAGAGAGAGCTGAGTTTCCTAGTGACAGCCCTAGCCTGGCAACGTGAGGCTATGGAAACTCCAGTACCTGTCCGAGAGTTTCCTAGTGACAGCCCTAGTCTGGCACTGTGAGGCTATGGAAACACCAGTACCTGTCAGAGAGTTTCTTGGCGAAGCCGAAGTCGGTGAGGCGAATGTGACCCTCCGCGTCCAGCAGGATGTTCTCGGGCTTCAAGTCGCGGTAGACGATCTCTTTGGAGTGAAGGTACTCGATGGCACAGACCATCTCTGTGGTGTAGAAGAGGCCGGTGTTGTTGCTGAATCTGCCGCGGCTGCGCAGGTAGCTGAAGAGCTCGCCGCCGGGCACATAGTCCATCAGCATGTACAGGAAGCGCTCGTCGTGGTGGGTCCAAAACCTGAACAAAATGGATGGACTGCATTGGATGGACTGCACTTTTATCCAAAGCGATTTACAACGTATGCCTCACATTCACCCAGGGTTCGAAATTAACGGGGGCTTGAGGCAAAATGCCCTCAAATTTACCAAATGGTAAATGCCCTCGAAAATCAGTTAAGGGGGGCAATAAAAGCCCCAGACAGTTTACTAATTATATATATAATATTATAATTATATATATGCTCTACAGTGCGAGCATTTCCCTCGTATTTGGCCCTAATAATATGTGTGTGTACGAACCGGAAAAATCATTTACTTGCAGAGTGAAGATTACAAAACAGCTCCGCTGTTAATAGTTAAGAAACTGGACTGAAATTCAGTTTTTGGGTGGAATGCAAGGAGGGAGGGAGGCGGGGCCCGCTGCGTGTTACAGGGTGCTTGAGAGGTGCGAACACAGACAGACAGACGGAGAGCTCTGCTTTTCAGCAAGCATGCATAGTGCTGTGTAATATTAAGTTACACTGCTATCTTAACATTAGCAAGCTAAGCATCTGCATAGCGCGACCTGTGTAACGTTAAGTAACTTGTGTTCGGTGGGGAAAGACCGTTCCATTTGTAACACAACTCCAAAGAATAACATCCAAATGATCCTGATGCGCATTTCCTTCATTCCACAGCGCTTGTATTTCATTGATCGATCTGACAACAACACAACTTGCCCTCAGGGACAATCATATTTAATCTATTTAGATAGAGTATGTATGTATTATTTACAGATAATTGAAGGTACCTCAAAACATGAAACCAAGCCATGTCACACATCATGTGTGTGTGTGTGTGTGTGTGTGTGTGTGTTACTTGAACAATTGTCACTCTGCTCCTAAATTTCTGTGTGCTCCTAAATTTGTATTTAAATTTTATTTATTAACATTTTATTTAGGAGCTCCATGGGAAAAAGGTTAGCGTAGAGCCCTATATATGGAGACATTAACATTACGTTATCAAACATAGGGACGAAGACTGTAAAAAAAAGTGTCAACAATGTTTTATAATCTTTATGTTAATTTTCATTATAAAAATGTTGTGCCCCCGAAATACAAAAAAAAGCCCCCGAAAATCAATTAAGGGGGGCAAAAAAAGCCATTGAATTTAAATTTTTTTTTCTAACCCTGCATTCACCCATTCACTCACCGACGGCGGAGACAACCATGCAAGGTGCCAACCTGCTCAATGGGAGCAGTTAGGGGTTAAAGGGGAATTTCTGTATTTTTAAACCTGGACCATATTTTTCCATCACGTGGGGTCTAAATGAATAATGGGGACAACAATTGTTGTAATTGGTCCAGTTTTGAGTTGTCACTTCAGCCGGCAGCCACAAAATGGGCTGCAATGTAATCACACGGGGGAAACGTGCATGTCAAATGACGTCCACTAAGGCCTTGTCCAGACGAAAACGATTTTGATCTTTTTCGTTTTCATTTTGTTTTCATTTAAAAAAAGGTTTCCGTAAAAACGAAATAGTTTCAAGAAATAAGTGCGTGCCACAAATTTACAAAATAAATGTCTTTCCTGTTTTAGACGTTGCTCTTTTATTTTGAAAACCCCCGACCGGAAGTGTTGTCATTGTTTTCGATAACTTGTGTCGTCCGGTTCTGTGCTTTTGAGCTGACGCTAGTTTCCAACGGATAGGAGAGAGACGACACCGCTGCGCAAAGGAGGAGGAAGAGCTGCAGATTTTAATCGGCATGAGAGAGAGAGCTCAAAGCCGTATATAATATAATAGCCCCGTGGTGCGGTTGGAGGCAGCTCAAACTACCTGTGATGTATTCAATTAATTGATTGATGTTTAACTTGTCCCTGTGTCCAGTCCTTTGGACTAGCAAACGTTGTCTGTATTTAACGTTACCTCAGGATACCACTGTAATTGTAGCAAAAGGTGTCTGTATTTAACGTTACCTCAGGATACCACTGTCTATTGTATTTAGTTGGTTAGCTATTTAGTTGATAGCATAGCATCAATGCTAGCTCACTGGCTACAGCTCAACACCAGCCATGGGAATACTATTTACTAAATGATGGAGGCTTTTTAATAGTCACTTGGGTTTTCAGAAAAAGTACATTTAGCTGTAATCAAGCTCAATAGCTTCTGTAACACTGTAAGGGAGATGTCAATCTGTTGTCGACGGTGGTTGTGATGTTGGCTGAGTTTGCACATGCAGGTTAACACTTTGATTGCCCAACCCGAGTTTTCTCGGGTTTACCCCCCGCGGGTTGAATGCCCACTCAGGAGAATTCTCGTATTTTTTATTTTTTTTATTAGCGATCTGAAATCACATTTCATCAACCGAGTCTACCGTTGGAAATTCAGCCACTCCAGGCGCTCAGATGTGAAAAAAGCGCCCCATATCGTCTCCCAGATGGTAATTCACCCTTTTGGATTGAACTCAATGAAAATGAATGAGAAAAAAAATCCCGGACTCCACATTTTACGTCTCACTCACACAGCCAGGGTCGATCAGCTCCACTCTGGAGCCTCAGAGCAGCAAGGATTATGTGTTTTTACAGTATACACGGTGGATCAATAAAAGGATCGATTTTTTTCGAATGGCGATCAGGAATTGGAATAATCCATTTGGATACCATCTGATCTCAGGTAAGGAATCAATGTTACCAGTCTTAGGATAATCAGACTCGTTTTCACGGAGATATAAGCTTTTATGTGATTATGTGATATGGCTGATTGACTGTGCGAGCGGTCAGGAAATAGGAGAATCGATTTTCAGCTTGCGGCCAGAGCGTGCATGCGTACACAACTATCGATAATCTAGCATTTATTTGAAAACGATTCATAAATAGGCCGGAAAATGACAACGTTCTAGAATATTCCAGTAAAGGGCGATTATCATGGAATGTCTTATTTTTTCGGTGAAAACTAGTGCTTTTCAAAATGCTAGAAAACGGAAATGAAGCTATAAAAAAACAATCTGCTACGACAATGTTGACTGGAAAATTAGTCTTTGATAGGCGACGGGCAGATTAGACACATACTTTCTGAATATGATTTGGGAATGGGCAGGGTTATATTAGAAGAAAGACGTGTAAACAATATAATTAACTCTGAATATAATAATGACGAAAAATAAACAGGGTAGTGCACCTTGTTGTGTTGTGTATCCTGTTTATTTTTCGTCATTATTATATTCAGAGTTAATTATATTGTTTACACGTCTTTCTTCTAATATAACCCTGCCCATTCCCAAATCATATTCAGAAAGTATCACAGAGACTTATATTGACCGCGGAATCAGTTATTATTAGTAAGACACAACATTTCCGTAGTAATTGACCACCAGACTCTTTCTCTTAAGGCATTAACTGGGTTAATTAATATAAATGTTATATTGTAACTGTCTACACATTGGTTCCGAAACATGTATGTTCCAGGCTGCAATTTTGAATCTGAGAGAGCTCTGGTCAGCGAAGCCGGCGCCGTTCGCAACCTCCATGTTTTGGGGCTATTCATCAGAAAACTCGGATCCCGATTCGGCTCCCATCCGTCGGGCAAGAACTGGCGGTTTTCAGCCTCTCTCTCTGGAGCTTAAAGGAGTTTCGAGTTTGGGATTCACCGTGTTGAATGGGGCGTCTGAACTAAGCAAGGACCTCATGCGCGGCGAAGAATGCGGAAGCGCCCTTGCACTCTTCCGCTGTCATTAAGCAACACGCTGCCTTGGCCACCATAACGGCAAACAGCTATACGAGCGAGAGAGAGATGGCCAAACAAGCTAACCTTAACAAATATTTTATGAAACCAAGCAGGTCTAATAATGACAACGATGTGTGTTCCTATGTAGGGAGTTAGGCAACGCTCTAAAAGCTGTCTGCTGGATGAGAATTCTATTCTACACAATGGTCTTCATTAGATAAACCAATAGATACAAACATTGTGTATGACAAAATAAATATGGGCCGTTTTAAATTGTGTGAATAGTTGTTGTGAGTACTCGCACTATGTTTCAATATAATCCGTTTTTACCATTAATTCATTATAAACACAGACGTAAGGTGTCCACCGTGCTCAGAACGTCAAATTCTATCAACACTTTTTAAGCTCCGGCCAAAATGCGTGGTGACGTGTTGACCAATTTCGGAGGGGGATCCCAATGATATATCAATAAAAACGTACTGTCAGTTCATGTCCAAGGGATATGTTCACGTGCACAGCAAGTTTGACCAGTTCCTGGCATTCCAGTGGAGAAAGGTAAGAGAGATTTCCCTATCGTTTTTCTTATATGAATTATTCAACCTACGTTAATAAAACATACCTGGTGATCAACTACAGTTTGCTGTGAACATTATGAAATGTGTAGTGTTCTGATACAACGATTATTGGTGAAGCGATGTCGAGATTAATTTGGGGTGTGACAGCTGCTGCAGCGCGACCTGTGGTTTGCTGATGAGAATGGCGGGGCGGGACCTTGATGCTGGATTAGCGTATCGCTTCGTTGGGAGGCGGAGATAGTCATTGGATTCGGCAAATCACACAACGTTTAGATTTCAGTGAACCCTACACGATAATGTTGCCGTCTCTCTCTTTCTCAGTAGTGCCAAATTTCTCAGTTCTTCGCTTGATATAATTAATACAAATGTCCAATATAACGGAATTCGTTAGCTCATAAAAATGTGATTATAACAGACTGCTGTTTAATGTCGGGCCGACTGCCCAAAAATTCGGAAATTCGCCTATTTGATTTCAAGTCAGCAGCAGCCTGTGAGTCTATCGACAGGACTTATTTTATTTGGAATATAATGTATACGCAAAAGTAGCCTAGTTTTAAGTTAAAATATTATAAATCTACATGCCTTGAGGATGTCATTCTTTATATAGCCTGCCTATCGATTGTTTTTAAGCTCAATAAACTCTGACCGGAATTTCTCTCATTTGTCCGGGAGATTGAAATCTTCCAGGACACGGAGACCGGCACCAATATTTTCGAACGGAAACCCTGCTCAGACCCCTTCCTGACAGGGAGCGACGCGAGCGAGCGTGATTGCGAAAATGATTAAAATGTATTCGTTTCAATCAGACTATCCTGACCTGCCGCGAGCGACAGCGAACTGAGCAGCGATGTCGTTCACCCCTCAGATATTCGCTCGCTGTGTCTCTAGTTGGGCGATTACGCGGCCGAGTCCCGCCCCTAAACACTTTTTATTGGTCAAGAATTAATTGTAACTTTGCCCCCCCCCCACGTGTGCTTCCAGGTAACACACACACACACACAGACACACTCGGACACGCGCCGCCTCATATCAGGACAGTGTCGCGCGCGATTTCGTCTCCAGTTCGCTCGCTCGCTCCCTGTCAGGAACCGGTGTCAGGAGTCTGGCTCAAACAGAAGTATCGCTTTGAAATCATGTGAGGCGTAAGTTGTTGTAGAAAGAGTACAGAGGAAAACTTGAGTGAATTGGTGAGGAAGATTTGTTTGTCTCACAATGGTTTGTGTTTGCACATATCCGAATTGTACAAAGAAAATGTTGAGCCACACTTCACAGTTTTCATAGACTACTTTTGTTGGATAGGGACATGCTGAAAGTGTGGCTAGTTATGCTACAAATGGATGAAAACACTTGTCTGCATACTGCACCTTGCAGATCATCGGGTCTGTAGCGATAATTTTTACCCTGATGATTACTGTCCAAGAGAAGAATAAATCATAATATACCAATTTACCAAAGCACCTTTTCCTAAAGAAAAATGCTGTTCCAAGAGTGGAGACACCTGCTGCAGACAGAGTGGAGGTAATGCTATTAGCAAAAGTTATTGTGTTGACCTGGCATCAGTACACACAAAAGCTTGGCAGGATAACAGCCAAAACAATCACTCAATAAGCCAGTAGTATGTACAAAATATCAACTGAGTCATTGACTGATTATAAAATATCTATATAGAATTATTACCCCTTCACAACTACTTTTGTAAACATAAATCAGTTTAAAAATACCACAATTCCCCTTTAAGTGTCTTGCTCAAGGACACTTTGACAAACTGCCGGGAGGAGCCGGAATCTAATCGGAAACCTTGTGATTACCAGATGACTGCTCTACCTCCTGAGCCACTGTCACTATGAACAACAGTTACTTTGTCAGTTTACACAAGGCAGTTGAAATTTGTCTCCCCCCTGTCTCCTGCCAGAATTGATATAAGAATTGAAGAGAATTGATAATGGTCAAGTGCTTGCGTTTTGCTAATGATTGGGCAAACCGTTAACATGTTTTTCCCCCAATTACATGAAAAGCATATTGGACTTGGCAACAGTATTTTTTTTCTAACCACTTAATGGTTCTGAACCAAAAATCGAGAACTAAAAATAACTTTTTGAACCAAAAGTTTTGTGAACTGCTCCACCTCTCATCATGTCATAATGGTGTTTGTTAAAATGTCTAGTAGTTAGTAAGCACAATAACAAAATACCAACTCTACCATACCATTATCAATGGAATATACTGCTAAATTCTATTATTATTTTAATTTTTCCTGTCTGTACTTCATCTCCCCCCTCCCCCATGCTGCTATGATGCCTGAATTTCCCCAAGGGGATCAATACAGGAACACTTGACTCAAATTAATCAAAATAGACTGAACAGAATATCTGATCACTCTCAAGAACCAATAGGAGAGCAACAATATGGGAGGAGGGGGTTAAGTTTAGCCTGGCAGTGGCAGAAATGCATGTTTCCTTCATGCTGTTTGAGAGGAAAAGGACTCGACTCACAGCCTGATGAGGAAAGGATGGTTGACCTCCGACAGAACCTCCTTCTCATTGTGGACGTGCTGCTCCTGCTTCAGTCGGATCACGTCCAGGATCTTCATCTGCTTCAGCGCGTAGAAAGACCTGCTCTTCTTGTCCTTGACCAGGAACACACGTCCAAAGGTCCCTGTGCCTGTGGAGGTTGACAGAGAGAGGGGGGGGGTGCAGTGTGAAGAGGAGCTACCAGATAAAACAGGATACCATCTCGTTCAGTTGTCATAAAAGGTCATAAAATGAGAGAAAGAATGAAAGCTGCAGTTTGAGATGATAGTTCAGAATAAAATATTGTCCAGGTTCCATAATGCCCTCCTATCTAATGTCAGGTTCCATAATGCCCCCCCAACACCCAATGGAAATTACATTTTCATCTCTCAATGTTGATTCTTTTTTTGTTTATCATGGGTAGGGTATTTATGAAATTCTTCTATGAAATGTTTCTATTTGGCTTTGCTGGGTCAGTTAAGCCTGTGAGTGTCATGTATCAAATGAAGGCTTCTAACAGAGTAGGCAACAGCAGAAATAATACCAAAGCCACTGAGTAAATAATTTAATAATAAAATGTTGAGATATTATGTATTTTTAAGTAATGAAGTAGGCCCATTATTGTACACATATTCACAATAACGGCATTGTGGTAGAGCAAAATGGAGTCACCAGAACAGGCTATTATTCACACATGGCTTTATATTAGTTATGTGGGGACCCAACCTTCTGGAATTGAAAATGACTCCCCAACCTATTTTTACAAAGACACAATTCCAACAAGATATATTTGACAGTGCTGTTCCGATATTGAACTTGACTTAACATGCTCCTGGATTTGATCCGAATAATATCGCAGGTGGCTGATTCTGACATCTGAATAATTAATAACGAGTTCACTGCCTCAAGCAAAAAATAAAAACATACATAATGCTACTGCAGAGCCAGTTTTGTGGCTGACATTTCCGAGATGTGCATTCACATTGGATTAATATTATCAGGGGACCTGTCTTCAACAAAATACAGTAGGTAATTTGCACTAAAATGTCTAGGCTACCATACCATATAATGGTAGACATAGCAGATTTGCATGGGATTATGAGATCAGCAATGATCTCAGCTGGTCATAAGAGGCTACTAGTCCCATGCGAATAGGGTGCGTGAATATTAAAGGCAACCAACTTGTGTTCAGCTTTTCGTTCATCGTTTCTCTGATTGGCCACACGGCCACGTGACCGCCCTAGCACACGCCCTTATCCGCACTGAGAGACGCGGCAGACGCGGCAGAGAGTGACCGCGGCCGCGCATGCGCATGAGGCTCCCCCAGGTGCTCTGAGAGGTGCTCGAGAGGTGCTCGTTGGTTAATGCCTCATTGTGTTTGCGTTGTTGGTTAATCCCCGTTGTTGTTGGTTAATGCCATATCGCTATCGCCGCATCACTTCAAGCTTTGCACAACGCCAAACGTGCAGCACAGAGGTAAGCTACAGGCGGTTACATGTTTCATTTATTAACTACATTACCTGCTGTGCGCTGTAGGCCAAAGCAGCGGTACAGTAAGGTACAGTAGGTTACATGTTTCATTGATTAACACCATTACCTGCTGTGCTGTAGGCGCAAGCAGAGGTACAGTAAGGTACAGTAGGTGTAGGTTACATGTTTCATTGATTAACGCCATTACCTGCTGTGCTGTAGGCGCAAGCAGAGGTACAGTAGGTGTAGGTTACATGTTTCATTGATTAACGCCATTACCTGCTGTGCTGTAGGCGCAAGCAGAGGTACAGTAAGGTACAGTAGGTTACATGTTTCATTGATTAACGCCATTACCTGCTGTGCTGTAGGTGCAAGCAGAGGTACAGTAATTATGTCTGTATTTGATTATGGTGAAATTATGTACATGCATGCCTCTCCCTCTGAAAGCCCATCCACGCTGTGTATCATAGAGCACTGGGTTTTATCACTGGAGATACATTTCTCACTCACCATTGTATTTTATATGGAAATAATTGTAAGTAGGTGAATTCTACACATCTGACAACGCCATCTATATTATATCCACAATCATTCATCTAAAAAATTGTATGGGCGTAAATACATGTTAAGATATTCAAAATCGTCACAGCAGTATAGTTTGTTTATACTTCAGAAGTGATGTACAGCGACGAGTGAATCTGGTAGTTGGTTGTTAAAAACGTGAAATAACATAATAACGTTACAGCATACAGTTTCTAGTTCAGTCAGCAGCCTCCACTGATGTTATGACGTTACGAAATAACATTATACATTATGCTCTGCGCTTCATTCATTCATTTCATAATCAGTCGGCAGCCTGCGTCCTCCACTGATGTTATGACGTTACAAACGCCGCAAAATAACATTATACATTATGCTCCGTGCTTCATTCATTCATTTCATAATCAGTCGGCAGCCTGCGTCCTCCACTGATGTTATGACGTTACAAACGCCGCGAAATAACATTATGCTCCGTGCTTCATTCATTCATTTCATAATCAGTCAGTAGCCTGCGTCCTCCACTGATGCAGCCTCCACTGATGGATTTCATTTGGGACCGCTGCCGCTTCCTCCACTGATGGATTTCATTTGGGACCGCTGCCGCTTGCCTGCCGCGTTCGCGGCAAAAGGGGGCGGGGGGTCGTGGCCAATCAGAGAAAAGCTGAAGACAAGTTGGTTGCCTTTAATATTCACGCGAATAGCGTACTCATCGTGAGACAGCAAGCACATCTAATTTTAGGCTTTCCAACCCGTCTCTTTCTTGGCTAGAAGTATATGCCCAATTCATCATGGAGGAGGTTGATGGGTCTTGGCAGAATCCTCTTGATTCTGTCTTAAGAGCCATACATCGCCTTATCGATGACAGGGTTGAGGGTGCACTGAACACCAGCCCCCTCGTCAATTGCGCACAATATATATGCTCTGCTGTTGGCCCAATAGGCATGCATGCATATTGTGATGCTTGGGATCTAATACCATCTGTATTCTTTTTTCCCCTCTAATTCAAATGTTCCTGGATTCATTTGTATTATTGTCTAGTTATAAATACAAATGATACATTACAAAAAAGTAATGTAAGAAGTGACATTGGTTTCTAAAGTGGGATCTTGATTGTAGTCACTGCATGCAGGCCCTTTCTCCGAGTCCAGACAAGTTGTTGCTCTCATGTGTAGAATTGTGTAACAAATAGGAAACTGGGGCAAATTAAGCAAGTGCCTGTTCCCCTGAGTTCACGCCACAAGGAAGCTGCATCTCGTTCTGTTTAGCTGAGTTCACGCCACAAGGAAGCTGCATCTGGCTCTGTCCCCCTGAGTTCACACCACAAGGAAGCTGCATCTGGCTCTGTTTCGCTGAGTTCACGCCACAAGGAAGCTGCATCTCTGTTTCGCTGAGTTCACGCCACAAGGAAGCTGCATCAGGCTCTGTTCCCCTGAGTTCACACCACAAGGAAGCTGCATCTGGCTCTGTTCACCTGAGTTCACGCCACAAGGAAGCTGCGTCTCGCTCTGTTCCCCTGAGTTCACGCCACAAGGAAGCTGCATCTGGCTCTGTTCCCCTGAGTTCACGCCACAAGGAAGCTGCATCTGGCTCTGTTCCCCTGAGTTCACGCCACAAGGAAGCTGCATCTGGCTCTGTTCCCCTGAGTTCACGCCACAAGGAAGCTGCATCTGGCTCTGTTCCCCTGAGTTCACGCCACAAGGAAGCTGCATCTCGCTCTGTTTCGCTGAGTTCACGCCACAAGGAAGCTGCATCTGGCTCTGTTCCCCTGAGTTCACGCCACAAGGAAGCTGCATCTTGCTCTGTTCGCCTCTGACTTTGCATGCATCTGCACTGCCTCTAAATGAAGACTGCATTCATCCGTTTTAACTTTGAGATTTTAAACTAGGCTTGGGCGGTATGACGGTATTACGGTATACCAGGGTATTTCGAAATCCTGTCGGTATGATTTTCAATACTGTGGCGTCACAGACTGTGCGCCAAATCACAGATGCGTTGCTTGTAGTGCACAGCACGTGCCAGCAGAGGGCAGGGCAGGGCAGTCTGTCTTTCCCTCTCTCAGTCAGAGCTCAGCAGAGCCACACGCGTGTTCCTGTGGGTCTTTCATCTCGCATGCGTGTTAATCTGCACGACAAATAGACTTATTCTTCTATAGAATGCGGTTATGGACCGGTGGCCGTCCGTTTATTAAGGTCGAATGGATGGACCATGGGTCCACTTCCAGACATTGGATGATTGAGGAATCGGGAAACGAAGCGTTTTTCTAACGTTTTGAAATGGATTCGTGCATGAATGTGGACTCTGGGACACGTTGTTTGGGTACCGTTAAGTAAGTTATGTTATCGCTAAGCGTATGGAAGATGAACGTACCGAGTTATGAATGCCGGGAGTGTATGTTTGGTAAAGCGTTCCATTTAGACTGTGTGTGCGTATTGGCTTCGGTGATTATATTCACTGCAGGGGTTTAACGGCTTAAGCTGGGTTTAGATCATCACTTAATCAATGCAGAATACATTTTGTACGTCTGTATGTGTAGTTGTGTACTACTGTGGTGAGTTTGTGAGTCACATTGGTCTAATTTCAGCCTCCGTTATACGTTATTTGTTCCGTATGACTCGTTTTATATGTTTGTGCCTCAAATGTGCGCGCTGATTTGTTTACGTTGATAACACGGGTCGCTAAGGAATTTAGGTTTGAGGTTGAAGAAAGTGCACTTTTAGGTTGAAAGAACGGCCCTAATGTCAACGTGTTTCAATATAAGCGTTATGTATGGTGATAACGAGTATATTGTTAACTTAGCTCCGCTCTCCCGCACACAGCATCCAACTACATAGTTACAACACACTAGGGGTGGGAATCACCAGTTTTATCACGATACGATATCGATTCTTTGGACAATGATACGATATTTTCCGATATCACAAAGTCTGCCACGATACGATATGATACGATTCAGGTGCCTGCGATCGATATGAGACGATATTATATGCCCATTTAACACAATCAGTAACATTTAAATCAACAACAAAAAAAGGCAATGGAAATATCATGACATTTTTATTGTTGATCTCTTCCAGACATTTAAATGAAAAACAATCTTTTGTTTTTAATACAAATAGACCTCCTGTTCACTGTTTTTGGTTCGTTTTTCGTTTTTTTCCGATATTAATATCCTATCACAGCGCTGTATTTTGGCTGGAAAAGGCATATTGGTAGTCAGAAGGTGCAGTACCGGCCAGATCCCGTTAGTGGGGCTATCTTGAGAATGCAGTAACCCCCCCTCCTTCCCAGTCCATAGTGGACCTCTGCTGCTCTCTCTATCAGCTTAGCTTAGTTAGCTCACGCTAACGCAACGTTAATTTCGGTATTTAACGTGACGTGGGCATAAAGGAATGGCGAGGATGGAAAGCATGTTAGATGCATTTGACCCCTTGTGGGGAAAAAAAACAACAGGCACTTATTTCGGGCAAAATAGGCGGACTCTGAAGCAATGTTGTCTAACGTCTACACACACGCTGAGCTACTGTTGTTGCAGCCAGCCGGGCGGGCGGATATGCTCACGAGGGGATTTTTAAAATAAGAGTATCGCAATATGAATTGATCTTTTTACGTTGCATCGATCATATTTGATAATTGATAATAGATCGATATATCGATCTGGATCGATGTATTGTCCCAGCCCTAAAACACACTAGGGGTGGAACGGTTCACAAAATCAACGGTTCGGTTCGTATCACGGTTTTGTGGTTACGGTTTTCGGTTCGGTTTGATATGTTGTTTTTAATAATTATGTTAATTATGTATGTTAAATAATGTTTAGCACACAAAGACCGAACTGATTTCAATCTACCGGACAAATGGGATCAATTCCGGTCAGAGTTTATAGAGCTTAAAAACAATTGATAGGCCTATATAAAGAATGACATCCGCAAGGCATTTATAATATTTTAACTTAAAACTAGGCTACTTTTGCGTATATACAGTCATTAATATATTCCAAATAAAATAAGTCCCTCGAGACTTCGTGCTGCTGCCGACTTGAGATGTCGGTGGGCAGTCTGCCCAACATTAATAAACAGCAGTCTGTTATAATCACATTTTTATGAGCTAACGAATTCCGTTATATTGGACATTTGTATTAATTATATCAAGCGAAGAACTGAGAAATTTGGCAGAGAGAGACGGCAACATTATCGTGGGTTTGCGTGATGTATATCTCCACCTCCCAACGACTTGGTGCTGGTCATAATGTCCGGTGAAAATAATTCCCTCTAAGCACAATTTGATTATTTGAATTGTATTAAAATAGGCTAAAATTAAATAGCCTATGCGATGAACGAAACAATCATTACATTTGTTTCATCGTTGCTTCACCAAGCAGGTCTAACGATGTTGTCAGCGGGAGCTTGCTTCTAGATTTGCGAGAAGCATGCAGCTGCAGACCCGCAGAGCAGCAGTGTTTTCAGGTCCGGTCTGGGGATCGCTCAGCAGCGCCCCCCACCCAACAGCTGAATTGCCAATGGCTGAATTGGAGTACTGCACTGTGCCAGCAAGGCTGGTGGGTTCTGTGGCTCTGCAGCTGCATGCTTCTCGCAAACCCAGCACTAAGCTCTCGCTGACAACATCGTTAGACCTGCTTGGTGAAGCAACGATGAAACAAATGTAATGATTGTTTCGTTCATCGCATAGGCTATTTAATTTTAGCCTATTTTAATACAATTCAAATAATCAAATTGTGCTTAGAGGGAATTATTTTCACCGGACATTGTGACCGGAGAGATTAAATATATCGGACTTCAACAGATTTTGCCGGTCAAATACCGGTAATTACCAGCTAACGGAAACCCTGGTACTATGCTGTTGGTGGTCCATGTTGTGTGACCGTATGATTGCAACCAATGGTGAAGCCAAAGGCAAATGTCCACAGAAGAGGACAATAAAGTATCAATCTATTTATACAGTATATATCCATCCATCCATCGACAGTATCTATTTATCTATAGTGTCACTGTCTATCTATCCATCCACAGTATCTGCCTGTCTATCAATACATATGTTCTTGACATCCATCAATCTAACTTGTTTCCCAATTGGAGACTAGGGCAGCACTAAATCCAAGCATTCTTCCAATCTATGTCATGTTATATTACATGAAATTTTTTTTTATTATTCCTTATCCTTCCTATGTCATGTTATATTACACGAATACAAAAAAAACATTCTTCCTATCTATGTCATGTTATATTACAGCCAAACATCCAGTCTGACTCATAACATCACATATGGCCCTGACAGTATGACAGACTAATGGCATGTTTGCTGCCGGCCTGCGCTTCACTTTACCTACAACGTGCCTTTGTCTTAGCCCTCCTGGCGTCACCATGGCAACTCGGAGGGCAATAAACAGGAGTGGAAGCGGCCTTTGTTTTACATGATGCGATGGGGGGGGGGGGGCGTCAGGTAGCCGTCTCAACACCACACTGCGAGACACTGCGAGACACTGCTGAAACCAGTGTAGTGTTTCACTCTAGGCCAAACGCTCCCTTCCGTGCAAGAGGACCTGCTCCTCCTCGTAAATCTTTCAGCACAGGTGAGGCATGTGTGACCGAGTACAACACACAGAGTACCATGTTGCACAACGTGCACTAAACTTACTTTGGCTACTTGGTAATAAGCCGCAGGCCTGCTCCTCCAGGGATCCACCGACCCGACCTTTCTACCCACGCCTAAAATAGGGCAAGGAATTTCTGAATTCAAAAGGATATATTCTAATCCAGTTGCCATCCCCAAATCTGTATAATATGTAGGGCTGTCTTAAATACTTCGAAGCTTCGTTCGATGGGCATGGGATTCGAATATGAAAATTAAATGCGATTATGTAAAAAAAATATATATATGCATTTTTTTTTTTGCAAAATCAACTCTGCCTCTCTTTGTTAATTACAACAGGCAATGCCGTTTGTTATTTAAGATGAGGTTGGACTCTGCACTGACAGATTTGTGTTCATTGTGCTGCTTTTATAAAGCCTCAAATGACGGCTTACAATATTTCATGGAAGCAGTGTTTAGTTTGTCTAAGATTTAAACTTTACAGCACTGACAACGTTTTTTTTTTTTTTTTTTTACTATCTTTTTTTTTCCCTCCTCTTTTTCCGATTTTTCTCCCATCCCACTGTTAGTCGTTATGCCAATTCCCAACTCCCTTCCTGGTTGTTGCGCACCCCCCCTACTGTTGGTGGGGAGGCCGGAGACTATCACATGCTATCCTCCGACACATGCGCAGCCAGCCGGCAGCCAGCCTGGCAGCTCAGATTCTCACTGGGAGAGGGTAACGTGTGGAAGGTCACACTACCTCCCTCCAGATCCTTCCTTCGCTGAGCAGGCGCCCCGACCGAACTGTAGGAGTATTTTTCTGTTTACAACTCCCAGGACCCACCCATCAGCTTTCCCACCCTCTAATACTGCCAATTGTATTAGTACGGACGACCAGCCAAACTGAAAACAATGTGGAGAGCTGGGATCGAACACGCGAACCCCAGCGTCTCCAGCATTGGTGGCGAGTGCCTTGCCCACTGCACCACCTGGCCGCCCTACTGACAAAGTTGAACAAAGTGCTGTACAAGTCCCACAACATAAAAAAAAAAAAAAGTATTAATTTTTTTTTAATTAATAATTAAAAAAAAAATCGACGCTTCGAATTAAAATCGAATCTCGGCCCCCGAAGCTTCGAATACCAAAAAAAAATCGAAGGTCAGCCCTAATAATATGTAATAATATTTGTAAATATGGTTGATGGTATAGTAATAAAACCTACACCTTTTATGGATCCATAATGGTATACCTTGATATTTGACATGGCTCCAAGGCCTAGTACTCAGTAACAGTAAACCTAAAGACACTTTGGTTTGGGGTCATTGGACAAAATTATATACTATAGTAGGGGTGGGCAATATAGCCTACATATTACATAATGATATAGCAGCATATTAAGAATATTTTGGATGGTAACATATCATGATATAGGTTATTTGTTTTTTTCTTGTAAGAATATGTTAAGAGTACAAGAGCTCTGTGGGAACGTGTTTTTCTTGCCATACAGTGAAATATTACATACTATTCATATTGTGCAACACATAGGTTGCTATACAACCTTTTCACAACACCCAGTATTTCCATCATCACATAGGCCTACTTCAAATCTGAGATGGCTTAACCTTCTGTCTCTTGACTGTATGAATCACACTCCTATGTTCCACTGTCAAAACATCTGAGAGGAAGTAAACTAACCGGTGCTACTTATTCTCATTATTTGACCTCAACATATTGAATAATCTCTTTCAAACTGTATTTTTATTGAACGTATATAGAGACAGTACAACAGTTATTATACATGGACAGGAGATTTTTCACTCTCCCATATCACAAACCATCCATCTACCCACCACCCCAAAAAAGTTGCCTATATATATTCTAAGTTCTAGATAACTATAGATTAAAATGATAAACAAC
Organism: Notolepis coatsorum; assembly: GCF_963971535.1. Lineage (NCBI taxonomy): Eukaryota > Metazoa > Chordata > Actinopteri > Aulopiformes > Paralepididae > Notolepis > Notolepis coatsorum. Next base: position 28,564,904 of record NC_140165.1, read on the forward strand.
ATTACAGATAAAGTGCTTCTAATATACATTAATAGTGAAATAGAATAAGGAATAATACGCAAAGAAAATAACAAGAGGGGGGAAATAATCATAAAAAACATAAGAATAATGAAATGAAGGAATAGCTACTCAGAAATTACTGTAGTGGGTCTCTCAAAAAGTGTCAAGAAGGGGCTCCACATTTAGTAAAACATACTCTTTGTTCCCCGAATAGTATACCAGATAGGGGTGCACCGATATATCGGTCGGGTATCGGTATCGGCCGATAAGTGCCTTGTTGACTGCTATCGGCCTATCGGCCGATAAGCTCAAATGTGCCGATAGCAGTCGCCGATAACTAACCATCCATTTGTGTAGCGTCAAGACAAAAAAATAAAAATTCACTCGCGACCTACCTGCACAACGCCCGCCGTCCGCCCCACACACACACAAGCTACTGCATCAAAGTTACTATTTATGATTAACAAGGCATTCGTTTTGTGGCATTAACGTTATATAGTTAGTGTTACACGGACAATAACATCAGCATATTATTATTACCCATAGCAGCAAGGCATTACTCCGAGTCCGTTCATAGCCGGGAGGCAGACGACTAACGTTACTGGTGAAAATGTGATTTACGTTGGAATACTCCTTTGCCAACTTGCTGTACTTTGCTTGCAGGTCTGCAGCCATTATTACTGGATTAAGAATAGCCCCAACTTTAGCCAACGTAACGTTATGGCTAAACCTTTAACATTAGTTAACCCTAGCTTTCGGTTAGCTGTTCAATGCTAATGTAATAACACAACCAAGCGAATCCATCAGAGCTCCCCATCAACACCGCTCTGTCGGGAGGATGGCATTTAAGAAAGTATCTGCTGTTAAAATGACACAAACATTCGTTTTGTGGCATTAACGTTATTATAGTTAGTTACACGTTCAATTACATCAGCATAGTATTTACCCGAAGATAGCAAGCAAGCCGTGCATAGCTCGGTTACATTCCGTTGCTCATTCCGTACCCAACTACACATTCTGCAATCTGTTAATAAAGTTTTCAACCAGACAAATGTATAGAAAGGCTTTGTTTTATTATAACATTTGTTGCAGTAAAATCATTGTGTCTCGTTTGGCCATCCTGTGGAGCGCGCTGGTCGGCGGGCACTGCCGGGCAGCTAACTTATTAGCTTGTTGTGGTTCTGAGTTTGACTCGCATTCTCACAAGCAGATCAATGGCGGCATGCCCCGAAGTAGAAAAATGAATATTCGCTTGGTGGTAAGCAGGAGGTGGGTGCTAGCGGTGTGGCGTAATTGGCCGAATCGACTGTCAATCAAAATGGTTCCATTGCATTGGTTGAAAGCTCTGGTTGAGAGAATAGTATCCCGCTGCAGGCCGCCAGAATGGTTCCATTGCATTGGTTGAAAGCTCTGAGAAAATAGTATCCCTCTGCAGGCCGCCAGACGATACTGGGAGAGGGATCAGTGATACCATAAACATATTTCTTGATGTTTCCTTTTTTAAGTAAGTAAAGAGGCCTACAAATACAAACACACATACAAATATACAGTAGTTTCATTAAAAAATTTTAAAAAAAATTTTAAAAAAAATTAAAAAAAATATTAAAAAAAATTAAAAATACTTATTTTTTGCCACAATTATCGGTATCGGTATCGGTATCGGCCGATTGTGTTAGTTGAACAATCGGTATCGGTATCGGTGGCCAATTTTCATATCGGTGCACCCCTAATACCAGATCTAGATTCATACAGGACATAATGTCTTTGATCCAGTGTGAGTGAGAAGGAGGGCTTGAATAAATAATTGTGTATTACTTGTTCCCCCTATCCTGTTTAGCCTACTTTTCAAATGAGAACCAACATTTTGTTAAACTATTTCACTTCACAGTGTCTGCTGTGCAGTCGTGTTTATTCACTGTGTCCATGGAAACGATGATGAATGCAGCCATAAAAGGTGTGGTTTCCTGTTTTTCTGATAACTACATCACTGCATAAATGTTCAGAGAAGCTTCATATCTGGTTACTTGTGATACTATGTATACACATGCAATTCAAAGTTATTACCACATTTTCTTTCAAACTTGATTGAAAAACTTTATTAACAGATTGCAGAATGGGTACAATACAGTGCAGCTCAATACTAACAACTGCTAAGAGGATGAAGACCAAAAAAATACGTTTGTCTTGTTTACACAACTAATTTGGTGGCAGAAGTCAGTTATTGTTACAGTAATAAGACACTTGGGACAGAGCTGTTTTGCAGGCTGTCTGTCATACAGGCGTAGAGGCAGCTCTGTGGAGGAGTGTGTGTATGAATGGGAGCCACCGTAGCCACGTCTTTGTTTTAACCATTGGTTAACCTTCTATCTCTTGACTGTATGGATGTCACAGAAGTCATGGCTTTGCACAGTTTTCACAAAGAAATAAGATAGATGTGGCTCATTTGGGACTCTTTATAAAAGAAAAGCCATACCATTCTAATTTTGACATCTCGCCATTAGATCTGGCCTGGAGATTGCCCCTTTCTTGAACTAATTATGTGTCCTTGGTACATGTTTTTGCTGATGTAGCAGGGAGGTCTCTAGGGCCATGGGGAGTAAGAGGGAATAAAAGGGGAAGCAAGGGTTTGATTTGGTTTGTTTTTTGCACCAAGCCTGATTTGAGTGTTTGTGCAAGAGAGAGAGCATTGGAGCTAGGGGTGGGGACCGCAAATTATAGCGATATGTTACTGAGGCAGATATCACCCCCCCTCTCATGGATCAGGGCTGTACGCTAAGCTTTTTCACTAGGGGCACACTTGCCCCTAAATGAGAAATTTAGGGGCAAAGAATATTTTTTAGGGGCAAATTTTTAAATAACTATTTTACCATTATAGTAGGGCTGGGCGATATGGCCTCTAAATGATATTGCGATATTTTTTGGCCATATCACGATACACAATATATATCGCAATATTTTGACATTTCCTAAAGCACTTAAAATGCTTGATTTAACCCTTTGATGCATACAGTCACGCCAATATGATGATTATAATAAGTCCCTGCAACATATGTTTGCATTATTAAACCATGAAGATGCTTTAAAAAATAATTTAATGAAAATGTACTAAGAATAGTCTACTGACACACTAATAAAAAAATGTATTTACATCTAAGACTATTTATATAAAAACTCTTGGGTCCCCTTTTTTTGCACAGTACTGTGTTTTCTATCCACTTTAGCCAAACACACACACACACACACATATATATATATATATATATATATATACTACTGTGAGAAAATAATAATTACACACAAAGGGATAATGGCTTATAGCAGACTTAATGATTTTAGAATATTTCAGATAATGAAATTAAATGTTTATCATCAACTATCCAGTTAGTATTTATACTGTCTGTAACGTTTGGCTACTTTAAATCATTGAATGTAGAGAGAGAGAGAGAGAGAGAGAGAGGGGGCGAGAACGCACAAGAGAGCCAGCCCCCCCCCCCCCCCCCCCCGGGTTTTGTTCTAGGTTCGCGTTTTGATCGTCTAAGCTGCCGTAGGTGATGACGTCACACTCGAATGTAAACAGGAAGAGTCTAACACGGAGATGGAAAGTGGATGATATACAGAAACGAATAACTAATAAATATTAAGTTATGTTTAAACTTCTGTTGTCAAGCATTGTCATATTGTCAATATAACCCACCCCCTTTCCTCACTTTTCCACCGTCCCTGCTTCACTCGGGACCACCAGCTAACGTTAGCCTATAGCTCCGCCGTCCCTGCTTCACTCCGGACCACCAGCTAACGTTAGCCCATTGCTCGTGTCAATTAAATTGCATGTTATTAAATGTCCGCGCTGGTCTGTCTAATGAAATTACAACCGCAACATTATGTCGCCTGTACAGCCCTGCTTGTAGGCTAATGTTAGTGTAGTGAAATGCGAATGAAGGGGTGAAATCACTATTCGCAAGCTTGCGAGTAGATATAATTTTTCATTCGCACCGGCCAAATTAGGGGGCAATTTGCGACGATCTCGTCGCAGCGTACAGGCCTGTGGATAGGTTTCATATCTGAAATGAAAAAAAAAATATATATATATATATATATATATAACTCTAACCGCAACTAACCTTACTGTCATTAGGGATGGGTACCTTTCACATTTGAACAGATACCGGTACCTGTGAATCGATACCGGTACCCAAAGGTACCTTTTTTCGGTAGTTTAGTCTCAAGAAGTGTAATTTACCTACCTCAGTCCTGAAAAAAAAATCCAAACTTCAAATAACTACAATTTCGACAGTTTTCGGCTTGCCATTGCTCCGACTGCTTTGTTGTTGAATCAAGTCAAATCCTAGGTAAGCATATATTGTGCGTGTGAACGTTGACATGAAAAGAAAAAAAAAGTAAAAAAAAAAGAAAAATGTTTATCTCACTTGAATCGATACTCGGTAGTACCGACGTGTTTCGGTTCGGTACCTCAAAAGTACCGAATTCGGTACCCATCCCTAACGGTCATGCACTTGTCCTAATATACTAACCTACACTGTAGCACTCAACACTTTGATGAGTAGGCTTGGGCGGTGTTACAAAGGGTCAGATTAAACCGAATATATGTATTTATTGATTGATATATATTGCATAATATTTGTATATCGTTTGATATCCCTTGTGTATTCTTTGTACATATACACGGAATATCCCTTTAGCCTACAGCCCATAATATTTCATTCTCCTATTGGATGGCGTGCCACCAGGCGCCAGTGACTTACCCCCTAGAGCCGGCTTGAAAGCTACCGACGAGACATGCCCTTACTAGCCTCAGCTCCGCGCAGGAATACGGCTACCGAAAGCAGAGCGGCACTACTTGTCCACCGTACATATAAATATGGCGCAAGTAAATGTAGAAGCCCTTTGTCCCGTTCAGTCTCGTTCAGTTCCAGTTATCCAAGCGACGTCTCTCACCCACTACGCAACGTGGGCAGAGTAGGGCTCGTATTGCCCCAAATAGAGTCGTGTTTATCCTACTACGTTTGTTAAACGTATCGTTCGTTATCTACGAGTAAGCCTTCATTACGAGTCAAAGACCACGTGAAGTGAGTAATTGTGTGTCTACATAGAGCACTTATTGCCGCGTGCTAATAGGATAGTAACGTCAAGTTCAACCGTGGACCACCGCGCACCACGGAGGATACCTACACCGGTGATTGCAGAGCCACTTTCCGGCAGGATTACTATTATTATTCTTCATTCTTCACCAAGCTGCTGGAGCAGAGAACCGTCTACACCCACGGCTGTGGGATCTACATATGCCCGTGAGGACATCACTCGAGCCCGTCTCTGTCGGAGCAGAGACTCCACGGCTTCACCTATGCGGCGCGCACCCTGGGATCACAGCTGCCGTTTTCATCCGCTGTTCCAGGGAGTAAGATCGCCTCCGTGGAACCATTGACTTTGTATAGAGCATTGCCTCCCTCTGCTGGCTTACAACCGGTAGTACACCCCCATCCCAGAGTACCAGAGATAATTCTTAATATTCATTATTGATTTGCCTGCACATTCTTTGCCTTATAAGCGCAATCTAAGTAAAGTATATTATGTAATAATATTCTTATCTGTAATAAATATTCTAAACGAGTATTTGTGTGGAAACCGTTTCATTGTGGAAGTGTTCTCATCATCATATACTTGTGTACAGTGTGGCCAGTAATGTACATACACGGTAGTGGTTTAATGATACCAATACTTGATTAATACAGTCAGGGAATTGTACCCCTCAGTTACAATTTGTCCTTCGAGCCGGAGATAATAATTAGCGTAATATTAATATAATATTAATATTGACATGGCCGATGACGAACACTCCACAAACGGTTCTCCTAAGCTAGATCGCCCGCAGCGCAGACGGCAGCCACCTCCCTATCTAGAGGCATACGCTGTCAGTCCAATACCTAGCTTTAAAGGGACATTAAATACGGATAAAATAACTAAAGCGGATAGTAAAATTATGTCCGACCCTACCAACCAGGCTACCCCGCCAACAGAGGCCCTAGTGGGTTCTAATGTAACTGACCAAGCTCACGGTGGGGACCAGGAGGGAACTGACACGACTTTACCCCCCGACAACGCCGACGAGGTAGTCCCCGGAGAGCTCCAGGATAAAGAAAGCCCTCCCGGGATGGGACCCGACCCACCACAAGAAGAGACGCGCACCCAGGAGATGGATCTCCTCGGTACGCAACAGGAGAACGGGTCTCCAACAAGTACTGCCGGGAGCCGATCGCCCCGAACGGCGTCTTCCCCCAGCGCGGCGGACAAGATGCTGGCGCAAGCACTCATCGCCACCCTGGCAGCCTCCACCGAACGCGATCGACTTCAAGCGCAACAGACGCGCGAGCGCGAACAGTTTGCAGGCGAGCGAGAGCGCTTCCAGGCGCAACAAAGGAGTGAAGACGACCGCATAAGACTGGAGACCAGACGCCTCCAGACAGAAGAGAACATTGAGAGAAGCCGCGCCGATGCACAGCACGCCGCCGCCAATGCACAGCTCCACGCCGCCCATGCCAGCGTCAATGCCCAGCGCGACGCCGCCAACGCACAGCGCGACGCCGCCCAGGCCAGCGCCAATGCGCAGCGCGACGCCGCCAATGCCCAGCGCGAAGCAGCGCGCGACGCAGCCCATGCCCAGCGCGAGGCAGAGCGCGACCGGCTGCAGGCGGAGCTGATGGACAAACTGGTTGCCATGGCGACACCCCCTCACTCCGCACGGAGCTCTCAGAGATCGTCAAGACATGGGTCTAGGACACATTCCCCTACCCGACGAAGCGACCCGGGACTCCGCCAACAGGAGGATCCTGTCCACGTCTCCGAACCCCCTTCCCGGCCGGTCCATACGAGACCCAGCAACCGGGAAGAATCGGACCACGCCGAGAGACTGAACAGAAGACTCCAGGTCCTAGCAGAGGGAGAGGAGGAGGAAGAGGAGGAATGTCAAGCCGACCAGCAGCAACGTACTCTGGCCCAGGAGGCCCAGTACAGCCCCGACCAGCAGCAACGTACTCTGGCCCAGGAGGCCCAGTACAGCCCCGACCAGCAGCAACGTACTCTGGACCAGGAGGTCCAGTACAGCCCAGAAGTCAGCCCCGAGGCCCTGCGCTACAAACCCCCGACTCAACTCACGGGTGAGTTTGACGCACCGCCAGCCCCGAGGGACAGCACCTGGGTACCCGACCTTCGGTACCCACCAAGTACCAGCCCAAGACGACACGCACGGGGAGACTCGCCTAGGAGGCCTCTTCCCCAACGCTCACCGATGTGCCAGTCATCGATGACATCGTACCTTGGCGCACCGACGTTTCCAGACTTCACCCATGAGAACCGAGCACAGTACACGGAGCTACGGATGTGCTTAGAGACAATGATGGTTGATGTAGCTGATGAACGCCACAAGTATGCTACCCTATTGAAGCACCTCAAGGTGCCCCGAGCGCACAATATAGCGCTGGCCTATGCCAACTCTACTACCCCATACACAGCGGCTCTAGCAGCACTCGACCAACGGTATGGACGCGTATGGGACTACGTGATACAGGAGATAAGAGACATTGACCGTCCCCCAGCCAGAGACAACAGAGCATTAGATGACCTGTCTATCAAGGTACAGTCCCTGGTAGGGATGCTGGGGTCCCAAAAGGAAAAGGGTATCTACGAACTGTACGCTAACTCCAACGTAGAGAGGATATTAGAGAAGCTCCCTCCCGCCCGACAAGAGCGCTTCAGGCGGCAGAGAGACTACCGCGACCCCAACGGTCCAGAGGCATCCCTCCTAGACCTATCTGAGTTCCTCGCCAGGGAGGTCAGTAGCCTACGACTCGACACGTTCGTATGGAGTGGACCAAGCCCAAGACTCGGACCTCGGGGACAAACGGATAACCGCCGGTTGGTGACCGTTATGCACCAAGCCGAATCAGTACCACACAAGAACCACAACACCCCCTCGACGAAAGAGGACCAGTGGAAGATTGAGTGCCAGTACTGTGAGGGAGAACATCGGCTGTATCAGTGCGAAGATTTCAAGAAGCTGACCACGGACGAGGTGAGTCAGTGGACCAAGGACCACCGCCGCTGCTTCCGCTGCGCGCGCAGCCACCTGGCAGCTGAGTGCCGCTTGAAGAAGAAGTGCAGCAGGTGCGGTGGCACCCACCTGGAGGTCCTGCATGACATCAACAGGCGTCAGCCAGAACAACAGAGTGGGCCCGTCGCGGTAATGTACCATGCCGAGGCGGTGGCACCAGTACCGAAGAGCCACCAGACCGCTCCCTACTGTACCTACTGCGATGGCGGACACTGGCTGGCACAGTGCGCCGAATATAAGACACTGAACCCCGTCCAAGTGGACCAGTGGCGTGAGGCGGCCCAGGCGGGCGCCGCTTACCACGCAGGGGCGGCCCAGGCGGGCGACGCTTACCGCGCAGCACGGTGCGGAGCCCACCAGAAGGTCCAAGGCAACCAACCAACAGGAGTGCTCCACATTGACCAGCATAGCGGGACCCCCCTGTGTGCTTCTCAAAGTGGTCAGAGTGCTCCTGAGCTACGAGGACAAGGTCCTGGACACTTACGCCGTCCTGGACAATGGGTCTGAAAAGACTCTCCTCCTCGCTTCCGCAGCAGCCCAGTTGGGCCTGGGAGGTGTCAAAGATACCATGACCATACGCACCATCAGAAGGGACCAGAAGACCATAACGGGTGAAAAGGTCTCCTTCAAGATAGCAGCGGTGGACCAGCCCGAGAAGCAGTATAGTATAACTAACGTCTTCACCAGCCACGACATAGGCCTGTCTCAGTACACCTACCCCATCCCACAGCTGATGGCTAAGTATGTGCACCTACGTCAACTACCTATACCGCTTATCGACGGCGCCACACCGACCCTGCTCATCGGCTCCGACCACGCGGACCTCATTCTCCCAATTGAGGCGGCCCACGTCGGACCCAAAGGATGCCCAGTCGCGGTTCAGACCCGACTGGGATGGACGCTCCAGGGCCCCCTCTACGGACTTGACAGTCAACCCACGTCTACACGCTGCCTACACACAGAGGCGAGCGACACCGGCCTCTCCCCCGTACAGCAGAGGCTATTGACATTAAGCGAGAGGCCCGTGAGAGAACCGTGGGTACCAGAGGGAGTTCGGAACCCCACCCCCCTCAGCTGCGCTCCAGACGTAGCTGACATCGAACCCAGCACCCCAAGCGACTCCTTGACGGGGCGGCCGGGACCGGCCCCTCCTCAGACGGGGTACAGAGCAAACAAGAGAAACAGACGGAGGAGGAGAAAGCACAGCCAAGCACAGATCAAAGCAGTCTCAGGCCCGCTTCCTCCTAAGCCCCCCTTCATCCCGTCCAGTCGTCATGACCATAGACCAGTCACTACCCCGAGCTGCGTGGCCGGCCGGCCGCGTAAGCAAAGTGACCACTGGTGCCGACAGAAAGGTCAGAGTGGCAGAAGTGCTCGGCCAAGGGCGGACCTACAACCGACCCGTGGCGAGGCTGATAGTCGCCAAGGCCCCCCGACTCGCTTAATGATGACCATGACCCCTGACTTGTGAACTGCCTACCCTCACAACGGACATTGAGTAGTGGACAGTGCGGTTAATCTGTCTCTGCTTAGCTAATTAGGTGGGACTAATTAGGGGGCGGCTGTTACAAAGGGTCAGATTAAACCGAATATATGTATTTATTGATTGATATATATTGCATAATATTTGTATATCGTTTGATATCCCTTGTGTATTTTTTGTACATATACACGGAATATCCCTTTAGCCTACAGCCCATAATATTTCATTCTCCTATTGGATGGCGTGCCACCAGGCGCCAGTGACTTACCCCCTAGAGCCGACTTGAAAGCTACCGACGAGACATGCCCTTACTAGCCTCAGCTCCGCGCAGGAATACGGCTACCGAAAGCAGAGCGGCACTACTTGTCCACCGTACATATAAATATGGCGCAAGTAAATGTAGAAGCCCTTTGTCCCGTTCAGTCTCGTTCAGTTCCAGTTATCCAAGCGACGTCTCTCACCCACTACGCAACGTGGGCAGAGTAGGGCTCGTATTGCCCCAAATAGAGTCGTGTTTATCCTACTACGTTTGTTAAACGTATCGTTCGTTATCTACGAGTAAGCCTTCATTACGAGTCAAAGACCACGTGAAGTGAGTAATTGTGTGTCTACATAGAGCACTTATTGCCGCGTGCTAATAGGATAGTAACGTCAAGTTCAACCGTGGACCACCGCGCACCACGGAGGATACCTACACCGGTGATTGCAGAGCCACTTTCCGGCAGGATTACTATTATTATTCTTCATTCTTCACCAAGCTGCTGGAGCAGAGAACCGTCTACACCCACGGCTGTGGGATCTACATATGCCCGTGAGGACATCACTCGAGCCCGTCTCTGTCGGAGCAGAGACTCCACGGCTTCACCTATGCGGCGCGCACCCTGGGATCACAGCTGCCGTTTTCATCCGCTGTTCCAGGGAGTAAGATCGCCTCCGTGGAACCATTGACTTTGTATAGAGCATTGCCTCCCTCTGCTGGCTTACAACCGGTAGTACACCCCCATCCCAGAGTACCAGAGATAATTCTTAATATTCATTATTGATTTGCCTGCACATTCTTTGCCTTATAAGCGCAATCTAAGTAAAGTATATTATGTAATAATATTCTTATCTGTAATAAATATTCTAAACAAGTATTTGTGTGGAAACCGTTTCATTGTGGAAGTGTTCTCATCATCATATACTTGTGTACAGTGTGGCCAGTAATGTACATACACGGTAGTGGTTTAATGATACCAATACTTGATTAATACAGTCAGGGAATTGTACCCCTCAGTTACAGGCGGTATGACGGTATTACGGTATACCAGGATATTTCGAAATCCCGTCGGTATGATTTTCAATACCGTGACGTAGGGCTGGGCGATATGGCAAAAAATCATATCGCGATAACGATATGATAATGTTATCATATCACTCGATATCGATAATTATCGAAATTGTTATAAGTATAAAAAAAAATTAAAAAAAAAATTAAAAAAAGCTTATTTGGTGCACTGTGACTCGTGACTGGAGTCTAGCTCTGCTAGCACACATAGCCTACTGTGTACAGACGGTTTCAAACTGTATTTTAAATTAGAAAGCAAACAAAATAAATGGACAAGAGAAAAATAAATCTCAATTTGGTCAGTAATCAGTATTGTCATTTGGACAAACAAAGCCATTACTTTAAGTTGCAGGCAAGAAAGACAAGTCTGTCCACTGTCTGTCCACTGCCGTTTTTTTTTTCGATATTCGATATCGATTATTAAAATATATCACGATATATATCGTTATCGTTATATCGCCCAGCCTCACAGACTGTGCACCAATGGTTGTAGTGCACAGCACGCGCCAGCAGAGGGCAGGGCAGTCTGTCTTTCCCTCTCTCAGTCAGAGCCACGCGCGTGTTCCTGTTTTGAAATGGATTCTAGGGCTGTCTTAAATACTTCGAAGCTTCGAACAGAAAAAATAATAATAATTTGCCTCAAATCTTGCGCCTCCATTCCAATAAAACAAAAGTAAGCGGCGCCTCGACTCCACCTCTCTACAACAAGCATGTGGAGATTATCTGTGTTGAAAACAACAAGGACATGTGCAGCAGACATGTCGACGAAGAAGTCATCAGACGTGTGGTTACACTTTAAAATATGCAAAGACAATGCCCAAAAAGCAGAGTGCCAGATATGCCAGAAGAAAATGGCATATCACAACTCTACAACAACTTTGTCAAATCACCTAAAAAACGTAAGTATCGTTGTACACGACGGCGATGCCACACAAAACATTATTAAGGCTATGCCTATGCTGCTATGACTAATTGACCAAGTTGGCTAATTTAATTGTAATCATCTGCTTTTGTAGGTGCATTGTCTGATATATTATAAATTATAAATTAAATATAATATAATTGTTTGCTTGATAGACGAAGGTTGCAACATAATTATGTAATGTCATGTCATTGGCTGTGAGAGCAGCCCCACTGCACCCAGGCAGCGCAGCCGAGTGAAACATTGTTGGCTGCGTCACAGTCACGAAAGGGGCTACTTAATTAATTAATCCAATCCACTTTATTTATAGAGCACATTTAAAAACAACAAAGTTTACCAAAGTGCTGTACAAGTCCCACAACATAAGATAATAAAATAAAATAAAAAAAAAAGCTTCGAATTAAAATCGAAGCTCGGCCCTGAAGCTTCGATTGCCAAAAAAAGCTTAGAAGGTCAGCCCTAATGGATTCGTGCATGAGTGGACTCGGGGTCGTCGGGGACACGTTGTTTGGGTAAGTAAGTTATGTTATGTTGCTGGGATATAAGATATGATGGAATATACGATATGTTTGGTAAACCGTTCCAGTTCGACTGTGTGTGCGTATTGGCTTCGCGATTCACTACATGGGTTTAACGGCTTAAGCTGGGTTTTGATTATCACTTAATCAATGCAGAATAAATTGTATGCGTCTGTATGTGTAGTTGTGTACTACTGTCGTGAGTTTGTGACTCACATTGCTCTAATTTCAGCCTCCGTTATTTGGATAAAAGCGTCAGCTAAATGACTAAATGTAAATGTAAATATGTGAAGGAAGGGAGATATTATTGCCACAGAAGGAGTAGGAACAATTAGGTAGATGATTAGTACTGATAGAACACACCTGTGCATCATTAGTTCACCCACATATACACACCCCAGACACTACAAATACACTAGGTTAGTCAGAGGTAAGTTGAGTGGAGGTGAGGTTGGATTTGTGACATAGAGAGAGAGATTGAGATATTCGGAGTTGTGTGAGAGGTAGTGAGAGGAGAGGTGAAGGCGAGAAGGTGTTCATTGTGTACTGGACCCGGGACTGGCTGATAAACTCCCTTGTGTACTGACCCGATCACATTTTTTTGCTCCCGATCCCATCCTGATCATGTGATTTTGAGTATCTACCGATACCGATCTTTCCCGATCCGATCTTTTTCTTTTTTTTTCAATTTCGCCTCACCAATTCTTCCTTCAATTCTCCCCTCCCCTGTCTCGAACGTTGCTAGACTATGCCTCCCACTGGTCAGCTACAGTGAGGACCAAGCCTTGCAGCACGTGTCCCCTCCGGTACACGAGGAGGCAGCTGTCGCATCTTTTCACCTGAACAGCACGATCTCTCAGTGGCAAGGAGTAACGCGTGGGAGGCTCACGGTGTAGGGCTGGGCATGGCCTCTAAATGATATCGCGATATTTTTTGGCCATATCACGATACACGATATATATCGCGATATTTGCGTTTTGAGCGTATAAGCTGCCGTAGGCGATGATGTCACACTCGAATGTAAACACAGGAAGTTGAACACACAGAGATTGAAACTGGATGCAAAAAACGAATAACCAATAAATATGAAGTTATCTTTAAACCTCTGTTGTCAAGCGTTGTCAATATAACCCACCCCCTTTTCCCACGAATGGAACTAGTGTCGTGGAGTCCGCTTTGAGCTAACACTAGCAGCTAAGAGCTAGCAGCTAAGAGCTAACGCTAGTTAGCTTAGCCTATTATGGTTTAACTTAGCAGCTAACGTTAGCCCATTGCATGTCATTGAAGGTCCGCGCTGGTCTGTGTAATGAAATTACAATTGCATGTAATTTAAGGTCCGCGCTGGTCTGTCTATAATGAAATGAGAGGAACGCTCTGCACTAAAGCAAGTCTCATATCAGCCACGAAGTGACAACATATACTCGATGTTCACGATATAGTAATTTACTACATCTCACGTAGAACAAGCCGCGATACATAGAGTATACTCGATATATCGCCCAGCCCTATCACGGTGCCCCCGATACTTCCTGATTCTGCTGTACAGGCGCACCAACCGACCTGTAGGAGTCGCTGTCCACAACGTCCAATCCCCACCCACTGGCTTTCCCACCCCTAACACTGCCAATTGTGTTAGTATGAACGACCAGCCAAGCCAGTAGCAACGCCGAGAGCTGGGCTCGAACCCAGCATCTCCTCAATTAGTGGCGAGCGCCTTGCCATTAGTAACCGATTTGACGCATTTTTGTCAGAAACTGGCGAAGCGAGACTGTTGCCTCAATAGTCCCTCGAGGGGCTCGATCGAGGTGGCTGGAGCGCCGGTGGCTCACATTACATTCACCCTGAATGTTGACGTTATCCAGGTGAAAAGTTAACGTCATTCAAGCGAGGCATTGCAACCGGAGTAATCTAAAAACTGAATGATGATTATGCAATTTAAATCCAGATTTTTTTTTATCCCGATTTTCTGAAAATCACGTGATCGGCCCCGATCCCGATCACATGATCGGATCGGGACATCCCTAATTACGAAATATTCTCACTAAATCCTGTGGGAAACACTGTAGTCTCAAACTGGTGCTTAACTCATTCTGCGCCATCGCTTAATGCGTTCGAGGGCGCTATTACGCCAGCGCTGTAAGTCAATGGGGTGCTTTGTTCACTTGCGAGTGCTTAAAATATATCTTATATAGGGAGGTGTAGTCTGACGTTGGGAAAATGGATTATCGGCTATTGTAACAATTCTGCCGCATGGAATTTGAAAAACTTTCCACTTTTGCACAAAATGAGTTCCCTTCTATCACTAACATTATTGTTTAAGCATTTTTTATTGAAATACATTTCTGCGATTTTTTTTAATGATTAATTGCGAATATGTTCATGTTGAGCTATAGATTGCGGATGAATAAGCACAGAAAGGTACACCATGCCAATGTTAATGCTTTATTTGTTTTAAACGAGACGATTTAGAAATGGGCAATGGGGAAATGCATTGGGTTGGACAGAGGGTGGAACACGAAAAACGGCAATGACGTAACCACTACACCTCCCTATTAACCCTTTCTCTGCCACGCTTATGTACATCCTTATACCATCCTCTGCCAGCTCTATTTGTCTATGGAGAAGTTCCCCTTCTTTGCAGGGCTATAACTTTTTAAATTGTATTGCTAAATTGACATTACTATGGCCCATTCAACGTCAATTATCTATCATTTAGGATGTAGCAACGTTCTACTTTTTCATTCACATATTCATACTAAAATACGGTCTAAAGTATAAATGTTTTTATCGTTTTCTGCAGCATTCTGCAGAACGTGATTTTTAGCCCTAAATGCATTATATTGATGATCAAATACAGTTTGATAGCGATCGGCGCCAGATAAAAAATGTCAAATGTACGTGCTTCTAGAAGTTACTACTCATCATCTGATGTTGACCGGATGGGGGGGGGGGGTCGTTTATAATTCCGTGGCCAACGTTAGATGATTCATGTAGTGTGGGTGATATGATCATCAGAGCAGTTTGTATCGAACACGGTAATAATCAACGCTGAAACTTACCCCAGTCTCCTCGGGCCGTTGGGCAATGAGCGTGGAGCAAAAAGATTGCTATTATGGGATGTTGAAATATGCGATCCATTTCCAGGTTGTATAATAGTATATACGTCCAAATCATGTTGTTTATCGAGTTATTGGCAACGGATCACTATCCATTGTGTCGAGCTCGAGTCCCGCGAGCGATAGAGAGTGACCGGACCGAATATGGATGAGCACCAGTTCCTGCCGCTCATTTCCTGTTTGGGCGATCCGCCGATCGGCCACCAGATGGCGCTCTTGAACCGTTGGAGAGTTGAGAGGAGATCAACAGGGGATCTCAAGACTCCGCGGGTGAAATATGATTGCCATCACAGATTTTTGAAATATTGATCTCAATGACGTGTTACGGCGTCATTGGCAGATTACGCATGGCGAAGAATGACGTGTTAACTCGTCCTTGGCGATTAAAGGGTTAAAGCTATGGGTCTAATACACCCGTCGATTGTCAGTGAGTTGCTTCCAGTCAACATAGGGCTGGGCGATAAAACGATAACGATAACTATCGCGATAAATTATTTCCTCGAAATAAACATGAAACGTGGTCGCAAAGTTTCGATATATCGATTTTCCAAGCTTGGCTCCGTTCAGCCTCGGCTCAGCACTCACTAACAACAACCAACGTTACGTGATGACGTGTTTACGCACAACAGCTAACAACCAATCGGTGAAGGAGATGGCCGAGAGCGAAGTATACCCGGAAGGAGGTAGGACTCACTCATCAACAAGGCTTGCTAGGCTAATTAGCTTGCACGGCGATGTTTTATATATTTACGTGCCGAGTATGTGTGTGACGTGAATTCTGAGGCCACGTTTATAGTAGTGGGGTTATACAGTGGACGTCGTTTCAATATATTGTGGCGGAAGAGAGTATTTTAGTGTAATATTTAGCACATTGTCATGGAATACACCGCTTAGATACTACAGGCTTGCTAGGCTAATTAGCTTGCACGGCGATGTTTTATATATTTACGTGCCGAGTATGTGTGTGTTTTGAATTCTGAGGCCACGTTTATAGTAGTGTGGGGTATACAGTTCGTTTCAATATATTGTGGCGGAAGAGAGTATTTTAGTGTCATATTTATTGTCATGAGATACTCCGCTTGTCGGCTAACTATTAACGTGCGCGGACTGATGACGACATCAACTCGACTTGAGACATTCGCAGTCATAGATATATATAGATATCTATGTTCGCAGCAGCATAAGAAGTTAATTAAACTTGACGGACATTATATCGACGATAATTATCGATATCGAATTATATGAAAATAATTTTATAATTTTATCGCGATAACGTTTTTGGTCATATCGCCCAGCCCTAAGTCAACATCCATGAAACAGAAGGTACATTTCAGTTTTATACCGTTTTGAATATGAATATAGTTTGGGTGCTTCAGAGTAATTCCAGGAAAAGACGCGATAATATCCCTTTAGTGGAATACACTAAACACGTAATTTTTCGCCTGATTATCGAATCTTCCTGAAATCAACGCTAGATCATCATTATTATCCTTCCTCATGCAAGAATGAAAAGAGCCCTGGACCGCGGGGCTCCCCCACCACCTCCTCCCACCCAACGGCAAACAGCCACACACACACACACAGAGACAGCGTTGATCGGGGTAGAAAGAAATATCAGATCAACGTAAGATTTTATATATATAGTGTTCTTACCTGGTATCTGATGTAATGCAAAAAAAATAATCCAATTATCTGATCGCCATTCCAAATACTGCTCGTGGAGGTCAGTCCCACATTACCGAGCGTTACTCATGAACGGGCGGGCGGGGTTACTGTTCCATGCCATCGTTGTAAAGCCCTGCCTCGTCTGAGTATTTAAACCCCGCCCGCACGGCTCAGATCGGCCCTGAAAAGAAACTACACCATTTCTAATAGAGTGCAATACCTACTGGAAGGCGTAGGCGGCGGTATTTGCCCTTTTGCAAGCTCAGACCCATTCCCAATGATAACACCGGGCTGGATGGATGAAAATGAATGGATATAGCTAATAAAAGAAATAACGATTAAAACCCGACTTGCGCTGTCAGTAGGTTTATGATCGTGATTGGCGCTGAACGGTTGGCGAGTTAACAGCAACTATACTCCTGTTTTATTTTATATATTTTTTATATATATAAATCATGCTGTATATCATGTTCACTTCTCGTTTGGAGAGGTGTGAGTGAGTGAGTGAGTGAGTGAGTGAGTGAGTGAGTGAGTGAGTGAGTGAGTGAGTGAGTGAGTGAGTGAGTGAGTGAGTGAGTGAGTGAGTGAGTGAGTGAGAGAGAGAAAGAGAGAGACAGCGACCAGCTTGAACAAAGGGGCTCAAACTTCAGGCAAGTTAACAAACAACAAAGGAGGAGTTACGTAAGATCATGGATATCAACGAAGCAGTCATCAAACAACTGTCGAGCAGCCAAGAAATATGATGCAGTGTAATGTTAGAAGACGGCAAGTCCAAAAATATTGCAGTAGAAATGCAGTCTCAGTCGGGCGGCCAGGTAGCGCAGCGGACTAAGCGTCTGTCTACCACCACAGAGCCAGTGGGATCAAATCCGGCTGTGGTTCCTCCGGCTTGGTCGGCCGTCCATACTGACACAATTGGCAGTGTTAGCGGGTGGGAAGCCGGCGTGGGTGGGTCCTGGTCGCTGTGAACAGCGACTCCTACAGTTCGGTCGGGGCGCCTGCACAACTAGGGAAGGATCTGGGAGAGGTAGTGTGACCTTCCACACGTTACACTCTCCCAGTGAGAGTCTGCGCTGCCAGGTGAAAAGAAGCGGTGGGGTGACTACACATGTGTCGGAGGAAGCATGCGATAGTCTTCGCCCTCCCAGACCGACGGTAGGGGGTAGAGTGCGCAACGACCAGGAAGGGGATTGGGAATTGTCATAACGACTAACATTGGGATGGGAGAATATATATATTTTTTTTTATATATAAAAAAAATATATGCAAACAGTCAAGGCAAGACAACAACCTATTGTTTTATTCAATGTTTTTCTTTAGTTTCTTTTTTTTACAAAAGATGGTTTTACCAAAAGATTATAAAAATAACAGCTTACATTGAATAAAACAATGTGTTTTATTATCATTATTTCCAAGTTAAATTATTTTCTTTATAAAAACAAGATTTGGTCTTCAAATATTTTTCCAAGAATGAGTCTTGGAAAGAGGGATTGTCTTATATTATCAGGGTCGTCTTATATTGGGACCAGTACGATATCCACTGGCACAGGAGACCTGCCTCATGATTTCAATGACAATTAAACAACAGCGGGCAGATCAAGAGCTTTAGCTGATTTGTTTTAGGCGGCAAATCCCTCTCATCAGGCTAAATGGCTTAGCAAATTGGATTTTTATGCGGGGCTCGTAAGCTTGGAGCTTTCTCCCAACAGCATGGTACTGTATGAATGCCTTTCTCCGCTGCACACACCTCACTGTTAACCTAGAGCTCCGGCTGCTGATCAATGCACATTGAGCTTGATACCTCCCATAAGTACCACACGGTGTAGTTCCAAAAATCAGAAGAGGTAAAAAGGCTCTGCTGTAATGATAATAAAATGGTTTGAAGCAACTATTCATGGCCACAACAAACAAGGCAGGGGAGGGGGCGGCAGGGACGGTAGCAGCTAATGAATTATTAATTGGATTTCCAATGTCATATTTGGCCGAGGCCTCAATGTGCCCTTAGTACAGCCGTGATAAGACTGAGACCCAGGGGGCACGTCTGGACCCTTTCATCACGCCAATGGGCATAAAGCCTTTCAAAACCAATACGCTAGATGGAATATGGAATGCATTTCCTGGAACGCGTTAGGGCTGGGCGATTAATCGAGTTTCAATTACTGTTTTGGCGTCCCACGATCATGAAAACAAGATAATTGAGATAAAACGATTATTGTGCCACATGCAGTGTTGCTCGCATTTTGTCTTGCTCTGTAAATGCAGCGCACCCTTCCTTCACAGCGGTGCACTCCACCCCTCCTCAAACCCACACAGTAGTTTCAGCTCATGTTAACACTTTCAGCGCCAGCCGTTTTAGTTATCCTTGTACTCAATGGGCCACCACTGTAAGAGATAGGGATTTTCACTGTGCGTCGCTGTGTTTGCAGGGCTATATCTATATTCTATATTATAGCTATGGAGACAATACTATGGCTCATTTGACATTAACTATCCCTCGTTCAACATGTGAAAAAGAATAAATGCTTTCATGTATACGTTTGCGTGTTATACCGTGGTGAATATTGTATAGTTTCAGAGTGATCCTGGCTAATTCCTGGTAACTGTGTTATGGAGCGATATGTGAATTTTGCTAAACGCGTTCGCGTTGCTTGCCTGGACACGCTACTATTTCCCAATCAAAGGTATGTAATAGGTATTATGTTTCATCATGAATGCATGAAAGGGGGGGGTTGTTTTTTGATGCTTTGACCGCCAGCAACGGCATTCGTTTTTAATCGTATGGATCGATATGAAATCATTGTGGGATCAAGGTGGAATTGACGTCAGATAGTACTTACAGTACCTTTGATCAGGGTTATTCCAAAAAGAATATTCCAATTGTCTGATTGCGATTTCCAGTATTGATGTCGATCGGGTGACATGAAGTGGCACAAGATATGCCTCAAGTGTGCTGAACGAGTTTTTTCTTCTTTTATCCACCTTTTCTCCCATTTTCAATTTTTTTCTCCCATCCCAATTTCGTATCATCCAATTCAACCCTCCCCTGTCTCGAACGCTGTTTCTTGCCTCCCACAAGCCGGCTGAAATGTGGACTAAGTCATACATAGCACGAGTCCCCTCCGATACTCGAGGTAACAGCAGTCGCATCTTTTCACCTGCGCTGCGCGATCTTTCAGCGTCAGGGGTCTGCGCTTTGGAGAGGCGCCACCCCCATCGCTTCCTGATTCTACTGCGCAGGCGCACCAACCGACCTGTAGGAGTCGCTGTCCACAACGCTCGATCCCCACCCATCAGTTTCCCACCCCCTAATACTGCCAATGTGTATTAGTACGGACGACCAGCTAAACTGAAAGCAATGTGGAGCGCTGGGCTCTAACAGGCGAAGCCAGCATCTCCAGTATTCGTGGTGAGCGCCTTGCCCACTGCACCACGTAGCCGCCCTGTGCTGAACACGTTTTGAAGTGATCGGATGAAGCGATTTACTTGGCTTGGTCTAAGTTCTCCGCCAGGACGAAATTAGATGTGACACACAGTGTGAAATAAGGTTTCAAAGGGTGGGCGATACTGCCACCTAGCAGGATGCGGCCGGTATTGCACTCTCGGGATCTCAGAATGATTTCCTATGGTAACACTGAGGTCCGTGAGCAATGTAATGAATAAAAAATCGAATAAAAGAAAAAAGGATCTAAAAACGAGTTAACTCGTCTTTGGCACTCAACGCATGGTGGCCAAAAACGAGTAAACTCGTCTTTGGCGCTGAAAGTGTTAAGAGGGACGAGGGAGCCACAATGTGTTTCACTAGTTAACTTTGGTAACTTGTAGAAGATGACAGAAAGGCAGCCTTTGGCCGAGAAGAAAGGTCAAACTAATTCAGTCTCAAATCAATGAGTAATTGATTAATTTCAATATCAATCTAAATAACTGTGATTATGATTTTATGATTATTCCAGTTTCCTGTCTGGCCATTGCATAAATGTTTACCAATAATATGAATGTTTTTTTTGTAGGTACAGTACATACAGTACAAGTTATCATATAAGAGATCCAATGTGGTGTCGGGATGGCTGGTTTGAGCAGCCGCACCTGCTCAAACCATTAGGTTAAGTTTCAAGTTTCTTTAATAGTTGTCATACAGAAGTACAGAATACTTTTATACAAAATGCTTCTTACTGTTACGCTCCAGAGACTGTGCTAGACAAGATATGTATGAAATAAAATAGTATAGCATGTAAATTAGAAGTAAAAAAAGAGGTCACAGTGTTCAGTATAGACATATGTACAATGTTCGATGCAGAATAGAAGTAACTGAGTTACCATATAATATACAATATACTATGCAGAAGCTTCTTCTGAGTCTCTGTGCTCGCCTTGAGACTCCGGTATCGCTTGCCTGACCGCAGCAGTTCAAAGAGGCAGTTTTTCGGGTGGCCGGAGTCCTTGATTCTCTTAGCCTTACCCCTGCACCGCTTGTTGTAAATGTTCTGGAGGGTGGGGAGCCCCCCTCCAATTGTGCGTTCGGCTGAACGTGTCACTCTTTGTAGTTTGCTTCGGTCTTGTGCAGTGCTATTCCCAAACCAGGAGGTGATGTTGCCAGTCAGGATGCTCTCTATTGTACATGAGTAGAAGTTCTTAAGGATCTTCTGACTGACTTGGAACTTCCTTAGGCGCCTGAGGAAGTAGAGGCGTTGTCGTGCCTTCTTCACAACACTGTCAATGTGTGTGGTCCATGTCAAGTCCTCGGATATGTGGGCTCCGAGGTACTTAAAACTGTTCACTCTCTCAACCGGTGCCCCGTCGATGCTGAGGGGGCTGTAGTCCTTGACCCCCGACCTCCTAAAGTCCACAATCATCTCTTTTGTTTTGCTGACGTTCAGGGAGAGGCTGTTCTCCTGGCACCATCCCGCCAGGACCTTGACCTCTTCCAGGTAGGCCCTCTCGTCGTTTGCAGAGATCAGGCCCACCACTACTGTGTTGTCAGCAAATTTGATGATTGTGTTGTTACTCCGCTGAGCCACACAGTCGTGTGTGTACAGGGAGTAGAGGAGGGGACTCAGAACACAGCCCTGGGGGGCCCCTATGTTGAGGGTGATGGATGAGGAGGTGCAGTTGCCTGCTCTCACCACCTGGGGTCTGCCCGTCAGGAAGTCCAAGACCCACTGGCAGAGGTCATAGTTCAAGCCCAGGTCCCTGAGCTTGGCTATGAGTTTGGAGGGAACTATGGTATTGAATGCCGAGCTGTAGTCGATGAATAGCATTCTCACATAGTTCCCCTTCCTCTTGTCCAGGTGTGATGCTGCTGTGTGCAGCACATGGGCTATGGCGTCCTCTGTGGACCTGTTGGGGCGGTACGCAAATTGCAGGGGGTCCAGGTTGATGGGGAGGGAGGAGCAGATGTAGCCCTTTACTAGCTTCTCAAAGCACTTCATGGCTATGGAGGTGAGAGCTAGGGGTGGAACGGTTCGCATTCGAACCGTGCACCGTTCGATACGACCTCCACGGTTCGGGGCATGTGTGTATTGTTTGGTTATAACGTTAGCCGCAAGCTAGGCTAACGTTACATTAGCCGCAAGCTAACAAACGTAAGCCACAAGCTAACCACGGAAATGCTCACAGCGAAGTGACTCCACAACACAAGATCCATTAGTGGGGGGGTATATTGACAAGGCTTGACAACAGAGGTTTAAAGATAACTTCACGTTTATTAGCTGTTCGTTTATATTATATCATCAGGGCTTCTCCAGGGCCCTGTTCCCCGTACCTGGCTAACTGAGTTAGCCGGATAATTTCCAGCATAGCTTGACTTAAGCCGGACCTTTCTGTTCCCCGAAGTCGGATTTTCTAAATCACCATGGTAACAGATCAGAAAGTTTGAACCTGGTCCGGAGCAGGGTTAAGTTCAGTTAGCTGGATGAACCATAGCCACGCCCTCGCAAAGAAATGCCAGCTAGCTTCCTGAAATATTTCTCACAGTCTAGATCCCATTATACCATTCTGAATTATGTTTTTGTGCTTCGTTTTCCTAGAGGGGGCTTTTGAAATGTATAATAATAGAACTAAATGCTGATAATAAATCATATTCAGCCTATAGATTTACTTTGTCCTAAATAAAATAATGCACGTCATATACGGCGCTCGGAGTCGCGATACATGCTGCATGTGGTTATTTTAATAACGGCGCATTGCAAATGTGAATCCCGCAGGGATATTTTTAATGAATGAAACCTATCGGCCGTTTGGCTCTGATTAGTTTCATATATTCTCCGCTGTAGATTTGCTTAACGGAGCGCCCGGATTGTGTTTCATTCAAGCATAAAATTGAAGTGTCTATGCGTGGATTGTGTTTTTTGTGGATTATGAATTACAAGGAATCTGAGGATTGTTGAATTGTATCATCACTCACACGTTATTGTGATATTGTAACTGGGATTAAAATGTCTGATGAGAATGAGATGCGCTGTTTGACCGATTTGAGCAATTGAATGAGCCGTTGACGTCACATTAATGCATTTGAGAATAAAGAGATAAAACTTCATTCAAAAGAAAAATATTCGAAACACGTGACTCTTGCATTGATGGATACATAATGGATATATCCTGTCTGGCACAGTGGTGCAAGGGCTAGTGCTCACTCCTGTCAAGCGGACGACCCTAGTTCGAGACCCCGCGTTTCCAATATACTTTTTTTGGAATATAATATTAATATACACAAAAGTAGCCTAGTTTTAAGTTAAAATATTATAAATCTACATGCATTGAGGATGTCATTCTTTATATAGCTCTCAAAGTGCACCAAATTGAAGTATTTACATTGCAAAAAGAAGAAAATAAATTAGAAAAGACGGGGATTCGAACGCGGGTCGTCCGCGTGAAAGGCATAAGTACAAACCATCAGACCACGGTGCCAGACAAATAAAACATCCACCATACATCCATAAATGGATAAGAGAGCCATATCCTTATTCTGAAATAGTTGAACTAATTATTTTCGCTCATTTGATTATTCAATCCATAAACCTACTGCCAGCAGGCACATTTAAAGAAATATAATCTGATTGATGGGTAATGAAGGACTTAAAATTAGCCTATAGATTATGCATTTAACTTGTCGGCGAGGCTATTGAGCCGTACTGTATTGTACCCATTCTGCAATCTGTTAATAAAGTTTTAAATCAATCAATCAATCAATGCCGTTAGAAAATCAGGATTTCTGCGATCGACATCTGCTGTCTTTTCAGCTGAAGCGGCCGCGCGCAATTATCCTGAGTCTCAAGTCTGGTTCAAATGAACGAGACTGAATCAGCGTTCGAGGAACAGGAAAATCCCGGATTCGAACATCGGGTTAATTGAATCTGGATAATGGGACTATTGATCGACTTAGTTGAACCAGGTACGGGGAATAGGGCCCAGGTTTCAATGCTGTGTGTTACTGTCGACTTATTTACTTCCTGGTGTGATGTCACTTCAAATACGGCTAGCAAGACTCTCAAATAGCAAAAGCGAGTCAAGTTGATTAGGTACCATGCAGTGAAAAACGGCATAAGAGAATACTTCATAATGTTTCATGCAATTAAAAAGTAAATATATATTTAGTAAACATGATTTATTTATTTTAAATAACAGTGACTTTTCCTTTTTGATAAGAAAGTCTAGTGATTGTTGAGCATATGCATACTCTGTGCACAGGGGGCGAAACTAGAGAGCGCCACCCGCCATTGGCGCTCAGTTTTTACGTTTGGCGCCTCCCACTGAGAGGTCTGCCCGCCGTGTGGCGGCCAATCAAATAGTCATGTGAAAACCGAAAATCATGATCCAATTCTGAGCGGAGTTCTCACTCGCTGTCTCAGCACAGCACAGGTAGGAGCGCATTGCTGCTCCTACCCCTCCCCTACCTGTTTCTGTATGCTGCATGTAAACAGAGGACAGTCACCGTGACTGACGTTAGTCTAGTCAGAGGGACCTCCGTGAGCTGATGTTAGCTACTGTTACAAAATGACCCAGTCAACTATTCATTTTTAGTTTAATACATGAGGCATTGTGTAACGTTATCCAGCTGGCTAGCTACTGATAGCTCCCGACATCAACAACTGCTCCAGCAAGTGTCCAGTTACATCGCATGAGGGCTGCTGACTAGGGTCCAGGTGCAGCGCAGGAGAATCCTTTCATGCTGAATGTAAGAGTTTAGGGTCCAGCTGCAGCGCCGGAGAATCCTTGCTGGAGCTGGAGGCCACTCGAGTATACACACAGTATAATAATTTTTTTTTTATCAAAAAAAAGTTGGCAGGTAAGAAATCTGCTTGGCGGGTAGATTCTTCCCATCTACCCGCCACTGGCCGGTGAGTCAAAAAGTTAATTTCGCTCCCTGTCTGTGCATCCTCTGTGCATCCCCTTAACAATTGTGTGTATTGAGCTGTACTGTACTCATTCTGCAATCTGTTACAATTTTCAATCAATCAATACTTTATGTTGATGGCCTTTGTCTATAATGTGGCCACAAAAAATAGAATTATTTTGTTTGTTTGCACTAAGTTAATACTTTGACAAATGTTGCCTATATTTTTCAGTCAGTCAATTCTTTGTATTTAAGGCAAACCGCTGTAAACCTTATTTTTTACCAAATAAATGAGAAGCATGTTTAAATCAGCAATGCCCCTCTTGCTGTACCAACATCTCTCCTAGCTCTAACCGGTCACTGTCAAAATAATGTGCCTGATGTCAAACTGCCTCAGTCTTTCAGTTTTTGCAGTCCTTGAGAATAACTGAAAAGTTGGATTATTTTTAGGCTATTTTATGCTGATGTATGGTATTTTATTTTTGGAGTGTTACATTTAAAAAAATTATAATAAGAAAACAACGTATATCGAACCGAACCGAAAACTGTTAAGCCAAAACCGTGATACGAACCGAACCGTGAATTTTGTGAACCGTTCCACCCCTAATACAGTATATTCTATATATTCCCATTTTTTTTTATTCTATATATTTTTGGGCTTTCTGTATTTTTTCACCCATCCCAATTTAGTCGTTATGCCAATTCCCTTCCTGGTCGTTGCATGCATTGCCCCACTGTTGGCCTGGGGAGGGTGTAGAACTACTGCATGCCTCCTCCGATACATGTGGAGTCGCCAGCCGCTTCTTTTCTCTTGACAGCGAGGAGTTTCACTGGGGGAACGTAACGCGTGCGGAGGTTCACGCTATTACCCCCTGATCCCCTCCCTGCTGAACAGGCACCCAGACCGACCAGTAGGAGTCACAGTTTACAACGACCATACCCCACCGGCTTCCCACCCGATAACACTGCCAATTGTGTTAGTAGCAGAGCATGTGAGCGGCCGAGAAATCCACTCTTCGCTCTAGACAGCTGAGTTCCGCTCTCATTTGCTCATGTTGCCCCCCCCCTCCCAAGCCGATCTCCGCTCGCTCAGCGCTCAGCTTCATTTGCGCATCATATGAAAACGATTCATAAATAGGCCGAAAAATGACAATTTTTTGTGTATTCCAGAATATTCCAGTAAAGGCTGTTTATCAAGGAATCTTTATATTTTCCTGAAACTTTCAAAAAACGAGCGATTTTCAAAATGCTATGAAACGGAAATGAACCGATTAAAAAACAATCCCGTTTCGAAAATGTCGACTGCAAACAAGTCATTGATAAGCGACGGCCAGATTAGACACATAGACACAGATTAGAGGCCATAATTTAAGACATAGATTATGCGTTCACAAATATGAGAGCGCTATCATTGAAGTGGGTGGCGCAGGGCACGAAATTAGAGAGCGCCACCCGCCATTGGCGGGCAGATTTTAGGTTTGGCGAGTGAGACTGAGAGGTCTGTCCGCCATGTGGCGGGCAACCAAATAGTCATGTAAAATTATTAAAATGGCGGTGTGTTTTGGTCTTACGACAGTCGCCTTTTTTTGCAGCCCCGTCTCTCACGGCGCGGCATCTCATTGGCTTGTTTACCAACATCACATCCGCTACTCTTCTTCTGCTTAGTGCTCTGTAGGGAGCTAACGTTACGCCCACCCAGAGCCGTTGAAGCGCCCACCTAGCTATCCGCCGGTTAGCCAACGTTAGCGTATTAACTTTAAATGTGATACAAATAAGTATGTGGAACCATATTGAAGGAGTAAGCCGGCCGGGAAAAAGAGAACTCACCGCGGCTTTCTCACACGAAAAGGGGGAAGAAGTGGCAGCGAGAGCGGGACCACCGAATGAAATAAAGTTTAGAGAGGAGTGGACATTTGGAGATGCCGTTAGCCTGCCTGTGGCGCCTGCTTGCACTGTAGGGAGCTAACGTTAGCTTAATAACTTTAAATGGGTTACAAATAATGTGGAACTATGGAAAGAGTAAGCCGACCGCTAAAAAGAAAACCCACAGCGGCAGCGAGAGCGGGACCACCTAACAAAAGAACGTTTCGCAGAGCTTTTCCTATCATTTCATTATAGACACACAGACCACAGACCATGAGCTGACTAAGGTAAGCTTGATTGAAAACTTTATTAACAGATTGCAGAATGGGTACAGTACAGCTCAATACATACAATTGTTAAGGGGATGCAGACCAGAGAACGACTTTCATCTTGTTTACATCAGGGTCCCCCATTTTCAATTCATCATAACATATATGACATACATAACATACAGATAGACACACAGTACTGCTACATCAATACATTTATGACATACCAGATTTGCAAATACAGTACTGTTTGTCTGTTTGTGATACGAAAAGAGTCCAGAAAAAAAGAGTATACATTTGACGTAGAAACTGTACATTGGAGGAGGCTGGGTAGGTGGGGGGGGGGGTGGGGGGGACTGTACATTGGAGGTGGTTGGGTGGGTGGGGGGGGGGGGGGGGAGTGGGTAGGAGGAGTGGGTGGGGGACACTGTACAAGCAAAACTGTACATTGGAATATTGACAAGACCATACTTGGTAATTTACTGTACATTGGAGGGGGTTGTGTTAGGACATTTACAGGGGCCAGTTTCGAATTGCAGTGTTTTTTGAAAGTGGGTAGTGATTCACATTCCTTTACAGCTTTGGGTAGGGCGTTCCACATTGATGTGGCATAATTGCGAAACGTATTTAGTCCCTTGTTTGAGCCGAATCTGGGTTCAACATGATTTGTGGAGCTCCCTCTGGTGTTGTGATCGTGGTATTTAGGGCTGCAAGGATTAGTCGACATAATCGACGACGTCGATTATAAAAAATCGTCGACGAGAAATTGTTGCGTCGATTAGTCATAAAAAAAAAAAAAAAATTTAATTTAATTTAATTTTTTTTTTTTTTTTTTTTTTTTTTGTGCACTACCTATCTTTGTGAGAGTGGCTTCTCAGGGTTCCAGACAACATCATAACATGATGATCCCATAGCAAATTTTGGACATTGAAAACATTGTTCCCCTGCAGGAGATGATGATCAGACTAGACACACAATACATTACACACGCACTCCTCTCACTCACACACAGCGATCAGAGTAAGACACACACATACACACTCCTCTCACTCACACACAGCGATCAGAGTAAGACACACACATACACACTCCTCTCACTCACACACAGCGATCAGAGTAAGACACACACACATTCACACTCCTCTCTCTCACACACAGCGATCAGAGTAAGACACACACACATTCACACTCCTCTCACTCACACACAGCGATCAGAGTAAGACACACACACATACACACTCCTCTCACTCACACACAGCGATCAGAGTAAGACACACACACATTCACACTCCTCTCTCTCACACAGCGATCAGAGTAAGACACACACACATTCACACTCCTCTCACTCACACACAGCGATCAGAGTAAGACACACACAAATTACACAGTACACACCTCTCACTCACACAGCGATCAGAGTAAGACACACACAAATTACACAGTACACACACTCCTCTCACTCACACAGCGATCAGAGTAAGACACACACATACACACGGACTCCTCTCACACACAGCAAACAAAAGTTATTTAAAGTACACTTCCACTTTAATTTGTATTATTTAATTTATTTATCTTGTTATGAGTGATTGCTGTATTGTTCTTCAAATACATTTTCATTTAAAGTGGCTTAAAGATCCAAATTCAAATGTTTCATGAGTCATTATTTTAATTTGCTATGGGATCATCATGTTATGATGTTGTTGTTTGGTCCTGACAAGAGTCTCAAAGTCTGGGGTGATGGTAGACAAGCAACTCTGCTCAATGTCCAATCTGTTCCTCTGCTCTGTCTCCTTTTTTTTTTTTTTGGTTGTTGTTTACATTGGTTTTCAATTAGTCGACTAATCGAAAAAATAATCGGCAGATTAGTCGACTACCAAATTAGTCATTAGTTGCAGCCCTAGTGGTATTCACTGACCTTTGGGAAGTATTTTGACATGTACATGGGTACCTTGGTCGTGTAGTGTATCTTGTAGACCAGGCCCATTGCAAGTTGCTGTACTCTGTCGTCTACTCTAAGCCATGATCCTAGGTTGTCAAAGTGGGCAGAGGTGAGGTGGGTTCTAGGAGTAAGGTCAAGCAGTAGTCTGACCAGCTAATTAGCGTTAGCTGCTAACCCTGGAAACGCTCAAAGCACCGTCAGTCAGTGAGTCCACAAAACCAGTTCCATTAGTGAGGAAAGGGGTTATATTAACGAGGCTTGACAACAGGGGTTCAAAGATAACTTCACATTTATTGGCTATTGGTTTCTTTATATCGCTTCATGCATCGGGCATCCAGGTTCCGTGTTGATATCCTAGTCTAGTGTGTGTGACATCATCAACTGTCTACGGCAACTCAGACGGGGGGGCTCGCTCGCTCTCTCTCTCTCTCTGTTCAATATGATTTAAAGCCAAACGTTACACTATAAATACTAACTGGATAGTTGATAAACATTTCATTATCTGAAATATTCTAAACTCATTAAGTCTGCTATAAGCCATTATCCCTTTGTGTGTGATTATTATTTTCTCACAGTCAAAGTCAAAAAGAAAAACAGAAACAACACGTTTGTCATCGGTAGTAAATCAATGAGATTGTGGACTCTGATGAGGACATGATTGAGGAGGTTTAAGTTAGGTTTATAAAACCTTCACATTTTATTATGTTCTGTTAAATCCTGCAAAGAGGGTAGAGTGAGGAGTCTGATGATGTTTAACAGTAGGTTACAATTTAAGCTTAAGATTGAATTGACATGTATTGATTGATTAATCAATCATCAATGAATATATTAAAATAATTTGCTTAAAATTGTACTCTGGCCTCTTTTTAAGTGTATTCTTCAACATAATACCCTATCTACTTGAAATGTACTGATTTTTTTTGTATATATATATTAGAGCTGGGCCGCTAACGGCGTTAACGTGCTGCGTTATCACGAGACTAGTATCGCGCGATAATATAATTGACGCCGTTAATCTTTTTCTCAACGTTGGGTCTGTATTGTCCTTAAATACTTGCCGTAGTTCCCAGCTGTGGTACCAGGAAGTGATTGCACTACCGGAGCTGTAGTCAGAATAATGTGTTAAACTAAAGTAGTGGTCCGGTAATCATTGTTATACAGGTGAGGTTAAGAAGTCCTCAGGATATAACACAATTCGGCGATGAGGACGTCTGAATCTGCGCAATGCAAGAAAAAAGAAGTCCGTTGCAAGCTTTGTTTACATTATTAACGACGCGAGTTAGCATGTTAGCTCACGTTGATACGGGCGGCACTGGGAAACATCTACAAGAGGAGGAAATCCACTTTACACACTAAAGGAAGGATCGACTGGAGTCACTGGACTATCGTGAGTGTTTACAACAGAAATGGCTTGGGTTATTGGAAATATTGGACCGTTTGATGACAATGTAGCCCCTTTCGTGACTGTGATGCACGGAGTGAATCCACAGTCACTTGCTCCTCAATAGGAAACTAACCTAGATTTACCATGAAGGACTGGTTCTGGCTGAAAATTACGATAAATCTGGTTTTAAAAGAAACACTGGAAATTACAAAAAGAAGAGACATGTTTATGCTGTTGAACAAGGAGATAGAACACCTAGTGACTCCTCAGATGAAGAGGAGAGGATAAATCTCCTCCTCTGGTCATTATTTGGGTAGAACACACCTATTTTGAACACCTTCGGCAGACTTTTTTTTATTTTTTTTAGCCATTTTAATCTAGATTAATCTAGATTAATTCCAGGATTGCAGGTAGATTAATCTAGATTAAAAAAATGTATCTATGCCCAGCTCTAATATATATATATATGTGACACAAAAATGCGTTTATTTTTTTGGCTGGCAAGAAATATGCTTGGCGGGTAGATTTGTCCCATCTACCCGCCACTGGCCGGTGAGTCAAAAAGTTAATTTCGTGCCCTGGGGTGGTGCCATTCAAGGGGGTAAAAAGGAAAACACGGCTGACACGGAAAGTGTTAAGGCGAGAATGACTAGTTGGAACCCAAATGTAAAAAATACTGGCATGGTCCTTTAAAGGTTGGGCAACAGACATTGTCTGTCTTTACACTGTCTGTACAAGCTGACCAAGGACAACAGAATACTACTTTGTGTGCACTGTGGAGTAGATTTGAGTTGCCGAGAAAGGACCAATCAACAACATAATTGGTAAGTAGCTAATAGGGCAATTACATAACCGCAAAAAAGGCTGCAATTTGCTATTTAATTAAATAAATGTGTGTGTGCTGAACGCATGCGAGTGAAAGCCCACAACTTCTCGCATTAAATGTCAAGATCCGAGCCATTAATGAGACGTTTATATGTATGCATACACATTATATTTGCATACATAATGTGCAAATGCTGCAGTCATAAAATGCTTAGGAAAGGTTGTAGGTAGTACCTACTTACTGGTCACAGGAGTCTTCAATACCAATTGGATGGTAATCCAATGTGAATATATTTGTTGAAACAACATCTTTGTTGGCAGACTTATCAATCTTATCAATACTGCTATCTAATGTTAGCAAGGTAAGCATGTGTAGTATGACTTGTGTAATGTTAAGTCAATTGTGTTCCGCTGGGAAAGACCATTCATCACTGTGTGTTTAATCCAAAGGTGAAAAGTCCATTCAGAAACATTGTATTATGAAATAAGACATTCGGGGATGCCTGGTCATTGTACTATTCTCCCTGTGGCACATGTGATATAGGAATGTAAACAAACACATCACCAGCCACCTAGGAGGAAATCAAACTAGGGTAATTGTTAAGATTAGATAATCTCTGCATTGTCCTTGATAACCAAGCAAGTACTCATGACACTATTTATATATTATATCGCAATTGCAATATAGACAATCACAATTGCACTCTTTCACTTAATTGTGCAGCCCTAATACCTGTGACCTTGCACAAAATGTTTGAGTTATTTTTCTTCCAGCATGGCTGCCTGTAACCATTGGTAACTACTTTCAAACTTAAAGTAGTGCTATTCTGTGCAGAGGTCGAGTAGGTAAAACATTGGGAACGCATATAGCCCAACTCTTCTTCTGTGACAGGATCCAGTAACAAAGACACCAACTTAGTATGTTTTCATTTATCATATATTATCAACACATAGCAACCGTTGTTTTGCACATAGCAACCGATGTCTCTTCTGACTATTGCCATATACAAAACAACGGTTGCTATGTTACAGGCAGCCATGATGGAAGACGGGAAACAACACAAACGTTCAGTGCAACGCCTGTTTTTTCCACATGTTTGAGAATGTTAGAGTTTCAGTCTAATAATGATGACGTGTCTACTCTCCAGTAACTTACCAACGGTGGCAACAGTCTCCAGGTCGTCCAGGCAGTACATCCGGTTATTTAGTGACTGTTCTCCAGCTGACATCGTGGGGTTGCTGCTGGCATTGCTTTTACAGTCTCTGACCGAGATTGACTCATTACTTATTCCGACCTTTACCTTAGACGAGGCCATCCCCCCCTCTTTATTTGTGTTTTATCCGCAAAAGGCTAACTTAATATTTTGCCCACCGATTGTCCAACATGACGCCTAGTAGTACAAAACTCATTGGTTTCTAGCACTTGCATATTTCTTGGACGCGGGCATAGCAAGGCTACAGTAGCTTGTCTCGTCTTCTTTTGTCTAGACTTGGCAACAGTGCACTATGCACAACGTTAGCTAAGCTAGCTCAGTTAGCGTGAGCAGCTAACCGTTACTAACCCGGCAACTACACTTAGAACAGTTCAGTAATGATGAACGGGTAAAAAAAAACATACGGGGAATCTCTTAACGTACATGCGTGTTAGTGAAAAATGGACTCAAGGGCAGGCTAACTCGAAGAATTACATCCTTTGTTGGCTTCTATTTGCCGCTTTCTCTCCATTCTTCCAATTTTAGCCGCAGCCTCACCCGACGCTATCTGTCTTGTGTCCACATCAACAATAAGGAAGAGACACGGCTGCACTGTTGACAAAAATATGACCAATGAGTATCAACCCAGCTGGCAGAGTAAACCAATTGTATGCCGAGAGGGGCGTGGCGATTTGGCAGAGGCAAGAGCTCCTTGCATTAACCTCGTTCCCAGCTTTAGCACGCACACAAACATTGAGGAGACAGGAAACAGTTTTTCTTTATTTCATCTTATTGTCCTGTAATGTTACAAATAATAGATTATATTAGATTCAAATGTAGTGTCAT
Organism: Notolepis coatsorum; assembly: GCF_963971535.1. Lineage (NCBI taxonomy): Eukaryota > Metazoa > Chordata > Actinopteri > Aulopiformes > Paralepididae > Notolepis > Notolepis coatsorum. Next base: position 28,598,711 of record NC_140165.1, read on the forward strand.
CATACAGCACAACGAAAATAAATTGACATCTAACCAGAATATGCAAATGTCGAGTAAAGTGCAATAGCATTAGCAAGTGATTAAACTTAAATATATATATATAAATGAGTACTACTTAGTAATCAAATGTAGGCTGGATATGAACATTGTGTGGCTATATATAGGCCTATGCTGTTTTAAATAGGTATTGCTCCTGGAGGTTTGTGGTCAATATAGCCTGCAGGCAGCAGGGTTGGGGGGGAGACGAAACTCAAGACACCACTAACCTAAACACCTCTGATCACACAGGCAGCTGTCTTCAGTCCTCATGACTTCTGCCTTCTGGAGCTGGCAGAAGCAGCCCAGGGAGAATCAGGTGGCTGTGCAGCCGAAAACCTCGATGACCGGACCCAAGGTGTAAGACGGAGAGGAGAGCACCTCTGTTTGCTTGGCAGTCGTGTATTGGACACCTATTTTCGGTAGATATTTATAGGCTATAGCCTTCTCAAGAGGTTTGAGGGGCCTCTAAACCCACTGGCCTAAATCAGGCTATACCTTTCCCACCAGTGTGGGTGGCCAGGGTGGGCTTGTGTTTCCACGACGACAGTAGATTGATTGTGTAACATGACCAGTGTTGGGGATTCCCTTCATTACATGTAATTAAACTGGTAGTTTAACTACATGTTGCATTAGCTTGCTGGTAGTTAAACTAATTTCAAATGTGCAAAGTAGTTGTTCATTCCTTTTTTTCTATTTTGAGGTGTAGTTACATGAATTACTTAAACTGCAAATTATGTATTTGTCTATCAAACAAATAACACAAACTTTGAGAAACTGCTAATGTGTCTATAAATAGGATATCCTTACAACAAACCTGACAGGCCCATTCCTTTAGAGCATTGTTCTGATAAAAGTGAAAAGTTTACAAAAGTGAAAGTTCAAGATAAATTCATGTACTATTTTAACTGTTATGATTATGCAAGGCACATACAACAAAAATGAACACACCTTGCAATTTTTGTCAGGAAACCAGATTAGATATAGGTTCATTGAGTGTTGGTTGATGTCCAACTGGCAGGCAGCTATTAAAATGACATTGTGTGCATTACAGGTTTTGCATTAAACCCAATTTATTGGTATATTATGCAGTCATGTACCTTCCCTTTGTGTTATTGTCACACGTTGACAGGATCCACATACTAGCCCCTCCTAAATACTTTTTTTCACAAGCACTAGTTCTGTCACACCTCAAGACTGCAGGGATATGACCCCATTTGGATTACCTGGGTAAGTGGAGTAACATAACATACACTGTGGATTATTATTACAGCTCCTCCCGGCAGCGTGTCGAAGTGTCCTTGAGCAAGATACCCCCAATGAGCAATGAGCAGGTTGGCACCTTGCATGGTTGCCTCCGCCATTGGTGCTGAATATGAGGCATAAATTGTAAAACTGAACTTGACTTGACATGATCCTGGTTGATTAATCTAAAATAAATTGATTAATATTACTTGTAAGAGCCAAAGCTATATATATTTAGGTTATTGTATTATATGAATGTTTAATATTGATTGGATTTAGATAAAGTCATTGAACTGTTGTATTTGTCATAATAGAGCATTCTAGAACATAGAACCTTCTAGAACATTTGTGGTGCACAAATGTCATAATACAACTTTCTAGAACATAACATTTTTATATATCTTTGCTTTGCACTGGAGCGGCTGTGGACATTACTTTTCTTTATCAACGAACGTACTACTCACGAGTAAGTAATTTAACCAGTAGAGGATCGTTGGCCCTCACATTACTGGTGGCTGATACTGTATGTCAAAATAACCTAATTAGTAATGAGTTCACTGCCTCAAGCAAAAAAAAATTATATACGCTATTGCAATGCCAGTTTTGTGGCTGACATTACCGAGATGTGCATTCACATTGGATTAATGTTATCAGGGGACCTGTCTTCATCAAAATACAGTAGGTCATTTTCACTCAGATGTGTAGGCTACCATACCATACAAACGATAGACATAGCAGATTTGCATGGGATTATAATTAATGATGATCTCAGCTCTCAGCTGGTCATAACAGCCTACTACTCCCATCGTGGGACAGCAAACACATCTAAATATAGTCTTTCCAACCTGTCTCTTTCTTGGCTAGATGCCTATGCCAATTCTTCCAGTAGAATGAGTAGATGATAAGAGTCTTGGCTAAATCCTTTTGATTTTGTATTAATAGCCATATGTCAAGCATTCATATGTGTGCTGCTGATAATTCGATGACAGGCTTGTGGACGCACTGAACACCAGTCACCTCGCCAATTGCACACAATATATATGCTCTGCTGTTGGCCCAATCTGCATGCACATGTTATTATTGGGATCTTGATTATGCCACATCAATGTGGAACGCCCTACCTAAAGCTGTAAAGGAATGTGAATCACTACCCACTTTCAAAACCACTCTCAAAGAACACCTACGGGAGACTGCAATTCGAAACTGGCCCCTGTAAATGTCCTAACCCAACCCCCTCCAATGTACAGTAATTTACCTAATATGGTTGTCAATATTCCAATGTACAGTTTTGCTTGTTTGTACAGTGTCCCCCCCCCAACCCCTCCAATGTACAGTAAATTACCTAGTATGGTTTTCAATATTCCAATGTACAGTCTTGCTTGTACAGTTGTACAGTGTTTCCCCCCCCCCAACCCCTCCTACCCAACCCCCCCCCCACCCAACCCCACCCAACCTCCTCCAATGTACAGTTTGTACGTCAAATGTATATACTCCCTTTTCTGGACTCTTTTTGTATCACAAACAGTACTGTATTTGCAAATCTGGTATGTCATAAATGTATAGATGTAGCAGTACTGTCTATCTGTATGTCATGTATGTCATATATGTCCTGATTAATTGAAAATGGGGGACCCTGATGTAAACAAGACGAAAGTCTTTCTCTGGTCTGCATCCCCTTAACAATTGTGTGTATTGAGCTGTACTGTATTGTACCCATTCTGCAATCTGTTAATAATGTAGGCCCATCTCTGAGTCCACTTTTAGCATAGCCATTTTTAATGTCATTGCTCTTACCTGGGACAGTAGAATCAAGTAGAAGTAGAAGTCTTTATTTGTCATCAGATTAACATACACACACACTAGATGGGCGACCCACAGGAACACACACACATGCACTGAATCGCTGACAAATTTTCTCTGCACCTCCCCTCCCGTCGTCCTTCCCCCCCAAGGGCAGCCGGGAGCAGACAAGGGCGGCAACGTGCGCCGCGCTCGGGGACCAATCCAAGTGCTCCTGTCCGTCTTCGTCAGGGACACGACAGCGATCTGTTGTGCATGTTTTTCCATTGGGTTTATCATATTGGGAGGGGAAACCCTTGCGAGAACGGGGAGAACATGCAAACTCCACACAGAAAGGCCCGGGAGATACCCCACCTGGGTAACTGTCAACATGGCAACCTGGTCCCCAAGTGGGAATCGAACCCAGGACCTTCTAGCTGTGAGGTGACAGTGTTAGCCTAGAATCAAGAAGAACCGAAGAAATAAACACTCCAACCCATGACAGCATTCAGATGTACAGCCTGGAGCGGCTACTTCACTGGCAAATGAACATGAGACTGACTTTGTGGACACAGAATGTTCCTTCGTGAACTCCTCACACCCTGTTGAATCTGGTTCTGAACCTAACAACATACCTCCCATACCCAAAGGACTATAACCCTGCAGGCGTGGCAATGCTGCCTCATCAGAAAATGTAAACAAAGTACTAATCGACCACAGGAAAAAAGGTATATAATGTACGTTATATTATAGCCATAAGTAATATATTATGTGCATATTGTACTGCAACCAGGAGTTGAACCGACAATCATTGAGAGGGAGTTTTTTTTATTTGTCACGGCATACAAGCATACAGTGAAAGCATTCGCGGTCGAGTGCTCTCACCATCTAACTATGATTATAGTTAGAGTTAAGGTTAGTTTTAACATTCGCTTAACGGTTATGGTTAAGACATAAGGTTACATACTTATTTGTATGTAAGACCGTACATTTTTGATACAATATGTAAATATATTACTTATGGCTATAACATAACGTTCATTATGTACCTTTTCTCCTGTGGTCGATTAGTAGTTTATTGACATATTAAGTAACATCAAGCCAACTAGGGCAGGACAAGCTCCCGTCCCGTTTGTGGCTATATGGGAGACAAAAGTGAATGTTCACAGACTGAACTGCCCTAGGGCTCGTAGGAATAACACATTTTCTGAACGCTGGAATCCAGCCGTGTTCCATTTGAAGCAGTGAGCATGAGGTATTATCAAAGACAAAGTATTCTTGACATGACGAGGTGAGTCACAATCGCTCACTTCTATGGGCCTTTTAGTGCTATGTTAGCCATCATTATCTCAGTCTAAAATGCCTCCCCCGTCCGCTGAAGTCAGTCATAACACGGCCAACCAACTGTGTAATTTGCTGTTGCAAATTGTGAGTGTTCTGGGTGTGTCTATTTCTGTCTCTTTCCATAACTTTCCTCTCCTCTTGATGTTGCCTCGGAGCCAGCCCTATGTTCCACTTCCCACAGCCCAAAGGCCCCACAGCCCTATGTTCCCACATTTCTAAGATTTATTTTCACTCAAAATTAGGCCCTATGTTCCCACAGCCCTACAGTTCTCACATTTCTAAGATTTCTCTCAAAATGAGGCCCTATGTTCCCACAGTCCAATGGTCCCACAGCCATATGTTCCCACATGTCTAAGATCTTTCTCAAAATTAGGCCCTATGTTCCCACAGCCCAAAAATTAGGCCCTATGTTCCCACAGCCCTATGTTCTTGGACGAACCCTCTACTACCAGAGGACAATTGGATAATAGGTTGGGTGTAATTGGCTACCGAATTAAGAGAAAGGGGGATCAAATCAGATACAAATGTATGAAAAAAGGAAATGTGGGAACATAGAGCTGTGGCCTGGGAACATAGAGCTGTAGGAACATAGGCACGCTCCAGTTGCCTCCTGGCAAATGTTTTGGGAACTGTGTGACATTGAACAATCAGAAACTGGAATACATATTTACACAGTATTACATAACATTAATAGTATACATTCACTTTGTTGCCTGTTTTATAATAATTTGTCTACATGTATGTAACGGAGGTACCGCGAGTATATCCACAGTCACGATGGACAAGTGTTGTGAAGTGACTGTGGCACATAGCGGTACTGCAAGTAAACTCACTCCCCCTTAAAAGGCATACAGACACTGTTGTGAAGGATCAGATTAAACCGAATATATATATTTATTTATGGATATATATTTAATAGTATTTGTATATCGTTTGATATCCCTTGTATATTCCTTGTACATATACACTGAATATCCCTTTAGTCTACTAACAGCCCATAATAGTTTCATTCTACCATTGGACAAGAACCTGGCGCCAGCAGCCAAGCCCCTTGGTTCAAGTTCAATCGTGCCGACGAACATGTCGTTACAAGCCCGGTTCCGCGTAGGAATACGTCTGGCGAAATACGAATGGTACTATTTGTTCACAGCGCATATATATATGGCGCAAGTAAAGTAGAACTTTCTTTTTAGTCCATTAGTCCTTTACCCTCCAACCTAGTAACAGACGTGAAGCCTCACCCACGACCCACGTGTGGTGCAGTATGGCCTACTTGGCCTCAGAATAGGCATTGAGACATCGTGTGGATTAATAGTTGAATTGTCATAGTTTGGCACTATACCGTCGAGTGGGACGTATTTCTATTAAGTTAATAATAGTCTATTATGTATGGTGCATCGTTCGGTTAGAGTTATAGAGTGAGCAGTACCCCCATCGTTCCTGGCGTTATCTAGAGTCTTAACCAGGCTGGGCAGACCACGTGTGGTGCTTTCATCCGAGGAGTTCTGGGCCAGGACGAGTGGACCTGCACATTGGATTACTTTACCCGGACGACGGCGAGCCCTACACGGCTTGGATTATCTACATGCTTTGGGTGCTTTGATTATGCCATGGATAACAGCCAACACTGCTGAGTGTTGGAACTACCCCCCGAGAGGAGTCCAGGTGAGACGGCGCTCTACCCCGAGTGAGGTCGCCTCACGTCTCTTCGTTGTGGACCGGCAGCTACCGTCTACAAGAGGGCCCAGCTGTATTCATCTGTGGACCGAGGTTCTGTGGGCACCGTGTTCAGCACTCTGAATTCTCCCAAGAAATCGTTGGCCAGATGGGATATCGCCAGCGGCTCTCCTAACCCCCCCCCCCTACTGACTTACAACCAGCGGGACCCCCCTTTAGTGTATCCAGCTATAATCATTTAAGTACCATCGCTATAGTTCCCTAAAGAACCAGGTTGTATACTTGCTCCCTGCGTAACCAGAGATTGGACATTCAATGTTGATTTGCCTACGAATACTCATTTGCCTTACAAGTGCATTCAAATCATAAATGTCATTAAGTGAACGTTGTATATACCCTTTGCTATATAAAATATTCGATTTATACATTTGTGTGGACTTCGTTTCATCAGGTGGGAAAGTGTTCATCATATCTATATCATGTACTGTGTGGCCAGTAGTTAAAGTACATAATCGGTAGTGGTTTAATGATACCATACTTATCAATACAGTCAGGGAATTGTACCCCTCAGTTACAATTGGTCCTTCGAGCCGGAGGGTAACTAGTGTAATATTAATATAGTGTTATTAATATTGAAATGGCCTATGATGAACACTCCACGAAACGGTCCTCCTAACGTAGAACGCCCGCGGCGCAGACGACAGACACCTCAGTACTTAGAGGATTACGCTGTCAGTCAACTACCTAGCCTTAGACAAACGGTAAACGCGGTAAAAGTAGAAAGTAAAATTATGTCTGACCTTAACTACCAGGTTACCCCGACCACAGAGGCCCTAGTGGGTTCTAATGTAACTGACCAAGCTCACGGTGGGGACCAGGAGGGAGCTGACATGCCTTTACCCCCCGCCAATACCGAAGAAGTAGTCCCCGACCAGCCCCGGGAGGAAGACAACCCTACAGAGAGAGAACTCTGCACGGAAGAGGAGGAGGAGAGCGCAGAGGAAATAGAGCTCCAGGACTCCCCAACGAGTACAGCCAGGAGCGGCTCACCTCTACAACCGTCTTCCCCCAGCGAAGCGGAGAGGATGCTATCACAGGCGTTCCTCGTCAGCCTGACAGCCTCTACCGAACGCGATCGACTTCAGGGTGAACGCGATCGACTTCAGGGTGAACGCGATCGACTCCAAGCACAGACGCTTAGCGAGCGCGAACAACTCCAAGCGCAACAACGGAGCGAAGAAGAGCGCATTCGCCTGGAGATGAGACGCCTTCAGACGGAAGAGAATATGGCAAGAGACCGGGCCGACGCCCAGCGCGCCGCTGCCGGTGCCCAAAGAGAAGCAGATCTCACCAAGCGCGAAGCCGAGCGCGACAGACTACAAGCCGAGCGCGACAAGTTACAAGCGCAGCTAATGGAGCAGCTGATCCTCAAGGCAACACCCTCTCCCTCCGCCAGGGGTTCAAGGAACTCGTCGAGACAACAGTCAAGGGCAGCGTCTCCTAACCGAGCAAGCGACCCTGAACTTGACCAACAGACCAAGCCTATACCCCCCGCAGACCCCCTTCCCAGACCGGCCCAAGCGAGACCCAGCTACAAGGAAGGAGCGGCATACACTGCGGAGAAGCTAAATAAACGACTACAGGATCTAGAGGACCTGATAGAAGAAGAAGAGGGAGAGGAGGAGAACCAAGCCCGACGACAGCACAGTACTCCACCGGACCAGGAGGTCCAGTACAGCCCAGGCTATACCCCCGCGGCGCTGCGCTACAGACCCCCGACTCTATTCACGGGTGAGCATGACGCACGACCAGCCCCGAGGAATAGCACCTGGACCAGCGGGCCATGGTACCCTGCCGGTACCAGCCCACAGAGAGGCGCAAGAGGAGACTCGCCTAGGAGGTCTCTCCCCCAACGCTCGCCGATGTATCAGCCATCCACGGCGTCATACATTGCCACACCGACGTTTCCAGACTTCACCTATGAGAATCGGGCACAGTACACGGAGCTCCGAATGTGCTTAGAGACAATGATGGTGGATGTCGTTGATGAACGTCACAAGTATGCAATATTACTGAAGCACCTGAAAGTACCGCGAGCGCACAATATAGCGCTAGCCTATGCCACCTCTACGACCCCATACACCGCGGCTCTAGCAGCGCTGGACCAGAGATATGGACGTATATGGGATTACGTAAAATCCAAGAGATAAGGCATATTGATCGCCTACCCCCAGCAACAGACAATCGCTCATTAGACGACCTGTCTATAAAAGTGCAGTCCCTGGTAGGGATGCTGGGAGCGCAACGAGAAAAGGGTATGCACGAGCTATACGCCAACTCTAACGTCGAGAGGATTTTAGAGAAGCTGCCACCCGCCAGACAAGAGCGCTTCAGGCGGCAGAGAGACCACCGTGATCCTAACGGTCCCGAACCATCCCTCCTCGATCTAGCCGACTTCCTGGCGAGAGAAGTCAGCAGCTTACGACTGGATACGTTCGTGCGGAGCACACCAAGCTCCAGAGAGGGACCCAGGAGAATAAACGATGGAAGAAGATCGGTGACTGTCATGCACCAATCAGAATCAGTACCGAGCAGTAAGAACCACAGTACCCCCTCGAGAAAAGAGAAGTGGAAGATGGTGTGCCCGTACTGCGAGAAGGAACACTGGCTGTCACAATGTGACCTGTTCACAAAGATGAATGCAGAAGAAGTGAGTCAATGGATAAAGTCCAACAGGCGCTGTTACCGATGTGCGCACAGTCACATGGCAGCCGAATGCCGCCTAAAGAAGAGGTGCAGTCGGTGTGACGGAGCCCATCTAGATGTACTACACGACAGTAACAGAAGAAAGCCTGCACCTGCACCATCGAGCAGCACCAAGGCAAGTGTCATGTACATTGACCCCGCCAGCAGCAGCGGCGACCCAAGTGCTCTTAAAGGTAGTCCGTGTAACATTGAGCTACCAAGATAAAGTCATGGACACTTACGCCGTCCTTGATGACGGGTCAGAGAAGACCCTTCTGCTCGCGTCCGCTGCGGCCCAGCTGGGACTGCGGGGGAGCGAGAACCAAATGACGATTCGGACAATAAGAAGAGATTTAAAGACGATAAAGGGCGAGAATGTCTCCTTCACTATCGCAGCAAGCGGGCAGCCAGAGCGACGGTATAGGATTACAAATGCTTTCACCAGCCAAGAAATAGGACTATCACAGTACACCTACCCCATCGCCAAGCTGATGGATAAATATGTGCACCTGCGTCAACTACCTATCCCGCTCATAGACGGCGCCACCCCGACCCTGCTGATAGGCTCCGACCATGCAGACCTCATCGTCCCGATAGACCGGGTCCATACAGGACCCCGAGGCTGTCCTGCAGCAGTCGAGACCCGCCTAGGGTGGACACTACAAGGCCCCCTCGCTAAATCTCTCAACCGAACAGCAGCCACTAGCTGCCTCCACTCCAGAGCGACAGAAGAAGACACCACTCTCCTGCAGCATGTCGAGAGGCTATGGACACTAGAGACAATGCCCTTTAAGAACGAAAAGAAAGACATTCGTTCTAAAGAAGACATTTACGCCATAAACCTCCTCGAGCAAGGGACAAAGAGAGTCACAGTCGGCGGAGTGATGAGATACGCAACTCCACTCCTGAGGCGAGAGGGAATGCCCACCTTTCACGCAAAGAAAGACGCCACGGAGCGGTATCTATTGAACACAGAGCGGCGCCTAGCCAAAGACCCCGCTCAAGAGAGTGTGTACCGCGCTGAGATTGAGAAGCTAATCACAGCGGGACACGTAAAGAAGATTGACTGGCGACGCCGAGCGCTGCTCCGCGCCTCTCTGATCAAAGACGGCTTTGATCTCCGGCAGCAGGCCAGCAGCGACCCCCCAGTATTGTTTGCACTACAGAAACACGTCGCAGAGGACCCAACAGCAGATGAAGAGGTCCGACACAGTGTGAAGAACAGTTTCTACGTGGACAACTGTTTACAAAGCGTTTCGACCCAAGAAGAAGCCGAGGTTCTCCTAATCAAGCTACGCGCCTCCCTGATCAAAGGCGGCTTTGATCTCAGGCAGTGGGCCAGCAGTGACCCGCACGTATTGCGCAGCCTCTCCCCCGCGGACAAGGCTGCCAGCAGCGAGACCTGGATGGCGACAATCCCAGGAGAAGCCCAAGAAATGACACTAGGACTAGTCTGGCGCTTCAAAACAGACTCGCTCCACTATAGACACAAACCCCTGACCACGGAGCAGGGAAGGTCGACGGCGATACCGACCACCAGACGGAGTGTGTACAGAACACTCGCCAGACAATATGACCCGTTGGGATGTATTCTACCTTACACCACCAGGGCAAAGATGATTGTACGAGCACTATGGGACAAGGACCAGGGCTGGGACGACCCAATACCCGCACCCCTTGCCTCCACATGGAGAGAGTGGGAGACGGAACTCCGCTCACTCCCAGGCGTCAATATACGCCGCAGCTACTTCCCACCCACAGTGAGGCCAGAGACATGCAAGATGGATCTACACGTCTTCAGTGACGCCTCCGAAGTAGCCTATGGATCGGTGGCCTACTTGCCTGCCCAAGAGAAGGGAGGAGAGATACACACTGCTTTCATCCTGGCTCGCTCAAGAATAGCCCCACGAAAGCAACAATCTATCCCGCGTCTAGAGCTCTGCGCAGCCCTAGCAGGAGCGCATCTAGCCACGTTAATCCAACGTGAACTCACCATTCCGGTGCACAGAACAATCTTGTGGTCAGATTCCACGACAGTACTCACATGGATCAAGTCTGATTCATGCAGATACAAGGTCTTCGTGGGAGTCAGAGTCACTGAGATTCAAGAGTTAACAGAAGCAGCGAGCTGGCGGTATGTGGACACCAAACACAACCCAGCTGACCCGGGGAATGTCCCTAGATGACCTCACCCGTCGCAACATCTACAGTGACGGACCAGGGTTCCTCAAGCTCCCGGAAGAAGAGTGGCCTACGCCCACCCCACGGGAAGCGAGTAAAGAGGAGGCTGAGAACAAGAAACCTATGTTCTGTGGACTGAGCACAGTCGCCTCCACAGACCCCAACATAGATGATTGCATTACCCTACAGAGTGCGCAGCTAAAGACATTTCTGCGGCACCACCCAGAGATTCAGCCCACTGCCGACATTTCAGCAGCTGACTACGAAGAAGCAGAACTTCTTCTACTACAACGAGCCCAGAGAGACTCGTTCCCCGATGAGCTAGACTGTCTACAGGGAGGAAAGCCCGTCCCATCAGACAGCAGACTGCTCCACCTGGCACCCGAGAGCAACGCCTATAATCTCATCAGAGTGGGTGGTCGTCTGCGGAGAGCCCCCAATCTACCGGATGACGTTAAGTACCCGATAGTCTTGAACAGCCGACACAAGGTCACAGAGCTGATCATAAAGAAATACGACGAGGATGTACACCACGCAGGAGCAGAGAGAGTCTTCGCGGAGATCAGACGTCGCTATTGGATACTTCAAGGAAGAGAAGCAGTGCGACGCTTCCAGCGAACCTGTCTAGACTGCCGAAAGTGGCGCGCGCAGCCCAGCATACCCCGGATGGCTGACCTACCTCCCTGTCGCCTCCGACTCGGCGACAAGCCATTCCACTCCACAGGCATGGACTGTTTTGGCCCGTTGTATATAAAGAAAGGAAGAGGAACCGAGAAGCGGTAGGGTATTGTATTCAAATGCATGACCACCAGAGCGATACATATCGAACTCCTTCCGACCATGAGCACAGACTCATTCCTTATGGCCTTCCGAAGATTCACATCACGGAAAGGAAAACCGTCTACATTGTTGTCTGATCACGGGACAAACTTCAAAGGCGGAGAAAGAGAGCTGAGAGAGAGCTTCCAAGCTATGGGCCCAGAACTTAAGACCCACCTCGCTCCATCCCAGATTGACTTCCAGTTTAATCCCCCGAACGCACCCCACTTCGGTGGAACCTGGGAACGAGAAGTACGTTCAATAAAGACAGCCCTGTACGCCGTGCTTGGGGCCCAGACTGTGGCGGAAGAAGTCCTAATGACAGTCCTCACGGAGATCGAGGGAGTATTGAACTCCAAGCCCCTCGGTTACGTCTCAAGTGATGTAGCAGATGTCGACCCAGTCACCCCCAACACACTCTTGATGGGGCGGCTGGACCCCGCGCTACCCCAGACAATGTACAGGCCTGAAGAAGCGAACGGCCGAAGAATGTGGAGGTACAGTCAAGTACTAGCTGACAAGTTTTGGAACAGCTTTCTACTCCACTACCTACCGTCTCTACAGACCCGCCAGAAGTGGGTAAAAGAGAGAGACAATTTGACAGAAGGAACAGTCGTCATGATTATCGACCAGTCACTACCCAGAGCTATGTGGCCGGCTGGCCGCGTAAGCAAAGTGATCACCGGTGCCGATGGCAAGGTCCGAGCAGCTGAAGTGCTCGTCCAAGGGCGAACTTACACACGACCCGTGGCGAGGCTAATAGAACTGCCCAGACTCCCAGACACTATCGATGACGACCATGACCCCACGACTTTGTGAGTTGACTGACCCTTACAGCCGACCTTGAGTGGTAGACAGTGCGGTTAATCTGTCTCTGCTTAGCTAATTAGGTGGGACTAATTAGGGGGCGGCTGTTGTGAAGGATCAGATTAAACCGAATATATATATTTATTTATGGATATATATTTAATAGTATTTGTATATCGTTTGATATCCCTTGTATATTCCTTGTACATATACACTGAATATCCCTTTAGTCTACTAACAGCCCATAATAGTTTCATTCTACCATTGGACAAGAACCTGGCGCCAGCAGCCAAGCCCCTTGGTTCAAGTTCAATCGTGCCGACGAACATGTCGTTACAAGCCCGGTTCCGCGTAGGAATACGTCTGGCGAAATACGAATGGTACTATTTGTTCACAGCGCATATATATATGGCGCAAGTAAAGTAGAACTTTCTTTTTAGTCCATTAGTCCTTTACCCTCCAACCTAGTAACAGACGTGAAGCCTCACCCACGACCCACGTGTGGTGCAGTATGGCCTACTTGGCCTCAGAATAGGCATTGAGACATCGTGTGGATTAATAGTTGAATTGTCATAGTTTGGCACTATACCGTCGAGTGGGACGTATTTCTATTAAGTTAATAATAGTCTATTATGTATGGTGCATCGTTCGGTTAGAGTTATAGAGTGAGCAGTACCCCCATCGTTCCTGGCGTTATCTAGAGTCTTAACCAGGCTGGGCAGACCACGTGTGGTGCTTTCATCCGAGGAGTTCTGGGCCAGGACGAGTGGACCTGCACATTGGATTACTTTACCCGGACGACGGCGAGCCCTACACGGCTTGGATTATCTACATGCTTTGGGTGCTTTGATTATGCCATGGATAACAGCCAACACTGTTCAGGGTAACAGAGCATGAGGTGAGACGGATCTTTAAAAAAGTGGATATCAGGAAGGCAGCAGGACCGGACGGCATCCCCGGCCGCGTCCTAAAAGTCTGTGCCGACCAACTGGCCCCGGTATTCACTGACATCTTCAACCTGTCCTTGGAACAGGCCGTCATCCCCACCTGTCTGAAGAAGTCCACCATCATCCCTGTACCCAAAAAATCTACGCCCGCTTGCCTCAACGACTACCGCCCTGTAGCCCTCACCTCCATAGCCATGAAGTGCTTTGAGAAGCTAGTGAAGGGCTACATCTGTTCCTCCCTCCCCATCAACCTGGACCCTCTGCAATTTGCATATCGCCCCAACAGGTCCACGGAGGACGCCATAGCCCATGTGCTGCACACAGCAGCATCACATCTGGACAAGAGGCAGGGGAACTATGTGAGAATGCTGTTCATCGACTACAGCTCAGCATTCAATACCATAGTCCCCTCCAAACTCATAGCCAAGCTCAGGGACCTGGGCTTGAACTATGACCTGTGCCAGTGGGTCCTGGACTTCCTGACGGGCAGACCCCAGGTGGTAAGAGCCGGCAACTGCACCTCCTCATCCATCACGCTCAACATAGGGGCCCCCCAGGGCTGTGTTCTGAGCCCCCTCCTCTACTCCCTGTACACACATGACTGCGTAGCACAGCGGAACAACAACACCATCATCAAATTTGCTGATGACACAGTAGTGGTGGGCCTGATCTCTGCCAACGACGAAAGGGCCTACCTGGAAGAGGTAGAGAACCTGTCACAGTGGTGTCAGGAGAACTGCCTCTCCCTGAACGTCAGCAAAACAAAAGAGATGATTGTGGACTTCAGGAGGTCGGGGGTCAAGGACTACAGCCCCCTCAGCATCGACGGGGCACCAGTTGAGAGAGTGAACAGTTTCAAGTACCTCGGAGCCCACATATCCGAGGACTTGACATGGACCACACACATTGACAGTGTTGTGAAGAAGGCACGACAACGCCTCTACTTCCTCAGGCGCCTAAGGAAGTTCCAAGTCAGTCAGAAGATCCTTAGGAACTTCTACTCATGTACAATAGAGAGCATCCTGACCGGCAACATCACCTCCTGGTTTGGGAATAGCACTGCACAAGACCGTAGCAGACTACAAAGAGTGACACGTTCAGCCGAACGCACAATTAGAGGGGGGCTTCCCACCCTCCAGAACATTTACAACAAGCGGTGCAAGGGGAAGGCTAAGAGAATTATTAAGGACTCGAGCCACCCGAACAACTGCCTCTTTGAACTGCTGCCGTCAGGCAAGCGATACCGGAGTCTTATGGCGAGCACAGAAAGACTCAGAAGGAGCTTCTATCCCCAGGCCATCAGGCTGCTAAACGAACAATAATCGCTAAACGAACAATAATCACTATGCAACAACCATCAAATGCACACAGCACACACACCCACACGCACACACTCACTCAAACAAACAACACACTGCAGCACCCACTCTCCACACTTTAGATCACACAAACACACTTACACTTTATATTTATTGATAAAGGATTTGCACTACAACTCGTACACCTACTGTGAATTGTACCTAAACTGCACCTCGTCCATTTATGCCTTGCACTATATAGTATTGTATATTAGTACACTGCACAGTATTGTATATTGTATGGTAACTACGTCTACGAACATTGTACATATGTCTAAACTGAACACTGTGACCTCTTTTTTTACTTCTAATTTTTACTATGTTTTTATTTCATACTTATCTTGTCATGCACAGTCTCTGGAGCGCAACAGTAAGAAGCATTTTGTACAAAAGTATTCTGTACTTCTGTATGACAACTATTAAAGAAACTTGAAACTTGAAACACTGCTGAGTGTTGGAACTACCCCCCGAGAGGAGTCCAGGTGAGACGGCGCTCTACCCCGAGTGAGGTCGCCTCACGTCTCTTCGTTGTGGACCGGCAGCTACCGTCTACAAGAGGGCCCAGCTGTATTCATCTGTGGACCGAGGTTCTGTGGGCACCGTGTTCAGCACTCTGAATTCTCCCAAGAAATCGTTGGCCAGATGGGATATCGCCAACGGCTCTCCTAACCCCCCCCCCCCCTACTGACTTACAACCAGCGGGACCCCCCTTTAGTGTATCCAGCTATAATCATTTAAGTACCATCGCTATAGTTCCCTAAAGAACCAGGTTGTATACTTGCTCCCTGCGTAACCAGAGATTGGACATTCAATGTTGATTTGCCTACGAATACTCATTTGCCTTACAAGTGCATTCAAATCATAAATGTCATTAAGTGAACGTTGTATATACAGTAGAAGCCCTCGAGAATCACGTCCCCACTGCCACTCATCTACCACTCCAATGTCACTTTAGAACTCACTCAGGTGTTAATTTTCGGGGGCTGGTACTTAAGTTAAGTGCTTCCCCAGGGAGGGGGTCAGGGGCTACTGCCCTCAGACCCCCAAGATAATTTTTATATGGGCAGTCTGACTTGGCCTACTGACCATATACTAGTGTCGCAATGCATGATAAATAAACAGTGAAAAAATCTAAGAAATCGGATGGGGCTGGGACATTTGGGACGAATAAAAATGTAAGATGAAAATCTCCCCAGCCGGTGGGTGAGCAGTGGAGGTGTGAAATCTGGCCCGGTCCAGAACAATAGGAGTCACAAAATCAGAGTGGTGGAGTAGTGGCAGAGTAGCAGTAAATGCCTGACTTCTAAGGGCTTCTACTGTACCCTTTGCTATATAAAATATTCGATTTATACATTTGTGTGGACTTCGTTTCATCAGGTGGGAAAGTGTTCATCATATCTATATCATGTACTGTGTGGCCAGTAGTTAAAGTACATAATCGGTAGTGGTTTAATGATACCATACTTATCAATACAGTCAGGGAATTGTACCCCTCAGTTACAGACACATTACCAAGAAGTGAATTCACCTCTTGGTATAGCGGTCTGTAATCGCAGCCGCGGTGTGGCCGACCTGGGTTTGACTCCCACTCAGGGCATGTCAAATAAGACCAGTGACACATATATAATCTTTTACGCAGCCTGTAGATGAAATAACCACTTTTAGTGCTATTTAGTAGAGAATATCTATACAGCGCCTCTATAATAGATGGCCCTGCACAGTAGCGCAGCGACCGGAACAGGAAGCTGAGACGCTATTTGTAAATACACCTGCAGTCGTCCGAGACTTGTTTGTATATTGTCATCGTCCCATATTAAACTGGATGGAACAAATGGAATATCGTTCTTATTTATATACAAACATCTGGATGTAGTCCAACGGATATGATCAGTGGATCAGAGGACGACGACGAGGTGTGCAAATAGACCACGGAGAAAGTCGGATAGTCGACGGAGCCGTCGGCAAACACGCACCTTGTCGACTTAAAGGACCAGGACACTGTTAACGTCGACAATTGGTATGGATTTTTACTTTCATGTAGAGGATAATTTCATTGGATTATAGTGGACTTTTATTATTAGCTCTACAACGGAAGATGCCAAAAAGGATTTTACTTTGTTGGAGCTACAGCTGTAATCTGAAGTAATTTATTATACATTGGAAGCAAGCTATTATAATTATTCATCCAAATAACTGACAATGGTGCTTATAAATGCAGAGTGCCCTATTGAGGGTTGTGACTATGTAGCTGAGCACGCAGCGGCGGCAGTGGTGGCGGCCATGTTAAGTGTACATGCCACTATACATGTCGCAGGCGCAGCCCCCTGGGCGCCGGGCGCAAATGCTAAAATGGAGAAGCTAAAGTGTCCCTCCATAGCACTGGCCGGAACGGGCGAGGCCTGGTCATACTTTGTAACCCGCTGGGGTGAGTACAAAACAGGCACCAAGCTGGTCGGGCCCGACATAGTTTCGCAGCTACTGGAGTGCTGCGAGGAGGATCTGAGGAAGGACCTCACACGCGTGGCGGGCAGGAGCCTAGCGGGCAATGATGAGGAGGACGTCCTCGCTGCCATGAAGGCACTCGCTGTTCGCGCAGAGAACACCATGGTAGCTCGGGCAGCCCTGTCTAACATGCGGCAGGGATATGAAGAGCCCATCCGGTCGTTCCACGCCCGCATCAAGGGGCAGACGGACACGTGCAAGTACCAGATGAAATGCACAGGGTGCGACAGAGTCAACAACTTCACAGAATAGATCCTACGTGACGTGATTTCCCGTGGCATTGCAGATTCAGAAATACATCTCGACCTGCTCGGTGAGAAGAACCAGAACATGCCACTAAAGGACATGATCGAGTATATCGAGGCTAAGGAGTCTGGAAAGCGCTCGGCATCGCGCCTCTTCGACCCTCAGTGCGCGGACAAGGTCAGCAGTTTGTACAGGCGGGTGAGACAACAGGAGGAGCCAGGCTAGAGAAACCAAAGGCCAAGCCCGAAGGGGTATGCATCCATTGCGGCGAGGTGGGCCACGGCAAAACACCCCAGTGCACGTCAGATGTGCTGAGTGCCCCGCATACGGTAAAAAGTGTCAGAAGTGTGGCCGCAAGAAATCACCTCGAGAGGGCCTGCCTGGGTGGCCGATCGACTAGGCCCCCACCCGAGGAGACTGACTGGATGTGTGACGAGCAGACAGCAGCCTTCGTTGAGCTATGCACAATCAGCGCAGATGGCGAGTTACGCACACTTCCCCTCGCTCACCACCTGCACGACGACATGTGCGACAAGTGGATGAAATGTGCGTCCAGCCCACAGCCATACGTCAACCTCACTCTCACCACCGAGCACGAGGATTACAAGGCTCTGGGTTTTGACCTAAAACGCACCTGTGCAGTATCCCTGCCTGCCATGGCCGATACGGGATGCCAAAGCTGCCTGATCGGCATTAAAGTCGCTCAGCAAATGGGCCTAAGCACAGAGGACCTCATCTCTGTATCCATGACCATGAAGGCTGGGAACAATAAGGGAATTCGGATCCTCTGAGCTGTGGTAGTCAGATTCGGCGGCAACAGCTCGAAGGTTAGAGACGTGCCAAATCGCGTATGTGACGGACACCTCAGACCGCATATTTCTCTCCCGCGCAGCCTGCATGGACCTGGGAATGATCTCCGCCCAGTTCCCAACACTCGGGGAGGTGAATCTGGTGACATCAGAAGTATGTGACTGCCCGCAGCGTGCAGAACCGCCGACCAGGCCGACCACACTCCCCATGTTGGCGATCGAGGCTAACAAGAAGGCGTTACGGAGACATTTGTTAGAACTGTATGCCCAGAGCACATTTAACACATGCCCCCACCAGACACTACCGAAAATGACCGGCCCACCACTCCGGCTCATGCTTAATGAGGATGCGACACCGGTTGCCTGTCACACCACCATCCCCGTGGCCCTACACTGGCAAGAGGAGGTAAAGGCAGGCCTCGACCAGGACATCCGCCTCGGCGTGTTGGAGGAAGTACCTATCGGTACACCGGTGACGTGGTGTCATCACATGGTGATCTGTGCGAAGAAGACAGGCAAACCGCAACGCACTGTCGACTTCCAGGCCCTGAACAGGTATGCACTCCGCGAGACCCACCACACCCAATCTCCATTCCACCAAGCGAGATGTGTGCCTAACGGGAAACTCAAGACCGTGTTCGATGCCTGGAACGGTTACCACAGCGTCCCATTACACAAGGACGATCGCCACAAGACGACGTTCATAACCCCATGGGGGTGCTACCGGTACCTGTCGGCCCTGCAGGGGTACATGGCATCGGGGGGCGGTTACTCACGACGGTACGACGAGGTTGTCGCGGACATAGGCAACAAAACGAAGTGCATAGACGACACGCTACTATGGTCAGACACAATTGAGGAGAGCTACTTCCAGGCGGTCCAATGGCTGGACATATGCGGCCGGAATGGAATAGTCCTCAACCCGGAGAAGTTCATCTTTAGCGCACCCACGGTGGACTTTGCAGGCTTTACAATCACCATGACTGACGTGTGACCGTGCAGTCGCTACCTGGAGGCGATACACGACTTCCCACAACCATGTAATGTCACAGACATCAGGTCGTGGTTCGGGCTGGTCAACCAGGTGGCCTACGCCTTCAGTATGCAGCCATTCCGGAAGCTCCTGAAGAGTGGAGAACGCTTTGAGTGGTCCACGGAGTTGGACGAGATATTCTGTGAGTCAAAGGATGTGATCATCCAAGAAATTGAGCGTGGTGTCCGCATCTTTGACTAAACCAAGCCAACATGTATCGCCATGGACTAGTCAAAGGAGGGCATTGGATTCTGGTTATTCCAGAAACACTGCCGATGTATGCCAGTCAGACCTTTCTGCTGCACCGATGGGTGGAAGATAACCATGGTTGGCAGCAGATTCACGCATGCGGCGGAGTCCAGATACTCGCCCATAGAGGGCGAGGCTCTTGTGGTCGCGGACGCATTGGACAAGGCATGCTATACTTTGTGTTGGGATGCGAGGACTTGATTGTAGCGGTAGACCATAAGCTGCTGCTGAGACTCCTTGCAGACAGGGCACTCGATGACATACCGAACCCCCACTTACGGAACCTCAAGGAGAAGACCTTGCGTTATCGTTTCCGCATTGTGCATGTCTCGGGTGTAACGGAGGTACCGCAGTATATCCACAGTCACGATGGTACAAGTAGTTCAGTGGCTGTGGATGGTAAGCGGTACTGCAAGTAAAATCACTCCCCAGAGGCATCCAGACCCGGAAGCAAGAGGTGGATTCACCTCTTGGTATAGTGGTCTGTGATGCCGCCCGCGATGCGGGGGATCGGGGTTCAACTCCCACTCAGGGCGATCCCTTAACAGGGGTCGAATCGACAAACACAACGCAGTTAAGATCACACCGGCTACACGTGGTGCCGCTAGACCCGGATGCCCTGGGTGGAGTGAGTTTAGGGGGGTGAGTGTAACGGAGGTACCGCAGTATATCCACAGTCACAATGGTACAAGTAGTTCAGTGGCTGTGGATGGTAAGCGGTACTGCAAGTAAACTCACTCCCCAGAGGCATCCAGACCCGGAAGCAAGAGGTGGATTCACCAAAATTCGAGATGCCGAAGACAATCCGTGACTTCCACCAGTACCGTGAGAGCATCACATCAACTGACGGGGTGGTCCTGTACAAGGACAGAGTAATTATACCACTCTCACTCCGCAGAGAAGTGCTGAGCGCCCTACACGCTGCCCACCAGGGCGTATCGATGATGACCGCCCGCGCAGAATCCTCTGTGTTCTGGCCAGGCATGTCGGCTGACATCAGCGCCACTCGGAGGAACTGCGAGCACTGCCACCGGATGGCACCTTCACAGCCTGGAGCGCCGCCAACCCCGCCTATCCCAGCTGTTTAGCCCTTTCAGCCGGTGTGTTCAGACTTCTTCATGCACAGGGGCGTGCACTACCTCGTGACGGTGGACCGGTACTCAAACTGGCCGATCATCTCGAAGGTGACGGGGGGTGCCGCCGGCCTCATAAATCACCTACGTCGGGCCTTCGTGACGTACGGGACGCCAGAAGAGCTCACATCGGACGGGGGGCCAGAGTTCACTTCCACTGAGACCAGGTCATTTCTATACAGATGGGGCGTACACCACCGCCTCTCATCTGTGGCCTTCCCCCACAGCAACTGCCGCGCTGAGATTGGGGTGAAGACAATGAAACGCCTTATCACCGACAACACCGGCCCAAAGGGGGAGCTTGACACAGATGCTGTGCAGAGGGCGATCCTGCAATATCGTAACACACCTGACCCTGACACAAAAATATCTCCGGCAATGTGTGTCTTCGGCCGCCCGATACGTGACTTCATCCCGGCTGTACCTGGGAAGTAGAGACCACACAAGACCTGGCGTGAGACACTGGCGGCAAGGGAGGAGGCTCTCCGCAAACGCCACATCCGCACAGCGGATGCCTGGGCAGAGCACACGAAACGCCTCCCGCCACTCATGGTAGGGGACAAGGTCCGTGTACAGAACCAGACAGGGCCCTACCCCAACAAATGGGACAGGACAGGCAGTGTTGTGGAGGTACGCCAGCATGACCAATACATGGTCAAGATCGACGGCTCAGGCAGAGTCACACTTCGGAACAGGAGGTTCCTACGCAAGTTCAGCCCTGTTCGCAACAACCTTCCTCCTCCTCTATCAATTTACGACGACCTGGCGACCCGTGTCACCGTACCAGCACTCGTTGTGACACCACGTCTGCCTGACCTCTACTGTGTCTGTGTCCCCCACATCGCCTCCGGTACTCACGTTGGCGAGCCAACCCCGGCGTGGGACGCCACCCGCTTCGCACACGATCCTTCGGGCGTCACCACCGGCCCCTTTGGACCCGGGAGCCGATCCCCCACCGGGGCCCACTGTGTCGCCCCCTGCACCTAGGGGGCGGAATTACGCCGATCCACCAGGGCAACCAGAGTGCCTGCCTGGCACAGGGACTATTCCATGGGCTAGTCACATAATGGACACATGATTTATAGTCACATAACCTGGGTGTGGGTTATACAGGCATTTATTCACGTTTTTGTGTGTTCGTTTATACATTTTTTCTCAGCCTTTACACAATATGTTAAAGACTCTGGGGGAGATAGAGAATATACAGCGCCTCTATAATAGACGACCCTGCACAGTAGCGCAGCGACCGGAACAGGAAGCTAAATACACCTGCAGCTGTCCGAGACTTGTTTGTATATTGTCATCGTCCCATATTAAACTGGATGGAACAAATGGAATATCGTTCTTATTTATTTAGCACCCTTGCTGATGCCAGGGTTACATGACAGGAAAACAGCAATGTTGCATTTTCGAATGATTTCGTTTGCACGTCCAAGTCGAATGGCAACAATGATTTAGCTGGCATTTTTGCTGGCCCAGCTAAAAAGGTGGTTTCGTTGTCAAAAGTCCCTTGGAACGGTGCCATCTAACCTCGTTGTTGCCGTAGTCGGGCATGTGCGGGTGCGTGCCCTAGACACCAACGTCCACGTCACTGAGAAAAAAAACTATTTTAACTTAACCATTCTGCTATCGGTACTCGAGAAATTATAGTTTTTTTTCGAGAAATTTAAATTTTGCGAACTAATCTTGTTTGCCATTTTCTCTATCTTTCCTCTCTCGTCTCTCTCTCTGTCTGCACGAGGAGCAAGGCTGTGCTTTTACACACACTCGCGACTCGAGTCGCTCACACATGCACACATGCGCGCTCTGTGTTTATAGCTCTGTGCTCACGACGAGTACATGCTCAGTGTTGAATTCAGTGATGACATCATTGCCGTCTGACCCTGCCTAGGCTTCTGGCAACGAGGATAGCTCAGGAGACAACGCGTGGTCTAACCTGACTGTGTATTTCACGAGTAAAAATGCAACGTTGTGTTTTCCTGTCGTGTAACCTTAGTTGAGCTAAGTGTAGAACTGCAGGCCTTTGCACCAGTGGCGGCCGGTGTGAACTACATTTGGGTGGGCGCGACTTACCAACGTTAAGTCGAGTTCATTCATACTACACTAGTACACGTATGATCAATGCAATAATGAACACATATATATATCTTGACATTTTAAACAAGTTACCATTCATTCATTCATTCATTATGCGTCACCGGCGGCGAAATTAACAACAACAACACGCTGTGAGAGAGAGAGCGAGAGAGAGAGAGAGCGAGAGAGAGAGAGAGCAAAGAGAGAGAGAGAGAGAGCGAGAGAGAGAAGAGAGAGAGAGAGAGAGAGAGAGAGAGAGAGAGAGAGAGAGAGAGAGAGACCGAATTAACTCACTGTTTACGTGGTCGAGGAGGGCTTGATAAAGTGTATAATTATGTCCACTGTTGTCCCACAGTCCCAGACTGTTGATGTATATCCACTCTGTCCAGACTGCATCCAGCTATTAGCCAAATAGCTTGTTAGCACAACACAACAGTACTGTGATGAATGATTCCGCGTCGAACAGCCTGCAAACTACCTGGCGTTCTATCGCCCTGCTCTAAGACAAACTCTAACCTTAACCAACTTTGAAAGAGTGCCTAAGCTTAACCGTCGAAAGAACTTGCCATCACGCTCTAAGACAAACTCTAACGTTACCTTAACCTACTTCGAACGAAGAGTGGCTAAGCTTTCCCAGTGTAGAAACTGGCGTCGGCCAATCAGAGAGCGTCTCCGAGAAATGTGGCTACGGAAAGTATTGCAGCTGCTTGCTTAGATGATAATAGATCGCTTGAAAACGCGCCCGGTTTCCATCATAATACATCATATTTCAACGCACAGCGAATTACGCACTGATTGGCTGCGACGGATACAGCGATGAAACCAGTGCACGCCCACTGTAAGCGCTATGCGTCTAGCCCAGGAGAAATGCGGCTATGGAAAGTATAGAGGCGGTATTATTCTCTAGCAGACAGTCACTTCCTGTTAATGAAAACAATTATTTATATTTGATATATTAACGTTATATTGTGCATTGGAAACACAAACATACTTAAAATGAGTAAATATTATTCATTTTAAACATGTTTATTTTATTTCTAGAGCTCTAAAAAATAAAAAATAAAAAAAGATTCTTCTTCTTCTCTCTTTTAACCAGGGAGGGCGGCGCTCTAGCGCCCCTATTGACCAGCCGCCACTGCTTTGCACACACCCCACCCTCCCTCCCCTGCTAAACCAGCTGTGTTCTTTTTACGTCGCCTGTAGAGTGTAGACTATTAGGCTGCCCATGTGATTTTGTTGTTCTCTGACAATAAAGTTGAATCTAATCTAATATTTGTATGATGTTCTGAAAACAAAATCAGCTTTATAGAGCAGAAGAGGTTTAAGCTTGATACTAATGAGCATCTTTAAAAAATGCTCACGTCTTGTCAACAAATTTAAATTGGACCATGTTCAAGATTTAGTTTCTAAAGTCTTATCATCTAATTAATTATTCATACATAAGAACGATAAATAGGCTAAATATAATATAGTTTGTGGGCTATTTTCCATACATGAGGAAGGACAAGTGGATACTGCCCCAGTTTCAATTTGTATTTATTTTTTATGTAACCTTTATTTATCCATGCAATCATGTCCGCCTTCATAATCATTGTTTTTGTTCTTGATTTGGAGTAGTGGAAATCTTTTTAATAATATTTGGAATGGTGTGTGTCTGGGAGAAAAAAAACCATTGCGATGCACATTTTGATTCAGTATCTCAGTTTACCAGTAACTGCATTTGTAATACTAGGACAACCCATGACAGCATTTGAATAGATAAATCATCTATAAATCATATTCCTGGAATTGGCGTAAGTAAAGGTTAGTGCTCTTAGTGTAGTAACGGAGATGAGAGGTGCAGGAACGCACTGTGCATCTCGGGTTGGTTCTGAAATAGGTCTCCAAAGGAGCGCACACACGATAAATATAATTAATTTCACATACATAAGTCGATAATGACAAATTAAGACAAGCTAAAGACATGACAAGCGAAAGACTAGCTTTCTCTAGGCTTTTGTAAATGTAGGGGGAACCTTTCATGGAGCAGCCGAGATACTAGAGAAAACTCTAGAAAACACCTGCCTTTTTCTTTCTCATTTTGGCACATTGACTTTAAAAATATATTTCCGTGGGACCAAACTAAGAGACGGGGCAGTCCTACAGGTCCTGACCTGAAGGTAGTTTTGATGGCAGTCTGACAGGTCGTTTTTGATGGCAAACAGAAGGTGCACCTATAGGCGGAGCGCGCTAATGGCGCTCATAACATAATATTTTCTTTCCAGAATAATAATATTTGTGTCCATCTCATTATCTGTGCTTTACCGAATTCATATTGTGATTCGGACTCTATATATAGGATATTCCTATATTTGGCTTTCATAAAAACAGCTGGCAGGAGCTTACATTGTTGGAAACATTTATTTTGTTAATGCATCAAGTTAGGTCAAGCAATTACTATACTGGCTATCAACTGTTAGCGATATTGTGACCATCCGTTTAATCTGTTTTCAGGTATGCCTTTTCAGTCTTCCCCTATGGCCTTTCCCTATTCAGCGGAAGATTTCCCTATTTCCCTACCTGGACATTTAATATTACACTTCTCCTGAGTGACTCATATTAAGAGGTAATTGCTAAATCTTCCATCTGTGCTTGACATTGCAACTTCAGGCAAAAAGCATAACTTAGATCCCCCCTATTATGTAGTATTTTTAACCCTCAAAGTTATATATTGAATAGCAATTTGGATAAATATGTTTTCCCACCACATTGTTCAGTAAACTACTGAAAATGTCTTAGCAGCATCTCTACACCTTTACCCTTGTTGATAATTTAAGGATCTATGAATATGCTAATCTTGGCACACATTGATATTTACCAGGAACTCCCAAGTCAGGAGCTTATATTCGTTGAGGCCATGTCAATATCTACTCAGCTTTCTGTGTCTGCTGAAGATAAAGGTGTCAAGTTACCACCAGTGTTGGGCAATAACACGTTACTTAGTTGTATTACTTTCCCAGTAATGAGTAAAGTAAGGCTTTACAACTCAAAACGCTGAGTTACTGCATTACATCATTGCCAGAATGCAATGTGTTGTTTTTTTGTCCTCCTATAACGTTAGATTGTGCTTATACTTACTAAATGAATTGCCTGAGATCCAGATGGATCCAAAAAAATATAGATTGTTGATTAGTATAACTTACTTTGCCAAGAAATGTATTCTACTGTTTTGGAAAAATGACTCCAACAACAGAAGCTAAACAGGTTGTAGGCCTACATGACTTTTTTCTGAGGGTAAGGGGGTGGGGGGGGTGGGGGGGGGGGGGGGGGGGGTTGTAAGCAAAAGTAATGAGTAACGTAACTAGTAATGTAACTAATTACTTTGATACAAAGTAATCAGTCAAGTCATTTTGATTACTTTTTAAAGGAGTAATAAGTAAGTAATTAATTACACTTCCTGAGTAACTTGCACAAGACTGGTTACCACTTAGGTTTGACATTGATGACATCACACATGCAACTCTGATTTCAGGGAAGTACACAGGTGCGCTCTGGTGACAAGTTCTGCACAAATAACAATATGGACTCTGGTACAGCGTGTTACTACATTATGGACCATGTATACTATCATCACTATTACTACTGTCCGATTGAATCCTGCCATTCACTACTGTTATCACTATCACCATTATTACTTTGCTCTTTGTTCTAGGTTCTATTATTATTATGTAACAAACCGGCCGCACGGCCATGACAAAGAGGGAGATGCAGACAATCAAAGTCAATTAACAAATTATTTATTTAACTACTACAGACAAAACAAGGAAATACTAACGGAATTAAACTAACAGTGGTGTGTGAAGTCAGTGATATCAGTAGTGTAAGTGTATAGATTCAAGATTCAAGATGTTTATTCATCACATACACAAGACATATAGTGAAATGAAGGTGGCCATGCCCGCTTCGATTGTGCAAAAAATACAAATAATAATAGAATAAAATAGAATAGATAATAGACATGATACAAGTACTAAGATAAAATACAATACAATGCTAAACGTAGGTAATGAGTCCTATGTACACTACTATACAATATACAGTTTTTAAAGTGACCTTTTCTTATGTGTTTAAAGTGACCTGTGGTGTGTGTTTGTGTGCAGGGGCGGACCTAGCCCATTTGGCGCCCTAGGCGAGATTCACCACTGCGCCGCTGCCTCCCCCCCCCCCCCCAGTTTTTTTATTTTATTTTTTTTTGTAATTAAATTTTAAATTTTTTGCTTTTTTCTTCATAGTTCTCTAACGTTAGTCTTTCTTTCCTCAATGTTCAATTCTATAAACACTTGACCGATACCCATCAATGCACAGCGCTCTAGCATGTTCTGACTGTGAACACCTAAAGCTGAGGCTCAGACCGACCGACCGTTTTAGATTTTTGGCTCATTTTCCCTTATGTTAGAATTTTTTTAATGTAAAAATAATGGTTGCAGATATAGAGGTGGGCGCCAAAACTGCACAAAAAAAAATAAAAAAAATAATTTAGGCGACCGCCTATATCGCCTGTAGGAAGGTCCGCCCCTGTTTGTGTGTGAGAGAGTGCAGAATGTGTGGTGTGTGTGTGTTCATGTGTGCTTGTGTGTGGAGAGATCAGTGTTCAATGTTCTGAGCCGTACTGTATTGTACCCATTCTGCAATTTGTTAATAAAGTTTTCAATCAATCAATGGCCTGGGGGAAGAAGCTGAGCCTGAGTCTCTCTGTTCTTGCTGCGGAGGCGCTTGCCTGACCTCAGCAGCTTGAACAGGATATTGTTGGGATGGTGAGGGCCCTTCATTATTCTGCAGGCTCTGGATTTGCATGTCATATTGTATAAGTCCTGCAGGGGTGGTAGTGCAATACCCGTAGTATGCTCTGCTGAGCGCACCACTCTCTGTAGAGCCTTCCTGTCCTGGGCAGTGCAGTTTCCAAACCAGGCAGTGATGTTCCCAGTCAGGATGCTCTCTACAGCCCCGGAATAGAAGGAGTCTTCCCAGATACTCTGTATTTCCTTAATTGTCTCAGGTGATAGAGGCGCTGCTTTGCCTTTTTTACCACAGTGTCTATGTGTGTTAGGTCCTCTGTGATGTGGACTCCCAGCTACTTAAAACTGCTAACCCTGTCCACGATAGCCCCATAGGTGTAATGTTGTATAATGCAAACAGAAATCAAAGGTATCAAACTACACTAACGGCGTCCCATGAGGAGAGAGCCCAGCAACTGAGGCCCAGTCCACACGATCACAGGTATTTATGACACAGAGGTTTTAAAAAACATATTCCTCCGTATACACGGGTGGTTTAAAAAAAGAACTGCGTGCTCACGCAACTGGAAAAGCTGCTACCGAGTGACGTAATATACATGTAGTACAATGCCAAAGCAATTGGTGGCGATGTAAGTTCAAACATGAAGGCCATTTCATCCAATCAGAAGGGTTTAGCATTAATACCGGAAACTGAACTGAAGCCTGGAACACAAGCATCCCTCCTTGCTCACAGCCAAAAATTGCAATAAACAAAAAAGGATACATTCACTGTGTGTTCTGCCTCATTTGTTAATGAAACAAAACCAACATCAACACAATTTACCACCAAGAGCGGAGAGTTTAGTCTCATAAAAAGATCGCAGATTTTGTTAGCTTACGTGCTAACGTGATTGGGATTTGCCATTATAATAGTTAGCATTGCGGCTAGCGTACATTAGCGTAGTAACGTTACACATGGGAGACTATCTTGCTGGACACAAACATTGTTGATATAGCAGTCTGGTTAATGTTGTTATATCGCTCGCTATTGGTTGTACTAGTAACGTTAACGCTAGTAGAATGAATGGATGAAAACTTTATTTAACAGATTGCAGAATAGGTACAATACAATACGGCTCAATACAAACAATTGTTAAGGGGATGCAGACCAGAAAAAGACAACTCTGCCGTAAACACTGGAAATAATCTCGGTTACTATGTCCACACGCAACCACTGCAACCAGGATGCGCCCAGAACTCCACCCTGGACTCCGGTTATAAATGAGCGCGGTTGCACTGTTCCAAAAACCCGGATGCGTGTGGACGAACAGTGCAACTGCTCACATTAAATCACAGTTACATAACACCCCGCGTTCGTGTGGACAGGGCCTGAGCTCCGCAAGTGTTTTAATAAAGAGAGCACGGGAACACCGGGCCCAGGTGTTTCCCGTTCCGCTGATTAGCGCTCCAGCCACGCCCACCTCCAGTACCTGTCAACACAACAACGTAATAGGCGGACAATGGAGACAGAGTGGAAGGGGTCGTAACAATTATTGCCTATTGTACCTGTACCGCATGCTGCTATGACACCTCCATTTCCCCAAGGGAATTTTAACAAAGGAACACTTGACTTGACCAGCGATGTCATTTAAGACATTGCATCCTTGTGTTGTGTAAATGACAACTCAATGAAATGATAAGGTAGCAGTTCCTATAAAACAAGGTATTGCTATGTTACCATTTACATAATTTCATCGCACTTCAATGCCCCTTTAACTCCTGTGCCTTCCCAATAAGATAAATGATCATGGCATGATCACGGCAATTTCATTTTTTTCTTTTGGATAAAATCTTTTTTCTTTTCCTTTTTTCAACAACATGAATCAAGACAACACAATACAGTAACAACACCAGCAAACAAGACATCAAGGGACACAATAGCAATAAATAATAATAACAACAATGTAACTGAGGGGTACAATTCCCTGACTGTATTGTTAGATATGATACTTACTACCACTACCTCTTGTACTTTAGACTCTGGCCACCCAGTACTAGGCATAAATAATTATGGTAAACACTCCCACGTAGATGAAACGATCCAACACAAATGTACCAAGTCGAAAGTCTGCGTTTAATAATAATTAATACATAGCAAAAGGTATGTAGAGCAATCACTTAATTACATTTATGATTTGAAATAGGATGCACTTTTATGGCAAATGAGTATTCGTTGGTATATCAATAGAGAACGTCCAATCTCTGGTGGCGCAGGCGGTAAATATACAACCTGGAATATTTAAGGAATAATAGCAATGATACTTTAATGATTATAGAACTGGATACACTAGGGGGGGGTTCCGGTCGCTTGTAAGACAACTGGAGAAGGGGGGGGGGGTAGAGTCTGGCTGTATCCGTCTGGCCGAGGGTATCCTGGGAGAACCCATGGTTGTGCGGCTCGGTGCCTCAGCGATCCTCGATCCACAGATGAAAGCAGTTGGACTCTCTGTGGGCCGGCTTCCTCCGGTCCACGATGGAGAGACGTGAAGCGACCTCGTCGTGTAGAGCGTCTCCTCACCTGTCGTCCTCTCCGGGGGGGGGGTTTCCAACACACGGCAGTGTTGGTCTTTATCCATAGAATAATCACTGTATACAAAGCATAATCCGTGCCTGGGAAGGCGGGCTGTCGTCGGTAGAATAATCCGGTATGCAGGTCCACTCGCTCGTCGGCTCTGGGGCTCCTCGGGTGCAGCCTCACATGGGGTCGGCCACCCTGGATAAGCAGCCAGTTCTCTGCCCGAAACGATGGGGTACTGACTACGATAGTATTCTCACCGCACGAAGCACTACATATGAATAGACTATTATTAGCTTAATAGACTACGTCCAACTCGACGATATAGTGCCAAATATGACTATTCAAATATTAATATACACGATGTCTCAATACCGATGGTAGGCCGAACTTGGCCTTACTCCCACACGTGGCGTCGCGGGGAGGCTTTACGTCTGTCACTCTATTGGAGGGTAAGAAACTGGGCTAAAAAGGAAGTCCTACTTTCGTAGCGCAGTATATATACGCACTATGAACAAATAGTACCGTTAGTGGTGCGGTAGCCAGATTCCTACGCGGAACTAGGACTTGTTCGTACATGTTGAGCGGTACGTTTGAACTGGGTCTGGGGGGTATGGCAGCCTGGCACCAAGGTCTCGACCAATAATAGAATGGAGACTATTATGGGATGTTCAGTAGGCTAGAATGGATATTCAATGCATATTGTACAAGGAATATACAAGGGATATCAGGGAATATTAGAGAATATACAAATACAATTAAATATATATATATAATAAATATATATTTTCGGTTTAATCTGGCCCTTCACAACAGCCACCCCCTGATTGGTCCCAGACCTAATCAGTTAAGCAGAGACAGATTAATCGCGTTGTCTATTTACACATAAGGGTTTGCTGTAGGGGTCAGTCAACTTCACAAAGTCATAGGGTTATAGGGTCATGGTCATCATCGATTGTGTCTGGGAGTCGGGGCAGTTCTATGAGCCTCGCCACGGGACGGGTGTAAGTGCGACCCTGGACAAGCACTTCAGCTGCTCGGACCTTGCCGTCGGCACCGGTGATCACTTTGCTTATGCGGCCGGCCGGCCACATAGCTCTGGGCAGTGATTGATCAATAATCATGACGACCGTTCCTTCTGTCAAATTGTCTCTCTCCTTTACCCACTTCTGGCGGGTCTGTAGAGACGGTAGGTAGTGCAGTAGGAATGTCCTTTGTTGTGCACTCTCTATGGTAGTGCAATCATCTATGTTGGGGTCTGCGGAGATAACAGTGCTCAATCCACAGAACACAGGCTTCTTATTCTCAGCCTCCTCCTGACTGGCTTCCCTCGGGATAGGCGTGGGCCACTCTCCTTCCGGGAGCTTTAGGAATGCTGGGCCGTCACTATAGACATTGCGACGGGTGAGGTCATCTAGGGGCATTCCCCGGGTGATGACGTCAGCTGGGTTCTGTTGTGTATCAACGTAGCGCCACTCTGTTTCTCCGGTTAACTCTTCGGTTAAGTCTTGAATCTCGGTGACTCTGACTCCCACGAAGACTTTGTACTTGCATGAGTCCGATTTGATCCAGGCGAGTACTGTCGTGGAATCTGACCACAGGATTGTTCTAGACACCGGTATGGTGAGCTCACGTTGGATGAGCGTGGCTAGGTGCGCTCCGGCTAGGGCTGCGCAGAGCTCTAAGCGTGGGATAGATTGTTGCTTGCGTGGGGCTATTCTCGAGCGGGCGAGGACAAATGCTGTGTAGATCTCTCCCCCCTCTTCTTGGGCCCGCAAGTAGGCTACTGATCCGTATGCGACCTCTGAGGCGTCACTGAAGATGTGTAAGTCCATTTTACATGTCTCTGGCCTCACCGTGGGTGGGAAGTAGCTTCGGCGCATATTAACGCCGGGGAGTGAGTGGAGCTCCATCTCCCACTCTCTCCAGGTGGATGCAAGGTGTGCGGGAATGGGGTCGTCCCAGCCCTGGTCCTTGTCCCACAATGCTCGTACAATCATTTTTGCCCTGGTGGTGTACGGTAGAATACATCCTAGCGGGTCATATTGTCGGGCGAGTGTTGTGTACACACTCCGTCTGGTGGTCGGCGCCGCCGCCGGCCTTCCCTGCTCCGTAGTCAGGGGCTTGTGTCTGTAGTGAAGCGAATCTGTTTTGAATCGCCACACCAATCCCAGGGTCATCTCCTGGGCTTCTCCCGGGATTGTAGCCATCCAGGTCTCGCTGCTGGCTGCCTTGTCCTCGGAGGAGAGGCTGCGCAGTACTTGCGGATCGCTGCTGGCCCACTGCCTGAGATCAAAGCCGCCTTTGATCAATGAGGCGCGGAGTTTAATCAGGAGAGCCTCGGCTTCTTCCTGGGTTGAAAGGCTTTGTAGACAGTTGTCTACGTAGAAGCTGTTCTTTACGCTGTGTCGGACCTCTTCGTCCGCTGCTGGGTCCTCTGCTACATGTTTCTGTAGTGCAAATGTAGCACAGCAGGGGCTGCACGTCGTTCCGAAGGGGAGGACTTCCCATTGGTAGATGGCTGGGTGCTCATCTCCTGGCTTCTCTCTCCATAGGAACCGTAACAGGGGCTTGTCCTCCTCTACTAATCTCACCTGCAGGAACATTCCTTTAATGTCCCCGCTGATGGCCACCTTTTCCTGGCGGAAGCGGAGTAGAACGCTGAGTAGGGAGGGGCCGAGTGTGGGACCGGGCAGTAACTCTTTATTCAGATTTTGGGATCCGATCTGGTAGCTGCAGTTAAATACTATGCGGTCTTTACCGTTGTGATGGACCTTGTGGTGAGGCACGTACCACGATTCAGTGGTCTGGTCAGCCTCTTTAATGTCCATCTTTGTGACGTGTCCCGCTGTGATGAGCTTCTCAATCTCAGCGCGGTATACACTCTCTTGGGCGGGGTTCTTGGCTAAGCGCCGCTCCGTGTTCAGCAGGTACCGTTCTGTGGCGTCTGTCTTGGCGTGGAAAGTAGGCATTCCTTCTCGCCGCAGGAGTGGCGTGGCGTATCTCAACACGCCGTTGACCGGGACTCTCTTGGTCCCTGTCTCGAGGAGGTGAATGGCGTAAATGTCATCTTTAGAGCGAATGTCTTTCTTTCCGTTCTTAAAGGGCATTTGTTCCAAGGTCCATAACCGCTCTACGTGTTGCAGGAGTGCGGTTTCTCCCTCTGTGACTCGGGAGTGGAGACATCTAGTGGCTGTACTTCGGTTGAGAGATTTGGCGAGCGGGCCTTGGAGAGTCC
This sequence comes from Notolepis coatsorum, assembly GCF_963971535.1. NCBI lineage: Eukaryota > Metazoa > Chordata > Actinopteri > Aulopiformes > Paralepididae > Notolepis > Notolepis coatsorum. The sequence continues at coordinate 28,632,264 of NC_140165.1, forward strand.
ATCCCAAACGGGTCTCGACTGCTGCAGGACAGCCTCGGGGTCCGGTATGAACCCGGTCTATCGGGACAATGAGGTCTGCATGGTCGGAGCCTATCAACCGGGTTGGCATAGCATTGTCTATGAACGGGATCGGTAACTTGCGCAGATGTGCATATTTCTCCATCAGCTTGGCGACGGGGTATGTGTACCGCGACAGTCCTATTTCTTGGCTGGTGAAAGCGTCTGTAATCTGGTACCGTCGCTCAGGCTGGCCGCTTGCTGCGATAGAGAATGAGACATTCTCGCCCTTTATCGTCTTCAAATCTCGTCTTATTGTCCGAATTGTCATTTGGGTTTCGCTTCCCCGCAGCCCTAGCTGGGCCGCAGCGGAGGCGAGCAGAAGGGTCTTCTCTGACCCGTCATCGAGGACGGCGTAAGTGTCCAGGACTTTATTCTGGTAGCTTAGTGTCACACGCACTACTTTTAGGAGTACTCGGGCTCCACTGCTGCTGGCGGGATCGATGTACATGACGCTCGCTTTGCTGCTGGATGGTGCGGGTGAGGGGCGCCGTCTGTTACTGTCGTGAAGTATGTCCAGATGGGCTCCATCGCACTTGGTGCACCTTTTCTTTAAGCGGCATTCGGCTGCCATGTGTGAGCGCGCACAGCGAAAACAGCGCTTGTTGGACTTTATCCATTGACTTGCTTCCTCCGCGTTCAGCTTGGGGAAGGAGTCACATTGCGCTAGCCAGTGTTCTTTCTCACAGTAGGGGCACACTATCTTCCACTTCTCCGTTCTGGAGGGGGTACTGTGGCTCCTGCTGCTCGGTACTGACTCCGATTGGTGCATCACAGTCACCGATCTTCTTCCATCATTTAGTCGTCTGGTTCCTTCTCTGGAGCCAGGGGTGCTCCGTCCGAATGTATCTAGCCGTAGGCTGCTGACTTCTCTCGCCAGGAAGTCTGCTAGATCGAGGAGGTTCGGTTCGGGGCCATTCGGGTCTCGGTGGTCTCTCTGCCGCCTAAAACGCTCCTGTCGAGCGGGCGGCAGCTTCTCCAAGATCCTTTCCACATTTGAGTTGGCGTAAAGTTCATGCCTCCCCTTCTCTCTCTGCGCTCCCAACATCCCTACCAGGGACTGCACTCTGATGGACAGGTCGTCCAGTGCTCGATTGTCTATTGCTGGGGGTAAGCGGTCGATGTGTCGGATCTCCTGGATCACGTAATCCCATATGCGCCCATACCTCTGGTCCAATGCTACCAGCGCTGCTGTGTATGGGGTGGTGGAAGTCGCGTAGGCGAGCGCTATATTATGTGCGCGGGGTACCTTTAAGTGCTTCAGTAGGATGGCGTATTTATGGCGTTCATCCAATACATCCACCAACATGGTCTCCAGACACATGCGGAGTTCTGTATACTGGGCCCGGTTCTCTTGGGTGAAGTCGGGTACCATAGGCGTGCCAATGTATGACGCTGACTGTGGATACATCGGCGAGCGTTGGGGGAGAGGCCTCCTAGGCGAGTCTCCTCCCGCTCCTTGGTATGGGCTGGTACCGGCAGTGTACCATGGCCCGCTTGTCCAGGTGCTGTTCCTCGGTGCGGGTCGTGCGTCGTGCTCACCCGGGTATAGAGTCGGGGGTCTGTAGCGCAGCTCCGCGGGAGTATAGCCTGGGCTGTACCGGACCTCCTGGTCCGGTAGAGTACTGTGCTGTCGTCGGGCGTGGTTCTCCTCCTCTTCCTCTTCGTCTTCAGTTAGGTCATCCAGTGCTTGTAGTCTCTGGTTTAGCCTCTCCACAGGATATGCTGCTCCTTCCCGGTTGCTAGGTCTCGCTTGGACCGGTGGGGGGAGGTGGTCTGTGGGGGGTATAGACCTCGTCTGTTGGTCAAGTTCAGGGTTGTTTACTCGGCTAGGGGATGCCGCCCTGGAGGTGTGTCTAGACGAGTTCCTGGAGCCTCTGGCGGAGGGAGAGGGTGTTGTCCGTCTGATCAGCTGTTCTATTAGTTGCGCTTGCTGTCTGTCGCGCTCTGCGTCCCGTAGAGCACCAGCAGCTGCTCGCTGGCTGTCTGCTCGGTCTCGGGCCACATTCTCTTCCCTCTGAATGCGTCTTATTTCTAGACGTATATGCTCTTCTTCGCTCCGCTGCTGGATCTGCAGTCGGTCGCGTTCAGCAGCGGCGTTCAGGCTGATGAGGAAGGCCTGCTGTAGGGTCCTCTCTGCCTCGCTGGGGGAAGGCGGTTGTATAGGGGAGCCTTCCCTCGGGGTACTCCTTGCGGAGCCTTGGAGCTCTATCTCCACGGTGCTCTCCCCGTCTTCTTCCGTGCCGAGTTCTCTCTCGGTAGCGTTGTATTCCTCCCGGGACTCATCGGGGACTACTTCTTCAGTACTGGCGGGGTGTGAAGTCATGTCTGGTTCCCACTGGTCCCCACCGTGAACTTGGTCAGTTACATTAGAACCCGTAGGGGCCTCTATGGTCGGGGTAGTCTGGGCGTTGGGGTTAGACATACTTTTACTTTCTAGTTTTACCGCGTTTTACTGTAGGTTGTTGACTGACAGCGTAAGCCTCTAAGTACTGAGGGAGCCGTCGTTCGCGCTGCGGGCGTTGGTTAGGAGGATCGTTTCGTGGAGTGTTCATCATAGGCCATTTCAATATTAATAACACTATATTAATATTACACTAATTACCATCCGGCTCGAAGGACCAATTGTAACTGAGGGGTACAATTCCCTGACTGTATTGTTAGATATGATACTTACTACCACTACCTCTTGTACTTTAGACTCTGGCCACCCAGTACTAGGCATAAATAATTATGGTAAACACTCCCACGTAGATGAAACGATCCAACACAAATGTACCAAGTCGAAAGTCTGCGTTTAATAATAATTAATACATAGCAAAAGGTATGTAGAGCAATCACTTAATTACATTTATGATTTGAAATAGGATGCACTTTTATGGCAAATGAGTATTCGTTGGTATATCAATAGAGAACGTCCAATCTCTGGTGGCGCAGGCGGTAAATATACAACCTGGAATATTTAAGGAATAATAGCAATGATACTTTAATGATTATAGAACTGGATACACTAGGGGGGGGTTCCGGTCGCTTGTAAGACAACTGGAGAAGGGGGGGGGGGGGTAGAGTCTGGCTGTATCCGTCTGGCCGAGGGTATCCTGGGAGAACCCACGGTTGTGCGGCTCGGTGCCTCAGCGATCCTCGATCCACAGATGAAAGCAGTTGGACTCTCTGTGGGCCGGCTTCCTCCGGTCCACGATGGAGAGACGTGAAGCGACCTCGTCGTGTAGAGCGTCTCCTCACCTGTCGTCCTCTCCGGGGGGGGGGTTTCCAACACACGGCAGTGTTGGTCTTTATCCATAGAATAATCACTGTATACAAAGCATAATCCGTGCCTGGGAAGGCGGGCTGTCGTCGGTAGAATAATCCGGTATGCAGGTCCACTCGCTCGTCGGCTCTGGGGCTCCTCGGGTGCAGCCTCACATGGGGTCGGCCACCCTGGATAAGCAGCCAGTTCTCTGCCCGAAACGATGGGGTACTGACTACGATAGTATTCTCACCGCACGAAGCACTACATATGAATAGACTATTATTAGCTTAATAGACTACGTCCAACTCGACGATATAGTGCCAAATATGACTATTCAAATATTAATATACACAATGTCTCAATACCGATGGTAGGCCGAACTTGGCCTTACTCCCACACGTGGCGTCGCGGGGAGGCTTTACGTCTGTCACTCTATTGGAGGGTAAGAAACTGGGCTAAAAAGGAAGTCCTACTTTCGTAGCGCAGTATATATACGCACTATGAACAAATAGTACCGTTAGTGGTGCGGTAGCCAGATTCCTACGCGGAACTAGGACTTGTTCGTACATGTTGAGCGGTACGTTTTAACTGGGTCTGGGGGGTATGGCAGCCTGGCACCAAGGTCTCGACCAATAGTAGAATGGAGACTATTATGGGATGTTCAGTAGGCTAGAATGGATATTCAATGCATATTGTACAAGGAATATACAAGGGATATCAGGGAATATTAGAGAATATACAAATACAATTAAATATATATATATAATAAATATATATATTCGGTTTAATCTGGCCCTTCACAACAAACAACAATAACAACAATGACAAGACCTTCAATCATATTAGACCACCTGAGCACCCATCATCTCCAGCACCGACCACCAAGGTCCCCAACCTGTGAGGACCCCGAATCCGGAGCCCCAGCGATCCAGAGCATCATGCCTCTTTGACACTCCGACTCACCAAAACCCCCCCCCCCCCCCTCAAAATATATACGTGGACAGTTGACGCTCGCTCGCTCTCTCTTTTTTGGCGGCTGTGAGGCCGGCTAGAATGAGTCTCTTCACATGTATAGAGGTTGGTAATTGAGAAACATCATTCAATAACAATACAGAAGGCAGAACAGGTATGGTCAGAGAGAAAATATCTGATAGCTGGGAGGTAACATTTTCCCAAAAGAGCTCAACAGGAGGACATTCCCAGTACATATGCATAAATGTTCCGGTGGCACCGTTTGGACATAAGGTACATCGAGAGTCAGGTCTGAGACCCATTAGATTCAATCGTCTAGGGGTCAAATAAGTCCTATGAACAAAATGTTGATGAATCTGTTGGTGATCTGGGTTGCGAGAGGACAGCCGAACATTTTCCCAGACTGCATCCCAATCAAAATCTACATCCAACTCCGGGACATCCTTTCTCCAAATCGTATCCAGGGGGAGGTCCTTATACGATGACATAAGTAAATGGCGATAAAAGTCAGAAACGAAGCCTCTCGATGTCTCTTTGTCATAAAATAATTTGTGAAAACGGTGACGTTCTAGTGGAACCAGGGACGCGGGAAGGGGGGGTGCGGGGGGTGCTGCAGCACCCCCTCTCAATTATTGCAAAAAAAGATATATTTTTTTTTTATGGTAGTATTTATATATTTGTATATACTGTAACTGTATAACTGTAACACTGTATATTATAAGTTTATCCTGCTCAAAGCACGTCACCATTTTAATATTGTGTGTATTGAGCTGTACTGTATTGTAGCCATTCTCCAATCTGTTAAATAAAGTTTTCATTCATTCATTACACTACTGTATGTACACAATCATACGTGTAAAACCGAGTAGATTTTCGAGTGATGACAGACTGTCACAGACTGATTGAATGACAGGTGAAACAACTAATTGTATTCACCTCCCGTCTCCCGCCGTTCCCACGCGCCACAAACCACTGAGCTACTGTGATACAGTGCTTGCGCACTCAGTCGATTTGAGCTAGTAGTCAGACTTTGCTAGCACAGAATGTCTCACTCGCAGAAAAGAAAAATATCAGATTTATTTTCTAAACGTCCCGCCGGTCCCAGTGACAGTCCCACTAAATCTGATAAACGTCAGAGAGAGACAGAGACGACAGGTTCAGCCTCAGCATCAGGTATTGAAGAGTTAACTGAGTCTGTTCCCCTATACCCCCCCTCGGGCGCCAGGGGCTTCCACTGAGGGGTGATGCAAATAGGGATGGGGTGTTATGGCAGCTCATGATGGAAAGAGTGCGCACCGAGTCTGATCCCGAGTTGAAGAATTGGCTCCAAAAGAGAGACAACTGGATGTCCAACAACATCCAAAACGAAATCTTACAGCTGCTTGCCCATGATATTCAGCGACAAATTAGAGGCAAAGCATCCAAAAGCCCAATCTTTGGCTTGAGCGCTGACGGAACCACTGATGTCACTCACTGGAAAAGAACAATTCTCGTGTAATATACAGTTAGCCGATGACAACTTGGAAGCTCAGAACTTCTTTTGGGGTTTTTACAATGCCCGGCCCAGACACAACAGCCGAGACGCTGTTTTTGTGTATAAAATACTTTTACGCCTCGACCTGCCCATGGAGAGGCTGATAGGATACTGTTTTGACGGGGCCAGCAACATGTCTGGGGGGTACAGGCTAGACTAGGGGTTCCCAAATTTTTCAGGCCGCGACCCAAAAAAAACGGTGTCAGAGAGCCGCGACCCCCACTATTATAGGAGGTAAAAAAAAATTTTTAAATGGAAATGTATGGTTGAAACATGCAAACGTTCAAACGCACACACACTAATAAGCATTGGAGGCTTTTAACCAGGGCCGGACTGGGGAAATCATTCAGGCCAGGAAATATAGCCCCAGTCAGGCCACTTTTTAAGCAGGGGGTCTGGGGGTCCCCCACCAGGAATTTTTTTGTTACAAAGACTTAATTTCCTGCATTCTGGTGCAGGCATTTTTTTTATTTGTACCCTTTAAATGCCAGTGTTTGTGATGGCATCACAACTTATTGTTAAAAAACAGGCTAGCATATGTATGATTAGCAACAACACAGATTTTTATGGATTTTCAGTTTTTTGTAATTGATAAATACAATATTTTATTCAACTTCAGCCCTGATCATAACACCACATATTCATTTTATAATTCTAACCCTTTAAATGCCAGTGTGTGTGATGGCATATATTTGCAATATATCAAATGCAAAGTACATTTTTCTGGGGGGGATTATTACAGGCTAGCATGTGTCAATGATTAGCAGTTTTTCGTAAGGATCCCGCCTCCACCAATCACATGCGGCTCCCTTTGTGTGTGTGTGAGAGCAAGAGAGAGAGAGAGAGAGATAGTTCTCCAACTTGTGTGAGTTGCAGTGATCTCCTGGTTGTTCCCCACCTAGGTTATCTAACTATTGCGCTGGTGCAAATAGAAACACTGGCCTGGCCTGCTTCTAAGTTCAGTGGCCTGACCGCAAAAAAAAAAAAAAAAAAAAAAAAAATTATCTGGCGACCCCCCAGCACCCCCTGCCGTTTTATAGTTCCCGCGTGCCTGAGTGGAACGTCCCATGGAACGCCATGAGCCCTCAGAGCTGCTCTTATTTGTAAATAAAATTAAAAGTAGGTTCCGGGGAGATCATATCCGTTGGATAGATCTAGGAAAGAACGGAGACCAGAGTTATCGAAGATATCCCCCAATGTGTGGATGCCTTTCTTTTCCCATCTAGGGTACCTAATAGGTTGTTGTCCAATAAGGAGTAAATTATTATTAAATAGAGGGGTGTGCGTGTGCCATTTATGGCAGTTAGTACATGCTTTCTGGGAGTCACGCCAAGTCTGGATCACATGTGTGATAAGAGGGCCAAATCGTAATTTGCATTGCTTAATTGAAATGTTGGTATACACAATATCTTGAAGTCTATGTGGGGACACCATCTTCTCCTCCAATGGTCGCCAAGACACGGCTGCTTGAGCGTCAAACCAAGTGATCAGAGGTCTCAGAGAGAAAGCTTGAAAATAATATTTAAAGTCTGGAAATGCTAAGCCTCCGTCGAGTTTACTTCTTTGGGCAGTTGATCTCTTCAAGCGTGGGTGTTTATTGTTACAAACAAATTTATATGAGGCAGAGTGCAATTTCTGCCAGTAACCAACAGGAGGAGGTGACGGGAGCATGGAGCTGATAAAGTTAATTCTGGGTAAAATATTCATTTTAATTATTGACGCACAGGCCTGTAATGATTTATTTTTATTTTTGACCATCTGTTGAAGTCATTCGCAATCCTGTCACCCAAGCTGGAGTAATTATACCTTACCGTCTGGCTAATAGTAGGGAATATTTCAATCCCGAGACATTTAATGTGCTCCACCATAAGTATGTTTGCAGGTAGGATGGTAGCCATCACAGGCTCATTAAGTGGAAGAAAAGCTGATTTTGGCCAGTTGATCTTAAAGCCGGACAGGCTGCCAAATTCATCTATCACTCTGAGCAGATGAGGCAGAGAGACGGAGGGATTCTGCATAAACAGGAGTACATCATCTGCGTATAAGCTGATAACTGAACCATGCCCTGATTGTAGTGGCCGACTGTCACTCCTCGAATGTGCTGACAGGCGTCACGATGCACCCATAATTGGTTCCACATATTAATACGGCGCATAGTCCGTTCTTGTGTCATTAGTTAGGGTCTGATTTGTCTCCTTCAGCTTGATGACTTCACAGATACTCGGGTCATCTCTCTGGGCTTGTACAAGCTCCTCATGACTGATAGCTGGGAGAAGTCCGGGTGTATAGTGCTCAGAGCTCTCCAGTGACAGGTTGAACGCCGCTACATAGGCCACATCCTGTTTCTCTGCTGCCTGGCTGCCTTCCCACACTGCCTGGATTGTGTCTTTGGACATTTCCTCAGTGCATCCTGCAACATACTCATCCATCTCCAGGGGTAACCGGGAGAGTGTGTCAGCATCAATGTTCACTTTGCCAGGTCTGTACTTGACCTCAAACCGGAAGTCTGCCAGTTCTTCAACCCACCTCTGGCCTACAGCATTAAGGTTGGCAGTGCTCAACACATAGGTTGGGGCAGTGTTTCTCAAAGTGGGGGGCGCGCCCCCCAAGGGGGGCGCAGAGGCATGACAGGGGGGGCCTTGAGATTAAAAAAAAAAAAAAAAATTTTTTTTTTTTTTTATTACAGAAAATTATCACTAAGTGCAACAAAGTGCTATCTGTTGCAGCTGCACTGTTCTCCATGAAAATACCATATTTGGATAAGTTTGACCATTTCTAAAAATCTGAAAATCATTAATAAAACACAGAAAAGGATCACCAAGTTACTCTCGATAAAAAAAAACTTTACAGACAACATTGAGACAAAGCTTCCTGACACATCTCCATCCAAACTCTTGGAAGAACTCATTGAAATCTCATCTGATACCACTTGGAGAGCTAGTTTCAGAGTGTGGTGCTGAGTACCAAGTATCTCATGATGCAGCAGTTAAGGTGTTGATACCATTCAGCACCACATATCTGTGTGAAGCTGGCTTTTCATCCATGACAGCTCTGAAAACAAAATATAGGGCCAAGTTGAGCCTTGAGGATGACATGCGTGTTGCCTTGTCAAAGACTGACAGCAATAAAGACTGCTTATTTCCTATGTTCACTTTGTAAATTCCCAGTCACTGAGTGAAGATCTGCTGTTTTGCAAATATGTCAAAAACAGAGCGACAGCTGATGAGCTCTTCAAAATTATTGACAGTTACCTGACAGAACATGGACTGAAATGGGAGAACTGTGTGGGCTTTTGCTCTGACGGTGCGCAGGCCATGGCAGGGAAAAGGAGGGGGCTACAGGCGCTCATCAAGGGGGTCTCGCCAAACGCGCAATGGACGCACTGTAAATTCACAGAGAGGCGCCAGCGTCAAGACAGCTTAACCCTGAGCTGAATGAGGTTTTGACAGAAGTTATAAACGTGGTAAATTTCATCAAAACCCGAGCCCTGAAAGCGCGCCTGTTCTCTGCGCTGTGTGAGGAGATGGGAGCTGACCATTCTGCAGTGCTGTTTCACAGCGAGGCAAGGTGGCTCTCACGAGGGAAGGTGTTGTCAATTTGAAAGGTCACGATATTGGTGTTATTTCAATAAATTTAAACATGGCTATTTTGTTGGGGCGAGGGGGGGGGGCCCAAGATATTTTGGTCCGCCAAAGGGGGGCCTGACAGAAAAAGTTTGAGAAGCATTGGGTTAGGGGGATTGTTGTCTGTATACACTGTAAAGTGAGGGGCATAGAAAAGGTAATCCCTGTACCTTTCGCACACAGCCCACTTTAAGGCTAGAAATTCAAGTTTCCCTGGGTGCATGTGATAGTTTTTCTCTGCAGGTGAGTGTTCTGGATCCGTATGCAATGACCCTGAGCTTCCCTTCCTGATGCTGGTACAATACAGCTCCAAGCCCTTTTGTTGATTGTTATGTACTAGAGGCCTGATCACTCCTGTGTCACGGGGCATGTAGGTGAGGGCTGCCAATTAGTTAATTAGTGCTGATTGGTTACCTGCTGGGAGGTTTAAAACCAGCCAGGGACACACACATGCAGGGTCTGTGTTTAGAAGAGTGTGGGTTACCAGATAGATAGTCACGTTCTTCCAGTCCTTATCCTTTTAGCTTATACTAGTAATTCCTTAATATAGTAGCACTTTGAGTTAATACACAGGTTTTGGTGTCGGTTTTGCACATAGGTTGCGGGCCTTGAGCCAGGGTCGTAACAATTGGGCGCTCGTCCGGGATCTTTTACCCCTAGAACTTTGTTTGGTGTTTTTTTTTTTTTTTTTGTTGCACGGGGTGTCATCGTATTATGGTTTGGGTGGTGTTCGTTACATATGGTGTAACGTGGGGGCTGAGCCATTTCATCAAACAGGTGAGTATGCCGTATTTGTTTGTAATTTGATGTGACTACTTATGCTGTTAAAATATATAGTTTAGTAGGCACCACATGTAGATAGGGACATTATTTTCTGGTTGTTGGTTAGCGTCCGGTGCACCACGTACTCCTGGGGCGGTCAATGGAATGATTGGTATATGATCTTTGACTGGTAGCAGGTGTGGTTGAAGAAAGTTAGGTCTACAGGGCATTAGTTTAAGGGTAGGTAGATTAGGGCGGCCAGGAAACACAGGTAGTTTCTTAGGGTAGACATGTGGTAGGCCGGTTTTTTTTCTGCAGTTTAGACGTAGAAGCATATGTAGTCACATCAGGTTAGAAGGCGCACCTGTTTGGAATTGTTTGTTGGATTTATTTTGTTTGTTTGAGTGTTTGGTGAGCATACCTGGTAGCACCTAACACCCTGAGTGTATGACACGTCTATTTGGGGTGGGTGTGGTTTTTTTTTGCGTCCTTGAAATGTGCGCTCCGTAGCACACATTGCCACCGCGTCCCTTTATGGTTATTATTAGTGGCTTTGGCATTCTGTATGGTTCTTCAGTGGTTCGTCGTGGTTCTTTAGTCGTTCTTCAGTGGTTCTTTGGTGTTTCTTTGGTGGCTCTTTAGGTGGATTGTGTGTGTACTAGAGTGCTTTTGGCAGCTTTTTGGTGACTCTAAAGTGAACGGGTGGTGGCGCTGGTGTAGGAAAGATGGCTTCCGTTAGGGATTTTGTTGATCTCCCTTTGCATGACATGTTGGAGAGGTTTTCCAAAGAACAGCTTCTGGAGCTTGCTGTACACTACAAGGTGGAGCTTTCTCCCAGTGAGAAACGGTTGAAGCCAACTGCCTTGAGTGCTTTAAGGGTGTTGCTCATTAGAGGGCAGGTGCTTGAGGAGAGGGTGGAGCAGCCTCCTTCGTCTGATGTGTCTCCGCTATTACCTGGTGCAGAGGGTGAATGGAGGGTTAGAGAGTTGGAGTTTAAGGAGAGGCAGCTACACCAAGAGCGTGAGGAGAGGAGAGAGGAGCGTGAGCTTAAGGAGCGTGAGCTTAAGGGGAGAGAGCGGAGAGAGGAGCGTGAGCATGAGCGTGAGCTTAAGGAGCATGACTTTAAGGAGAGACAAATGTTGCTGGAGCACGAGCGTGCGCAGAAGGAGCTTGAGTATAAGCATGCTGCCTTACAGGCGGGTGCTCTGCATCCAGAGTCACGTTCCGGTTTTGATGTAGGCAGGAATATTAGGATGGTGCCTCCGTTTTTTGAGAAAGACGTGGAAAGATATTTTCCCCTTTTTGAACGGGTGGCAACCACATTGAAGTGGCCTGATACCGCCTGGACACTGCTGCTGCAATGTGTTTTGGTTGGTAGGGCACAAGAAGCCTACACTGCTCTGTCCCTTGAACAAAGCGCTGATTATGAACTTGTTAAAGCTTCCATATTGAGGGCTTATGAGTTGGTCCCTGAGGCCTATCGTCAGCGTTTTAGAGGTTATCGTAGGCAGGAGGGGCAGTCTTATGTTGAATTTGGAAAAGAGAAGGAGAACCTGTTTGACCGGTGGTGCACCTCGCAAAAAGCAGAGTCAAGGGAGCAGCTCAGACAGTTGGTTCTCCTAGAGGAATTTAAAAGGTGTGTTCCTGATAACGTTTCCACACATCTAAATGAGCATAAGGTATCGAAGATAGCCGACGCTGCTGTCTTGGCTGATGAGTTTGTGTTAACACACAAATCTGTCTTTGTAGAGGAGGGCCGTGTGGAGTCCAGGGGTAGTAGGCGTCCTTCTCAGGGGAGCCGGTTCCCGGCACCCGTGTCTGCTGGTCGGTTTACTTCGACTCCTAGGCAAGGTGGCTCTGCTAGTGCATTCCCAGAGGGGGTTATCTGTTTTTACTGTAAGGAGCCTGGTCATATCGTTGCTGGATGCCCTGTGCTTAAGCAGAAAAATGTAAAAACGGTGGCTCTGGTAGAAATCATGGACAGGACACCTATGCCGACATTAGAGGGTGGGGTGCGAAGTATCAAAGGTGCAGACAGGGAGCTAGAGGGCTCCTCAACATTTATGATGGATGGATTTGTTTCACTGGTTGGTGCATTAGGATCAAGGCAGGCTATTACAATATGGAGAGATACAGGAGCTTTCCAGTCTCTCATTCTGGATGGGATTTTGCCATTTTCGGAAGATTCTTCATTGCATTCCGGTGCCATTGTTCAGGGCTTTGGAGGAGGCTTTGTGAATACTCCTTTGCATGAGGTCTCGCTAAACTCTCCCTTAGTATCAGGCAATGTTGTCGTAGGAGTGTGTTCTCACATTCCCATAAAGGGGGTGTCCTTCATTCTAGGGAACGATTTGGCCGGTGGCAAAGTGCTGGCTACTCCAGTTGTAATTCCCGTCCCTGTAGTTTCTGAGGTTCCTGATGAGCTCGCACAGAAGCATCCAGGAGTGTTTCCTGTGTGTGCGGTAACACGCGCAATGTCAAAGGTCAAATGTGACACCCATGAGGTTGTTAACTTAGATGGTGATATGACACTTAGTGACACGTTCTTTGTTGAGTTGAAAAGTGGCCCTGATGAGGGTTTTGGTAAGGTGATACCGTCTCATGAGCAGTTGGTACTAGAGCAAAACAAGGATGTCTCCTTGTCGTCCCTCTTTGAAGAGGCGGTTTTAGAGGATGCAATGGTAGATACGTCTCAAGGATACTTTGTTAGCAATGACGTGCTCATGAGAAAGTGGACACCACCTAACCTGTCCAGTCTGGATGACTGGGGCAGTGTGTTTCAGATTGTTGTTCCAGCCGTGTATCGTCCTGATATACTGCATCTAGCACATGATCATGATCTTGCTGGTCACATGGGGGTCAGGAAGACTTATGACCGTGTGCTGAGACATTTTTGTTGGCCTGGTTTGAAGTCAGATGTGGCACAATATTGTCGCTCGTGCCATGTGTGTCAGGTGGTTGGTAAACCAAACCAGAAGATCCCTCAGGCTCCTCTGCAGCCTATCCCTGCCGTTGGGGAACCTTTTGAGCGGATCCTCATTGACTGTGTTGGTCCCCTCCCTCGAACTAAGACAGGGAACCAGTACCTTTTGACTATTATGTGTGCAGCAACCCGTTTTCCTGAAGCCATTCCTTTACGCATGATCACAGCCCCAGCTATATCCAAAGCTCTGGTTAGGTTTTTTTCGACGTTTGGTCTACCAAAGGTCATTCAATCAGATCAAGGGTCTAACTTCATGTCCCGTCTCTTTGCTCAGGTCCTCCAGCAGTTGTCTATCCAGCATTGCCCTTCCTCTGCCTATCATCCAGAGTCCCAGGGGGCGCTGGAGAGATTTCACCAGACTATCAAAACAATGCTGCGGGCATATTGTACGGAGTTCGACAAAGACTGGGATGATGGAATTCCTTTGCTTCTGTTTGCTGCTAGGGAGGTAACCCAGGAGTCTCTTGGATTCAGCCCGGCTGAGCTGGTGTTCGGCCACACAGTGAGGGGTCCTTTGAAACTGCTGAAGGAAAAGTGGTTGGCTGACAAGACTCCTTCCTCTACTAATTTGTTGGACTATGTGTGTGACTTCAGGCTTAAGCTTAGTAGAGCATGTGAACTAGCGAAAGAGAACCTAAAGGTAGCCCAAGGAAAAATGAAGGTGTGGTATGATAGGCGGGCCCGACATAGGGTGTTCTCACCGGGAGACAAGGTGTTGGTTCTCTCGCCTATTCTTGGGTCTGCATTACAGGCTAAATACAGTGGGCCATACTCCATTGAGCGCAAAGTTGGTGAGGTCGACTACTTGATTAAAACTCCCGACCGCAGGCGCAAGAGTAGATTATGTCACGTCAATATGTTGAAGGCGTACAATGATAGGGCTCAGATTGACCAGTCAGGGGTCAAGCCTGTGGCTATTCTGACAGTTTCTGCATCTCCTATTGTGGCCGACTGTTCTGTGTCGAAGGAGATTTCTCAGGGCAGGTTGCCAAACACCCAGATACTAGGTGACTTGGACTCACACCTGTCGTACTTGCCACTTCCTGAGCGTGCGGATGTGGTGCGCCTACTTAGACAGCATACACGTTTGTTTTCTGATGTCCCTAGTCGTACTAATGTACTCGAGCATGACATTGATGTTGGTAGTGCAGGGCCAATTAAGCAACATGCCTACAGGGTGAATCCGGAAAAACGACGGATCTTGAGTAAGGAAGTAGACTATATGGTGAGACATGGCATTGCGGAGCCCAGTTCTAGTGCGTGGAGCTCCCCCTGCCTGCTTGTTGATAAGCCAGACTGCACTCATCGGTTCTGTACTGACTTCCGTAAAGTTAATGCAGTAACCAAGCCGGACTCGTACCCTCTTCCTCGGATGGACGACTGTATCGATCGGGTGGGTTCAGCAGCCTTTGTAAGTAAATTGGATTTGCTGAAGGGATACTGGCAGGTTCCGCTTACTCCGCGAGCACGTGAGATATCCGCTTTTGTCACACCAGAGAGTTTCTGCCAGTATACAGTGATGGCCTTTGGCATGCGAAATGCCCCAGCGACGTTTCAGCGGCTAGTGAACAAGGTCCTGGCCGGGGTAGCGTTCTGTGAGGCATATCTGGATGACCTGGTTATCCACAGTTCCTCTTGGTCACAACATGTGGAGCATCTGGCGGAAGTGTTCAAGCGGTTGGGTGATGCTAACTTGACAGTTAACCTTGCGAAATGTGAATTTGGACAGGCCACGGTTACCTACCTGGGTAAGGTGGTTGGACGTGGGCATGTGTGCCCCATTACAGCTAAGGTGGAGGCTATAGTGGGCTTCCCTGCTCCCATCACCAGGCGGGAGTTAAAGCGCTTCCTAGGTATGGCAGGGTACTATAGGAGTTTCTGTAGGAACTTTGCTTCTGTTGTTGCCCCTTTGACCAATCTGCTCAGTCCTAAGGTACCTTTCGTGTGGACTGAGACTTGTCAACAGTCTTTTGAGAGCATCAAGGGTATTCTGATTAGTGCTCCCGTTCTGTCAGCTCCCGATTTTCAACTGCCATTCAAGTTGGCAGTGGATGCTAGTGACCTCGGTGCTGGAGCCGTCCTCCTGCAAGAGGATGCATTAGAGGTGGAGCACCCAGTGTGCTACTTTTCTAAAAAGTTTGACAGGCATCAACTGCACTACTCTACTATAGAGAAGGAGGCGCTCGCTTTGTTTCTTGCCTTGAACCATTTTGATGTTTACGTTGGATCCTCCAGTTTACCCCTTGTTGTGTATACAGACCATAACCCTTTGGTTTTTCTTCGCAGCATGGTGAACTCGAACCATCGTTTGATGCGATGGAGTTTGTTCCTCCAGGCGTATAACTTGGATATTCGCCACATTCGTGGGAGGGACAACGTGCTAGCAGACGCCCTCTCACGATCATAGTACCGGTGTTTGTGGTACCCGTTATCGCTGTTGTGGTAGTGGCCCTGACAACTAAGGGGTCACAGTTGTTTTTTGTTTTGTCTATGGGTTGTTGTGTAGTGGTTGCCTCTTGGGCAACCAGTTTGGTGGGGGAGGTGTTATGTACTAGAGGCCTGATCACTCCTGTGTCACGGGGCATGTAGGTGAGGGCTGCCAATTAGTTAATTAGTGCTGATTGGTTACCTGCTGGGAGGTTTAAAACCAGCCAGGGACACACACATGCAGGGTCTGTGTTTAGAAGAGTGTGGGTTACCAGATAGATAGTCACGTTCTTCCAGTCCTTATCCTTTTAGCTTACACTAGTAATTCCTTAATATAGTAGCACTTTGAGTTAATACACAGGTTTTGGTGTCGGTTTTGCACATAGGTTGCGGGCCTTGAGCCAGGGTCGTAACACTGATGCATCCGTGTGTAACACGAAAGGTAGGTCAAAATCAGGGTAGGCTAATACAGGCGGATTGGACAGGATGTTTAACAACTGGTCAAGGACGCCTTGGTGTTCCTCAGTCCACTGTATGGGGGTCCGTGATGGCATCTGGGCACCTTTCCCCTTTCTTGACTTGGACCGAGTTGTCACCATGTGGTCTCCTTTCCCCTGTAGAAGATCATAGACTGGCTTTGCAATCCTTGCGAATTCCTGCACATATGTCCTGTAGTAGCTGAGAAATCCCAACAGCTTACGGACTTCTCCAACTGTGCTCGGGGTTTTCTCTCTCAGTGCTTGGACAGCTGCTATATCTTTAGGATCGACACGCACTCCATTGGCAGAGACAAGTCTCCCAACATACCGCACCTCCTCCTTGAATAAATAAAACTTTAAAGGCGTTTTTCTCAAAACGAGATTTTATGAGTTTGTATTACACATAAAACAAAGAATCTCAATTTCTCTAGTACCTCCACACACCAAACTCGCCACGTTTCCTCCTATCCATATACCACAACTTTTTGCTAGAGGATCTTTTTATATATTACTCATCCAGATTTTTAGAAAATTTTATACAAAAAATGGATGCAAAAAAAAATTTAGGGGGTCATAAAAGGTCATAAATTCCTGTTCGGGTGGCGTGAACACTTTCGGCAACCAACATGCCCTTCCGCGTTTCTCTGATTGGCCGAGCGCCTTCCGCGTTTCTCTGATTGGCCGAGCGCGGCTCCCCCTTAAGCTCCAGGAGAGAGGAGAGAGGCTGACAACCTGCAGTTCTTGCCCGACTGATGGGAGCCGAATCCCGGATCCGATTTTTCTGATGAATACCCCCACAACATGGAGGTCCCGAACGCATGGAAGTATTGATTGCCCCGTAACGAATCATTAAAAAAATATACCGTTAACTGGAATATGTTGTGCCTTTACACATATGTTGGATTATGTAATTGGTTTGTCATGACAAACTAATAAAAAATCGCGATTTACCCGGTGGCTACAACAACACACAGTGACTATATGCATCATTGTTTACAATGAACGGTGGGGCTAATCTAAAGGACTGGACACGGACACGTTAAACTAACCTAAAGTTAGTTGTTCACCAACAATCTACAGACACAAACAAACACAGAACCGGACTGTTATATTAAATTAATTGATTGCTGTTTAATGCGTCCGTGTCCAGTCCTTTAGATTAAAGGCACAACATATTCCAGTTAACGGTATATTTTTTTAATGATTCGTTACGGCGCAATCAATACTTCCATGCGTTTGGGACCTCCATGTTTTGGGGGTATTCATCAGAAAAATCGGATCCGGGATTCGGCTCCCATCAGTCGGGCAAGAACTGCAGGTTTTCAGCCTCTCTCCTCTCTCCTGGAGCTTAAGGGGGAGCTTAGTATTCCTGCCTCTGAGGAGCGCGTCGCGGCTCATGCGCATGCGCGCGCTCGGCCAATCAGAGCAATTCAGAGCAACGCGGAAGGGCATGTTGGTTGCCTAAAGTGTTCACGCGTTCGGGTGGCATATAAAAAAATCCTCTAGCAAAAAGTTCGGTATTTAATGTAGTAACATGAAAAACCATGAGAAAATATCTATATATCATCAATTTTTTTTTAATTTTGTTTGGGGTAACATGCAAAAAGGGGCAATTTTTTCTTTTTTGGACTATTCTAAACAATTAAGATGTTTGCAAATGATTTCATCGTTTATAATTTTTTTCCCATATCTAGGTGGGTGGTCTCCCCTTAAGGCACCCCAATGCATGGTGTCCCTCTTCACCACATGCAAAGCAATGATTACTGTTAGGTAAGTTCTGTACAACACAGGTAGGACAGCCATACATTACCTTTCTCTGTGGTGTTTGTCTTGCCTGGGAACTCGCACAGTAGCATGAATGTTCAGGTGGGTGTTGGGGTGTGGCTGGCCATGACGCTGCTTGTGGCGGTTTTAGGGATTCCACCATTCGTGTTAACGCCTGTATCTGGGCACTCAGTCGTTGGACTTCCTCATCCCTGTCTGTGCGGTTAGTGTTTTCCTTACCTTTGGTCGACTGGTCTGTGTCAACTTGCCCGCTGTGAGGGTAGGTCTCTTTGCTATGTGTGCTCTGACCCAGTCGACGTCTCCTTTCACTCACTTCACTGGTCGTTTTGATGACTTGCCAGTGTCTATCTGTTTTGATGTGAAGACCACTTTTTGCTTGAGCCCCATCATCCGGTAGAGGAACTGTTGTGGTGTTTCATGTTCATGCTGCCGTGCATTTATCAGTTCTTGGAAGAGCTCCGTTGTATTCTTCTCTCCCTGGTGTGACTGTAGGAAGCTTTTAAGCTCCATCATGGTTAGTTCATCTTTGCTAATCAACATGTCCTTGAAGTTGCCAGGTTTGATGATGCGCAGCACTGCTCGGATAACTTCACCCTCAGTGTGCTTTTCTTTTAGTCCCTCGGTTATCTGTTTACAGATATTACCATAACTAATGTCAGATGCACTATCCCCTATCTGGCCTCCATGTATCTTAAACTCCTTTCTCTGGAGAAGAGCTAGATCTTTGAGATCCTCCCTGTGGAGTCACTGGACTATGACCATGCCCTGCAACCATCAGATCAATTACATCCTTCAAACACAACAACTGAACCATGCCCTGATCTTCTAGTTGTAATACAGTAGTAGAAGACATGTAACCACAAATATGATCAAAACACCCCCCCTCATCTTCCAATTTAGCTGGATCCTGGTCAGATGATAACAAGTCCTTCGCCACCAAGGAAAGATGGAGCAGTCCTTTTTTTATGGACCAAGTCAGTTCTTTACAGATACTGTTGTCCATGATGAACACTCTTCAGACGCTCTGGATACTTGTGTACTCCCCGCTCTGCTGAAGTGTAGACTGTAGACAGGTACCCTGGACTAGCGTGGTCCACAGCTCTGATAATGTATCTAGTTTGTCCACAGGTTCAATGATCTCTGGATTGACGACCTCCGACCACTATGGCGCCAATCCCGGACGAGCCCCCATGAATCTGTTACAGGTCTCAGGTGTGAGACCTGCACAGATAGGATTCTGTTTGTAAACAGATGAAATAAGGAGACAGAAGATGTTATTGTTTCCCATTGGCTTCCTGTCACAGAATGCATTTATTAAAATACATCTGAACCCAACTCTTTTGGTATAGATATCTCAATTAAATAAAGAACAATTGCAAATATATATAACATATATATATTTAACCGTATCACTCATTGTAAATGAATGAGGCAAATGAAGAAACAGTACACTATAGAAAACAATAGAGGCATCAGGTATTTATACCACAATAACATTTGTAAATATATATAACATATATATATTTAACCTTATAACTCATTGTAAATGAATGAGGCAAATAAAGAAACAGTAATTATATATAACATATATATAATCATATAACTCATTGTAAATGAATAAGGCAAAAAGTATAGAAAATAATATTCCTCTAACTGTACAAAACGAGCAGCTATGACGTTCGTTTACACCTGTCCTGCACGCACAATAACCAACTGACTTTCTCCACTGTTAGCAGCTAGCTAGGTGACTGCTAGCTAGCACCCACATTTTCCTCATCTACAGACATCTGTTACGAAATTATACAATAAACAATGTCCACATCCATATCATCGCTTTACATACATTTTGTGAATGTTTTGAGTGCTTATTTCATGCTACTGACCTGTTTGTAAACAGATGAAATAAGGAGACAGAAGATGTTATTGTTTCCCATTGGCTTCCTGTCACAGAATGACGGGAAGCAGCACAGGCAGGAGTAATACAGCCCTGTGTACAGAACTTTGATCATATGAATGAACCCCTCTCCAAACCCCATCCTTTTAAGAACTGCCCACAAGTAAGACCACTCCAATCTGTCAAATGCCTTCATTGCGTCCAAGGACATGACCGCTGTAGGAACTGCAACATCCTTGCTGGCATCAATCACGTGCAATAACCGTCTGATGTTATCAGTAACCAGGCGGCCTCTTATGAAGCCGGTCTGATCAGGGTGAACTAGAGATGTCATATGCTTTTGAAGTCAAGTGGCTAGAACCTTGGCATATAGCTTAAGATCGGCTCCGAGGAGACTTAGGGGCCTGTAGCTGCCACATTCGGTGGGGTCCTTATCTTTCTTGAGTAAGACAGATATAAGCACCATATTGACATCTCTGGAAAAATTGCCCTCTTCGAGTGTAAAATCATTGAAAGTAATAAGGGACCGAGTACATCCCAGAATGCAAGATATAGTTCCGGTGGAATGCCGTCCCAACCGGGAGCCTTGCCCCGTTGCATATCAGCAATCGCCTCCTTAAGCTCATCTAGTGTGATAGGTGCAGCTAACCGCTTAGCGTCATCTTCTGAGACCTGTGGTAAGTTGATTTGATTAAGAAAGTCCTCTAGTTTAGTGTGATCAAAGACCACCTCTGACTTGTACAGGTTGGAATAAAAAGAGCTAAATGTATCATTCATCTTTTTGGGGTTGGTGGTTACCTCCCCCTGTTGGTCTTTAATGGAAGGGATATCCGCAAATTGTTCACTGGCACGTATCTTCATATCTAGTAGGTGACTAGGTGTGGAGCCGTGAAAGTAGTAGTGCTGTCTTGTTCTGTGCATTTGAAATTCAGATTGTTGTCTTAAAATGGAGTTAATCTCTTTTTTCACTACCTTAATTTGAAGCTCCAGTCGACTAGAGTAGTTGTGCTGCAATGAAGAGATCAACGTAGCATGAAGCTTTTCCAATTCCACCAACTTGGAGAGACAACCCTTGCGGAGATTAGATGCAAAGAGAGTAGTGTTACTTCTGATAAAACCCTTAACCGAATCCCATAGACTTCTTGGATCCTGTACCGAGCCAGCATTACACTGCAGGAATTCAGTGAGCTTCTCTTTAAATTGCAAGTTAAACTCCCCGTTTTTCAGCAGTGTAGAGTTAAAGCGCCATCTAGGGGCGTGGGATGTTATTTTACTGAGTGAACCCTTAAGTAGGATACCTTTGTGGTCTGAAAGTGCAATGGGCAATAAGTCAAATCAAAGCTATCAAATAGACGTGGGGAAGAAAAAACATAATCAACCCTGGAAAATAGAATAGAATAGAATAGAATAGAAAACTTTATTGCCATTTCAACACATGGTTGATTGGGATTTGTCTTGGTGCCAGCACATACAGTACATACCAGAGGTGGGACCAAGTCATTGTTTTGCAAGTCTCAAGTCAGTCTCAAGTCTTGGTACTCAAGTCCCGAGTCAAGTCCCAAGTCAAGACAGGCAAGTCCCGAGTCAAGTCCCAAGTCAAGACTGACAAGTCCCAAGTCGAGTCCCAAGTCCTAACCTTTGAGTTTCGAGTCCTAAACAAGTCATAATGCAAGCTTCACCAAATGTAGTACAATTTTAATTACCAGAGTAATAATATATTACATTTACACAATGTAATGCATGAATGTTATTTTTTTATTTGTATTTTATTACTTTCCAAATAAACTTCCATGGAAATACATGGGTAGCCATGAGAACAGTTGAAGAAAGCAGGAAGCTGGACCAGCACTCTCAGATTCAAAAGTTTTAATGGCAGCCTGAAACATACATGTTTCGGAACTGATTTGTTACTACTAGCAGTGTTCAATGTGACAAAATGGTGGTTATATACCGGGGTAGGCAGGAAATGACATCAAAACACAGGTGTGCCTGGGATTGCTGGTCAACTAAAGTCTATTCCTAAATACAAAATATACATATATACCAAAATTACAAAATTACCAGAAACAAAATACATCTTGCCCCTAGTTTCTAGGGCTAAATAGATAAGCCCCTTACCGTATTTACAAAACAAAAATTCTCATATGAGCAACCTTGGAAAACCATACCTCATACATAAAAACAATCATAATTAATCATGAACAAATAATAATGATGGTGCAAGGCACTTAAAGGAAACAGGTTAACACGTTCTCTTCATTCATTCCCCTTGGTTCAATGCAATTGAACAAATGAATATAATAACATTCACGTTGCAATAATAACTTGTGCCTGTCTCCCCCTCTAGAGGGCCTGTGGACTAACTCGAGTCCCATGTATTTGAGATCATTAACGGCATGTTTGCATTTAGAAAAATGTCTAGCTACCGAAGACTTGACATCTGAATTTCTAACTGAACATTTATGTTCACTGATTCTCGATTTAAAATCTCTTGTTGTTTTACCCACATAAGAAAAATTACACAGACATTTCAGCAGATACACCAGATTTGAGGAATTACACGTAATACGTCCTTTAACGGGTATACGTTTGGCCGTTATTGGGTGTGTGTAGAATTTATCTTTGATCATGCCTTGACATTGTACACAGGCTTGACAGGGGAAATTACCATCTGGGATGTTGGACATAAAATGAGTGGGTTTCCTTATGGGAAAATCAGTTTTGACTAGAAGATTAGAAAGATTTGCTTGTCTTTTATAAAAAATTAGAACATCAATATGACAACAAAATAAAACTGTCATATAGGCTAATTACAATCATTTAGTCAAAGGTCTGTTAAAACAAGTGTGACTGAACTTAATAAAAAAAACAAGTAGTGCAAACAAAGAAGCAGCATTTTATCTTATTTTCCTAATAAAATGTATTTTCATTCAAAATGTATCAATGAACCCCCCCCCCCCCCCATACCACACTAACCAACTCCTATTTTCTCTGTCCCTCTTTCTCTAATGATATACTCTAGACACCTAAAACAAATTCCTGCCATAAAGTTACATTTATTATAAGGCACATCAAAAAACTGCTACTGACCTTCAAGTAGGCCTCCAATTTGAACACCGGCCTGAAATGTATGAGAAAAACCATGCAGATCCCAGATAACCTGATTCATGGAGACTGTGTGTGTACATTTCAAACTGCATGCAAATAAAGCCACGCACAGCAATTAACTCTATTTAAAACACTATATACAAAACCATGCAACATAAAATAACCACAGCAAACCAAAAGGGTATAAATGAAATACCCACAGCAAAACAATAAAAAAATAAATATAAGCAAACAATTAAAGCCATACGTATGCCGTGTGACATGGAGTCATGATGATGAGGTTTGCTGATGATAAACTCAGGTAAACACTGTAAACACTGTATGTAACACAGTCTGTCTTAACCTCACACACATTACAGGCCTGTGTGTGTGTGTGTGTGTGTGTGTGTGTGTGTGTGTGTGTGTGTGTGTGTGTGTGTGTGTGTGTGTGTAGGGGAACTGTAACTGAGGGGTACAATTCCCTGACTGTATTGATAAGTATGGTATCATTAAACCACTACCGCTTGATGTACTTTAACTTCTGGCCATCCAGTACACGATATCTAAGTATGATGAACACTTTCCCACATATGAAATCAGGTCCACACAAATATAACAGGCGAAGGTTTAATATAGCAAAAGGTATATACAACATTCACTTAATTACATTTATGATTTGAATGCACTTGTAAGGCAAATGAGTATTCGTAGGCAAATCAACACTGAATGTCCAATCTCTGGTTACGCAGGAAGCAAGTATACAACCTGGTTCTTTAGGGAAACTATAGCGATGGTACTTAAGGATTATAGCGGGATACTAAAGGGGTCCTGCTGGTTGTAAGTCAGTAAGGGGGGGGGGGGGTTTGGAGAGCCGTCAGCTGCATCTCATCTGGCCAACGATTCCTGGGGAGAATTCAGGTACAGAAAACAGTGCCCGCAGGATCTTGATCCACAGATGAATACACTTGAGCCCTCTTGTAGACGGTAGCTGTAGGTCCACAACGAAGGAGAAGCGAGGCGGCCTCGGTCTGGGTTGAGCGCCGTCTCACCTGGGCTCCTCTCGGGGGTAATTCCAACACTCACTGGCGTTGGCTGTTATCCGCTCCACAAATCAAAGCACCCAAAGCAAATAGATATTCCATGCCGTATAGGCTCAGCAGTCGTCCGGGTAGGTAATCCAATGTGCAGGTCCACTCGTCCTCGCCCAGAACTCCTCGGATGAAAGCACCACGCGTGGTCTGCCCAGCCTGGTTAAGACTCTAGATAACGCGAGGAAACGAAGGGGGTGCTGCTCACTTTAGAACTTTAACCGAACGATGCACCATACATAATAGACTATTATTAACTTAATAGAAATACGTCCCACTCGACGGTACAGTGCCAAACTATGACAATTCAGCTATGAATTTACACGAGGTCTCAATGCCTATTCTGGGGCCAAAATAGGCCATACTGCACCACACGTGGGTCGTGGGTGAGGCTTCACGTCTGTTACTAGGTTGGAGGGTAAAGGACTAATGGACTAAAAGAAAGTTCTACTTTACTTGCGCCCTATTTATATGCACGGTGAACAAATAGTACCATTCGTATTTCGGTAGCCGTATTCCTACGCGGAACCGGGGCTAGTTGGGACATGTTCGTCGGCACTATTGAACTTGACTCAAGGGGCCTGTCTGCTGGCGCCAGGTTCTTGTCCAATGAGAGAATGAACTATTATGGGCTGTAGTAGACTAAAGGGATATTCAGTGTATATGTACAAAGAATATACAAGGGATATCAAACGATATACAAATACTATTAAATATATATCCATAAATAAATATATATATTCGGTTTAATCTGATCCTTCACAACAGCCGCCCCCTAATTAGTCCCACCTAATTAGCTAAGCAGAGACAGATTAACCGCACTGTCCACCACTCAAGGTCCGCTGTAAGGGTCAGTCAACTCACAAAGTCGTGGGGTCATGGTCGTCATCGATAGTGTCTGGGAGTCTTGGCAGTTCTATTAGCCTCGCCACGGGTCGTGTGTAAGTTCGCCCTTGGATGAGCACTTCAGCTGCTCGGACCTTGCCATCGGCACCGGTGATCACTTTGCTTACGCGGCCAGCCGGCCACATAGCTCTGGGTAGTGACTGGTCGATAATCATGACGACTGTTCCTTCTGTCAAATTGTCTCTCTCTTTTACCCACTTCTGGCGGGTCTGTAGAGACGGTAGATAGTGGAGTAGGAAGCTATTCCAAAACTTGTCAGTCAGTACTTGACTGTACCTCCACATTCTTCGGCCGTTCGCTTCTTCAGGCCTGTACATTGTCTGGGGTAGCGCGGGGTCCAGCCGCCCCATCAAGAGTGTGTTGGGGGTGACTGGGTCGACATCTGCTACATCACTTGAGACGTAACCGAGGGGCTTGGAGTTCAATACTCCCTCGATCTCCGTGAGGACTGTCATTAGGACTTCTTCCGCCACAGTCTGGGCCCCAAGCACGGCGTACAGGGCTGTCTTTATAGAACGTACTTCTCGTTCCCAGGTTCCACCGAAGTGTGGTGCGTTCGGGGGATTAAACTGGAAGTCAATCTGGGATGGAGCGAGGTGGGTCTTAAGTTCTGGGCCCATAGCTTGGAAGCTCTCTCTCAGCTCTCTTTCTCCGCCTTTGAAGTTTGTCCCGTGATCAGACAACAATGTAGACGGTTTTCCTTTCCGCGATGTGAATCTTCGGAAGGCCATAAGGAATGAGTCTGTGCTCATGGTTGGAAGGAGTTCGATATGTATCGCTCTGGTGGTCATGCATTTGAATACAATACCCCACCGCTTCTCGGTTCCTCTTCCTTTCTTTATATACAACGGGCCAAAACAGTCCATGCCTGTGGAGTGAAAGGGCTTGTCGCCGAGTCGGAGGCGACAGGGAGGTAGGTCAGCCATCCGGGGTATGCTGGGCTGCGCGCGCCACTTTCGGCAGTCTAGACAGGTTCGCTGGAAGCGTCGCACTGCTTCTCTCCCTTGAGGTATCCAATAGCGACGTCTGATCTCCGCGAAGACTCTCTCTGTGCCTGCGTGGTGCACATCCTCGTCGTATTTCTTTATGATCAGCTCTGTGACCTTGTGTCGGCTGTTCAGGACTATCGGGTACTTAACGTCATCCGGTAGGTCGGCGGCTCTCCGCAGACGACCACCCACTCTGATGAGATTATGGGCGTCACTCTCGGGTGCCAGGTGGAGCAGTCTGCTGTCTGATGGGACGGGCTTTCCTCCCTGTAGACAGTCTAGCTCATCGGGGAACGAGTCTCTCTGGGCTCGTTGTAGTAGAAGAAGTTGTGCTTCTTCGTAGTGTGGCAATTCCAGGTGTAGGGGTGGCAGAATAAACAACACACAGACAGGTTGCAGTTCCCAAAATCATACTCTTTATTTTCTTAGTCAAATAATAACGGTTTGCTGTCGGCCGGGCGGCGTCTCCGCTCTGTGGCCTTTTGCCTTGCGCTGCTACGGGGGACTGAGAGGAGGCTCCTCGGCTCCATTAAGTCCCCCCTCTCCAACAGGCGCACCGCGCCGTGATTCGCTAATCAGGTAATCACTCTGATGGGTATTTAGTGACAGGTGCGTCCGGAAGCGGACGCCCAAACATGGGCAGCGCCCAGCCATTGGGTCGCCACATAGCGCCCATCAATCACCAAGCCCAGGGGTGGCTTGGGGTTGCCACAGTACCCCCCCTCCAGCTCCGACCGTCGGGGAAGAGCGTCCGACGCCCAACAGGCATCCTTC
Source organism: Notolepis coatsorum (assembly GCF_963971535.1). Taxonomy (NCBI): domain Eukaryota; kingdom Metazoa; phylum Chordata; class Actinopteri; order Aulopiformes; family Paralepididae; genus Notolepis; species Notolepis coatsorum. The sequence goes on from NC_140165.1 coordinate 28,658,874, forward strand.
CTGGAGAGGGCGTCTGCGTTGCCATGCGCCACCCCTGACCTGTGAATGACAGAAAAGTTAAATGACTGTAACTCCAGAAACCATCGAGTCACCCTGGCATTGGTCCCCTTTGTCTTGGCCATCCAGACTAGGGGGGCGTGATCCGTCACCAGCGTGAAACGCCTCCCCAGCAGATAATAGCGGAGCGTCTCCAGTGCCCACTTAATTGCCAGACCTTCGCGCTCCACCGCAGAATAGTTGCGCTCGTGTGGCAGCAGCTTCCTGCTCACATATAAAATCGGATGTTCCTCACCCTCCAGTTGCTGGGAGAGGACCGCTCCCAGTCCCACCTCTGATGCGTCTGTTGTACCGTCATCTCCTTGTCGAAGTTCGGGGAGATCAGCACCGGTCCCGAACAGAGGGCAGTCTTGAGGTCCTCGAACGCCGCCTCCGCCTCCGGTGTCCACTTCACCGTGAACGGCCGCCGCGCCTGGGTCAGATCTGTGAGGGGAGCAGCGCGAGCAGCAAAGTTAGGGATAAACCTCCTATAATAGCTCGCTAGCCCATTAAATGTCCTGACCTGCTTCTTGGTTAAAGGGCGAGGCCACTCCCTTATTGCATCAATCTTCCTCTTCTGCGGTTTCACATTGCCCCGGCCTATTGTGAACCCCAGGTACTCTGCCTCTTCTAATCCCAGCCTGCATTTCTTTGGGTTGGCGGTGAGACCCGCCTCCCGGAGGGCCCCCAACACCGCTCTCACCTTTTGGAGGTGGGTGTCCCAATCTGACGAGTGGATGATAATGTCATCGAGATATGCGGCTGCATACTCCCGATGGGGCCGTAGTACTCTGTCCATCAGCCTCTGAAAGGTAGATGGCGCCCCATGCAGGCCAAACGGGAGAACTTTATAATGGAACAGCCCATCTGGGGTGGAGAAAGCCGTCTTCTCCCTTGAGGCGGGGGCCAGAGGGACTTGCCAATAACCCTTCGTTAGGTCTAGTGTCGTGATAAATCTGGCCAGGCCCAGTCTGTCAATGAGCTCATCCACTCTAGGCATGGGATAGGCGTCAAACTTTGAAATTTCATTAAGCTTCCTGAAATCATTACAGAACCTGGTTGTTGAGTCGGGTTTTGGCACTAAAACAATAGGACTGGACCACCCGCTATGAGACTCCTCAATTACTCCCATCTCCAGCATGACCCGCACTTCTCTTCTGACTGCCTCTCTTTTTGCCTCTGGGATACGATAGGGCTTCAGCTTTACCTTGTCTCCCGGGCTGGTAATGATGTGGTGCTGGGCCAATGTGGTGCGGCCCGGCGTGGCCGAGAACACGTCCCGGTTCTGTTGGACCAGCTCCCGAAGCTCCTGCCGTTGGGTCGGGGACAACTGTTCCCCGATGGGAACATCGGCCGCCTCTGCCACCTGCTGCGCAAAAGGGGGAAGAGGGGGGGGCGAGAACAACACATCCCGGGCATGCCATTTCTTCAACAGGTTAACATGGTATAACTGTCGATGCTTCCTACGGTCGGGCTGGTGGACCTTGTAGTTGACGGGACCCACTTTCTCGATTATGTCGTAGGGTCCCTGCCATTTGGCTAGGAATTTGCACTCTGCTGTCGGTACCAGTACTAGGACTCGGTCCCCCACATTAAACTCCCGTGGCTGTGCGCCCCGGTCATAAATGCGCTTCTGTGCGTCTTGGGCCTGTTGCATGTGTTCTCTCACCACTGGCCAGAGCGCCTTCATCCTGTCTCTCATTACCTGCACATGCTCTATGAGAGACCGGTGGGGCGACGGCTGTTCCTCCCAAATCTCCTTTGCGATGTCCAGGAGACCCCGCGGCTTGCGGGCGTAGAGCAGCTCAAATGGCGAGAAGCCAGTGGAGGCCTGTGGGACCTCACGCACAGAGAACATCAGAAAGGGCAACAACTGATCCCAATTCTTCCCATCCTTCTCCATCACCTTCCTTAGCATGCTTTTCAGGGTCTTGTTAAAGCGCTCGCACAGTCCATCCGTCTGTGGATGGTATATGGAGGTTCGTAGCTGTTCCACTTTCATTAGTTTGCACATTTCTTTCATGACCCGCGACATAAAGCACGAGCCCTGATCCGTGAGAATAGAGTCGGCAATTCCCACCCGACTAAACAAATGAAAGAGCTCCCGTGCCACAATTTTGGCCGTCACCGTGCGTAACGGGATGGCTTCGGGGTAACGGGTAGCATAATCTATGATTACCAGTATATACTGGTGGCCTCGGGACGATTTAACTAGAGGGCCCACTACGTCGAGGGCAATTCTTGAGAATGGGGTCTCAATGATGGGCAGCGGGATCAGAGGACTTTTATATTGTACCTTTGGTGCTGCGCGTTGACACTCTGGGCAGCTCCGGCAATAGTCCTCTACCGCTCTCTTCATGCCCGGCCAATGGAAACGCGCCCTTATGCGCTCCATGGTTTTGTCCACGCCCAGGTGCGCTCCGAGGATATGTGAATGCGCCAGCTGGAGTACAGTGGGAATAAAGAACTTCGGTACCAGCAATAGATCCCTAACCTCATCATTCTTTTTTACAACTTGGTACAGCAATTGTCTTTTTATTGCAAAGTGAGGATATGGCAGGTTACTCACCCCCTCCACGGGATTTCCATCTATGGTCTTGATATTCGCCCGGGCCTGCGTTAGGTTTGGGTCTTCCAGCTGGGCCGTTCCGAACTGACCCCCCAGGTCCCTCCCCACCTCGTCCGCCTGGGGGAACTCCGCAAAGGGGTCCTCGTCACTGTTATCCGTCTCGGGGCCCGCTTGGGGCGCTGGCGCGTCGTCACCCACACCTGATGCCGTCTCTGTCTCACTCCCCGGTATATCCAGGGGTTCCGGCGCGTCGTCACCTACATCTGAGGCCGTCTCAGTCTCACTCCCCGTTACGTTCAGAGCACACACCTTCGGCTGACGTAACCCTTTCTTCTTCCTCGGTTTACCCGTAGAGGGTGGGGTGCGCGGGGAGATGACGGCTGAGCACAGCTGGCGATACAGGGGGCAGTCTCGACCAATCAGCAGCGCTACCGGCAGGTTAGGTATGACGCCGGCTGTCATCGAGCAGACCCCCTTGGTGGTTGTCAGGGTGATCGGCGCTGTAGGATACAACTTTGTGTCCCCGTGCACACAGGACACTGACACTTGCGGAGCCTCTGCGTCGCAGTGTGCCAAATGGGGCTGAACCAGCGTTATGGCACTACCCGAGTCCAGGAGCGCTACGGCATCTTTGTCGTTGACGCGCACGGGTAAAAGTGTTGCCGATGTTTCCTTATGGGCCCAACAGGCTGCGCCATAGTTGCACGTCTTTCTGCGGGGGTCTGAAGCTGCCGCCGATGGCATGGACACATCCCGGCCTGGGCAGTTCCATGAGAGATGCCCGGGCTCGCCGCAGTCGTAGCAGCGTCTTTGGTCCTGGTCGAACAGCGGTCTTCTTCGGGGTAGTTCGGGCTCACCTGCGTTCCCTACCCGGCCCCTTGGGCTGGGCTCGTCGGGACCCCTCCTTGTTCTCGGCCGCTCTGGCTTTTCCCCTCGCCCCCCTTTGAGTAACTCCCGTGTTACCTGGTGGGCCTCCACAATATTCACCAGCTGCTCCACGGAGCGGGGGTCCGCTTGACTCGCCTGCTTCTTCGAGTCATAGGGGAGGGCTCTGACAAAGCGGTCCATAACAATCCGTTCCAAAACCGTGGGCCCTCCGGGGTCAGTCATTAGCCAGGCTCGGCTTGTGCGGACCAGGTCGTGCATCTGGGAGCGCGGGGAGGCCTGTGCGTCATACACCCAGTCATGGAACCGCTGCGCGCGGGACTGCAGACTATGGACGTACCGGGACAGAATTTCCTGCTTTAGCCGAGTGTAGTTCCCGGCTTGCTCCGGTGGCAGGTCCTGGTAGGCCTTTTGTGCATTACCCGACAGGAAGGGGGCCAGCAGTCCCCCCCAGTCGTCTTCGGGCCAGCCCTCCCGGCCGGCGGTGCGCTCAAACGCCAGGAGATAGGCTTCTATATCCTCCTGCTCCGTCAGCTTGGGGATGAAGCGCCCGGGGTTAGGCCGCGTCCCGGCGGCCCCTTCCTCCTGCCGGTGAGCGGCCATCCGCTGGAGCTCCGCGTGGATCATCCCCGTCTGTTTCCTCTGTTCGTGCAGGGCCTCTTCGTGCCGGGTCTGTTGTTCCATGCTCGCCTGTACAAGCTGCTGCACCAGCGCGTCCATGTTTTTTCCGTTATTAAATTTATATATTTTTTTTCTTTTTTTTTTTCTTTTATTCTATTCTGATAAAGTCTATTGTTGTTTATTCTGCACCCCTGATTGCCAGTAGACTATGCCCGCATTCTCCACCACTGTGGCAATTCCAGGTGTAGGGGTGGCAGAATAAACAACACACAGACAGGTTGCAGTTCCCAAAATCATACTCTTTATTTTCTTAGTCAAATAATAACGGTTTGCTGTCGGCCGGGCGGCGTCTCCGCTCTGTGGCCTTTTGCCTTGCGCTGCTACGAGGGACTGAGAGGAGGCTCCTCGGCTCCATTAAGTCCCCCCTCTCCAACAGGCGCACCGCGCCGTGATTCGCTAATCAGGTAATCACTCTGATGGGTATTTAGTGACAGGTGCGTCCGGAAGCGGACGCCCAAACATGGGCAGCGCCCAGCCATTGGGTCGCCACATAGCGCCCATCAATCACCAAGCCCAGGGGTGGCTTGGGGTTGCCACAGTAGTCAGCTGCTGAAATGTCAGTGGTGGGCTGAATCTCTGGGTGGTGCCACAGGAATGTCTTTAGCTGCGCACTCTGTAGGGTGAGGCAATCATCTATGTTGGGGTCTGTGGAGGCGACTGTGCTCAATCCACAGAACATAGGTTTCTTGTTTTCAGCCTCCTCTTTACTCGCCTCCCGTGGGGTGGGCGTAGGCCACTCTTCTTCCGGGAGCTTGAGGAACTCTGGTCCGTCACTGTAGATGTTGTGACGGGTGAGGTCATCTAGGGACATTCCCCGGGTGATGACGTCAGCTGGGTTGTGTTTGGTGTCCACATACCGCCAGCTCGCTGCTTCTGTTAACTCTTGAATCTCTGTGACTCTGACTCCCACGAAGACCTTGTATCTGCATGAATCAGACTTGATCCATGTGAGTACTGTCGTAGAGTCTGACCACAAGATTGTTCTTTGCACCGGGATGGTGAGTTCACGTTGGATTAACGTGGCTAGATGCGCTCCTGCTAGGGCTGCGCAGAGCTCTAGACGCGGGATAGATTGTTGCTTTCGTGGGGCTATTCTTGAGCGAGCCAGGATGAAAGCGGTGTGTATCTCTCCTCCCTTCTCTTGGGCACGCAAGTAGGCCACAGATCCATAGGCTACTTCGGAGGCGTCGCTGAAGACGTGTAGATCCATCTTGCATGTCTCTGGCCTCACTGTGGGTGGGAAGTAGCTGCGGCGTATGTTGACGCCTGGGAGTGAGCGGAGTTCCGTCTCCCACTCTCTCCATGTGGAGGCAAGGTGTGCGGGTATTGGGTCGTCCCAGCCCTGGTCCTTGTCCCATAGTGTTCGTACAATCATCTTTGCCCTGGTGGTGTAAGGTAGAATACATCCCAACGGGTCATATTGTCTGGCGAGTGTTCTGTACACACTCCGTCTGGTGGTCGGTATCGCCGTCGACCTTCCCTGCTCCGTGGTCAGGGGTTTGTGTCTATAGTGGAGCGAGTCTGTTTTGAAGCGCCAGACTAGTCCTAGTGTCATTTCTTGGGCTTCTCCTGGGATGGTCGCCATCCAGGTCTCGCTACTGGCTGCCTTGTCCGCGGGGGAGAGGCTGCGCAATACTTGCGGGTCGCTGCTGGCCCACTGCCTGAGATCAAAGCCGCCTTTAATCAGGGAGGCGCGTAGCTTGAGTAGGAGAGCCTCGGCTTCTTCTTGGGTCAAAACGCTTTGTAAACAGTTGTCCACGTAGAAACTGTTCTTCACACTGTGTCGGACCTCTTCATCTGCTGCTGGGTCCTCTGCGACGTGTTTCTGCAGTGCAAATGTAGCACAGCACGGGCTGCATGTGGTTCCGAAGGGGAGGACTTCCCATTGGTAGATGGCTGGGTGCTCATCTCCGATCCTCTCTCTCCATAGGAACCGCAGTAGGGGCTTATCCTCCTCCACTAGTCTCACCTGCAGGAACATCCCTTTGATATCCCCGCTGATAGCCACCTTGTCCTGGCGGAAGCGTAGTAGCACGCCTAGTAGAGAGGGGCCGAGTGTGGGGCCGGGCAAGAGCTCTTTATTCAGATTCTGGGATCCGATCTGGTAGCTGCAGTTAAACACAATGCGATCCTTGCCGTTGTGGTGGACCTTGTGGTGCGGCACGTACCATGATTCGGTCGTCTGATCGGCCTCTTTAATGTCAATCTTCATTACGTGTCTCGCTGTGATTAGCTTCTCAATCTCAGCGCGGTACACACTCTCTTGAGCGGGGTCTTTGGCTAGGCGCCGCTCTGTGTTCAATAGATACCGCTCCGTAGCTTCTTTCGTGGCGTGAAAGGTGGGCATTCCCTCTCGCCTCAGGAGTGGAGTTGCGGATCTCATCACTCCGCCGACTGTGACTCTCTTTGTCCCTTGCTCGAGGAGGTTTATGGCGTAAATGTCTTCTTTAGAACGAATGTCTTTCTTTTCGTTCTTAAAGGGCATTGTCTCTAGTGTCCATAGCCTCTCGACATGCTGCAGGAGAGTGGTGTCTTCTTCTGTCACTCTGGAGTGGAGGCAGCTAGTGGCTGCTGTTCGGTTGAGAGATTTAGCGAGGGGGCCTTGTAGTGTCCATCCTAGGCGGGTCTCGACTGCTGCAGGACAGCCTCTGGGTCCTGTATGGACCCGGTCTATCGGGACTATGAGGTCTGCATGGTCGGAGCCTATCAGCAGGGTCGGGGTGGCGCCGTCTATGAGCGGGATAGGTAGTTGACGCAGGTGCACATATTTATCCATCAGCTTGGCGATGGGGTAGGTGTACTGTGATAGTCCTATTTCTTGGCTGGTGAAAGCATTTGTAATCCTATACCGTCTCTCTGGCTGCCCGCTTGCTGCGATAGTGAAGGAGACATTCTCGCCTTTTATCGTCTTTAAATCTCTTCTTATTGTCCGAATCGTCATCTGGTTCTCGCTCCCCCGCAGTCCCAGCTGGGCCGCAGCGGATGCGAGGAGAAGGGTCTTCTCTGACCCGTCATCAAGGACGGCGTAAGTGTCCATGACTTTATCTTGGTGGCTCAATGTTACACGGACTACCTTTAAGAGCACCTGGGCGCCGCTGCTGCTGGCGGGGTCAATGTACATGACACTTGCCTTTGTGCTGCTCGATGGTGCAGGTGCAGGCTTTCTTCTGTTACTGTCGTGTAGGACATCTAGGTGGGCTCCGTCACACCGACTGCACCTCTTCTTTAGGCGGCACTCGGCTGCCATGTGACTGCGCGCACATCGGTAACAGCGCCTGTTGGACTTTATCCATTGACTCACTTCTTCTGCATTCATCTTCTTGAACAGGTCACATTGTGACAGCCAGTGTTCCTTCTCGCAGTACGGGCACACCATCTTCCACTTCTCTTTTCTCGAGGGGGTACTGTGGTTCTTACTGCTCGGTACTGATTCTGATTGGTGCATGACAGTCACTGATCTTCTTCCATCGTTTACTCTCCTAGGTCCCTCTCTGGAGCTTGGTGTGCTCCGCACGAATGTGTCCAAGCGTAGGCTGCTGACTTCTCTCGTCAGGAAGTCGGCTAAATCGAGGAGGGATGGTTCGGGACCGTTAGGATCACGGTGGTCTCTTTGCCGCCTAAAGCGCTCTTGTCTGGCGGGCGGCAGCTTCTCTAAAATCCTCTCGACGTTAGAGTTGGCGTATAGCTCGTGCATACCCTTTTCTCGTTGCGCTCCCAGCATCCCTACCAGGGACTGCACTTTTATAGACAGGTCGTCTAGTGAGCGATTGTCTGTTGCTGGGGGTAGGCGATCAATATGCCTTATCTCTTGGATTACGTAATCCCATATACGTCCATATCTCTGGTCCAGCGCTGCTAGAGCCGCGGTGTATGGGGTCGTAGAGGTGGCATAGGCTAGCGCTATATTGTGCGCTCTGGGTACTTTCAGGTGCTTCAGTAATATTGCATACTTGTGGCGTTCGTCAACGACATCCACCATCATTGTCTCTAAGCACATCCGGAGCTCCGTGTACTGTGCTCGATTCTCATGGGTGAAGTCTGGAAACGTCGGTGGGCCAATGTATGACGCCGTGGATGGCTGGCACATCGGTGAGCGTTGGGAGAGAGGCCTCCTAGGCGAGTATCCTCTTGCGCCTCTCTGTGGGCTGGTACCGGCAGGGTACCATGGCCCGCTGGTCCAGGTGCTGTTCCTCGGGGCTGGTCGTGCGTCATGCTCACCCGTGAATAGAGTCGGGGGTCTGTAGCGCAGCGCCGCGGAGGTATAGCCTGGGCTGTACTGGACCTCCTGGTCCGGTGGAGTACTGTGCTGTCGTCGGGCTTGGTTCTCCTCCTCTCCCTCTTCTTCTTCTGTCAGGTCCTCTAGATCCTGTAGTCGTTTATTTAGCCTCTCCGCAGTGTATGCTGCTCCTTCCTTGTAGCTGGGTCTCGCTTGGACCGGTCGGGGAAGGGGGTCTGCGGGGGGTATAGGCTCTCTCTGGTGGTCAAGTTCAGGGTCGCTTGGTCGGTTAGGGGATGCTGCCCTTGACTGTTGTCTCGACGAGGCCCTTGAACCCCTGGCGGAGGGAGAGGGTGTTGCCTTGGCGATCAGCTGCTCCATTAGCTGCGCTTGTAGTCTGTCGCGCTCGCCCTGTAGTCTGTCGCGCTCGGCTTCGCGCTGGATGAGAGCGATGTCGCGCTCTGCTTCTCTTTGGGCACCGTCAGCGGCGCGCTGGGTGTCGGACCGGTCTCTTGCCATATTCTCTTCCGTCTGAAGGCGTCTCATCTCCAGGCGTATGTGCTCTTCTTCGCTCCGCTGCTGTGTTTGGAGTCGATCGCGTTCACCCTGAAGTCGATCGCGTTCACCCTGGAGTCGATCGCGTTCGGTAGAGGCTGTCAGGCTGACGAGGAACGCCTGTGACAGCATCCTCTCCGCCTCGCTGGGGGAAGACGCTTGTAGAGGTGAGCCGCTCCTGGCTGTCCTCGTTGGGGAGTCCTGGAGCTCTATCTCCTCGGCGCTCTCCTCATCTTGTTCCGTGCAGGGTTCCACCTCTGGAGGGTTGTCTTCCTCCCGGAGCTGGTCGGGGACTACTTCTTCGGTATTGGCGGGGGGTAAAGGCATGTCTGTTCCCTCCTGGTCCCCACCGTGAGCTTGGTCAGTTACATTAGAACCCACTAGGGCCTCTGTGGTCAGGGTAACCTGGTCGTTAAGGTCAGACATAATTTTACTTTCTACTTTTACCGCGTTTACCGTCTGTAGAAGGCTAGGTAGTTGACTGACAGCGTAATCCTCTAAGTACTGAGGTGTCTGTCGTCTGCGCCGCGGGCGTTCTACGTTAGGAGGACCGTTTCGTGGAGTGTTCATCATAGGCCATTTCAATATTAATAACACTATATTAATATTACACTAGTTACCCTCCGGCTCGAAGGACCAATTGTAACTGAGGGGTACAATTCCCTGACTGTATTGATAAGTATGGTATTGTTGTGAAGGGCCAGATTAAACCGAATATATATATTTATTTATATATATATATTTAATTGTATTTGTATATTCTCTAATATTCCCTGATATCCCTTGTATATTCCTTGTACAATATGCATTGAATATCCATTCTAGCCTACTGAACATCCCATAATGGTCTCCATTCTACTATTGGTCGAGACCTTGGTGCCAGGCTGCCATACCCCTCAGACCCAGTTCAAACGTACCGCTCCACATGTACGAACAAGTCCTAGTTCCGCGTAGGAATCTGGCTACCGCACCACTAATGGGACTATTTGTTCATAGTGCGTATATATACTGCGCTACTAAAGTAGGACTTCCTTTTCAGTCCAGTTTCTTACCCTCCAATAGAGTCACAGACGTAAAGCCTCCCCGCGACGCCACGTGTGGGAGTAAGGCCAAGTTCGCCTACCATCGGTATTGAGACATTGTGTATATTAATATTTGAATAGTCATATTTGGCACTATATCGTCGAGTTGGACGTAGTCTATTAAGCTAATAATAGTCTGTTAATATATAGTGCTTCGTGCGGTGAGAATACTACCGTAGTCAGTACCCCATCGTTTCGGGCAGAGAACTGGCTGCTTACCCAGGGTGGTTGACCCATGTGAAGCTGCACCCGAGGAGCCCCAGAGCCGACGAGCGAGTGGACCTGTATACCGGATTATTCTACCGACGACAGCCCGCCTTCCCAGGCACGGATTATGCTTTGTATACTTTGATTATTCCATGGATAAAGACCCCCGACACTGCCGTGTGTTGGAACCCCCCCCCCTGGAGAGGACGCAAGGTGATGAGACGCTCTGCAAGACGAGGTCGCTTCACGTCTCTCCCCCGTGGACCGGAGAGAGCCGGCCCACAAAGAGTCCACCTGCTTTCATCTGTGGTCCAAGGATCGCCGGCGCATTGAACGGCACTACAGTGGGTTCACCTGGGATACCCTTGGCCGGACGAGGCAGCCGGATTCTACCCCCCCCCCCCTCCTACTCCTGTCGGCTTACAAGCGACCGGATTAACCCCCCCTAGTGTATCCAGTTATATAATCATTAAAGTATCATTGCTGTTATTCCTTAACTATTCCAGGTCGTATATTTACCACCTGCGCCTTCAGAGATTGGACATTCTCTATTGATATACCGACGAATACTCTTTGCCATAAAAGTGCATACTATTTCAATTCATAAATGTAATTAAGTGATTAAGTGCTTGTTCTACACACCATCGCTGTGTAGAAATAAAGACCTGTTTCGACTTCGTACATTTGTGTTGGATCCGTTTCATCTACGTGAGAGTGTTTATGATAATATATTTATGCCGTGTACTGGGTGGCCGAATATTAAGTACAAAGGTAGTGGTAGTAAGTATCATATCTAGTAATACAGTCAGGGAATTGTACCCCTCAGTTACAATTGGTCCTTCGAGCCGGAGGGTAATTAGTGTAATATTAATATAGTGTTATTAATATTGAAATGGCCTATGATGAACACTCCACGAAACGATCCTCCTAACCAACGCCCGCAGCGCGAACGACGGCTCCCTCAGTACTTAGAGGCTTACGCTGTCAGTCAACAACCTAGTCTTCTACTAACAGTAAACGCGGTAAAACTAGAAAGTAAAAGTATGTCTAACCCCAACGCCCAGACTACCCCGACCATAGAGGCCCCTACGGGCTCTAATGTAACTGACCAAGTTCACGGTGGGGACCAGTGGGAACCAGACATGACTTCACACCCCGCCAGTACTGAAGAAGTAGTCCCCGATGAGTCCCGGGAGGAATACAACGCTACCGAGAGAGAACTCGGCACGGAAGAAGACGGGGAGAGCACCGTGGAGATAGAACTCCAAGGCTCCGCAAGTAGTACACCGAGGGAAGGCCCCCCTATACAACCGCCTTCTCCAGAGGCAGAGAGGACCCTACAGCAGGCCTTCCTCATCAGCCTGAACGCCGCTGCTGAACGCGACCGACTGCAGATCCAGCAGCGAAGCGAACACGAGCAGATACGTCTAGAAATAAGACGCATTCAGATGGAAGAGAATGTGGCCCGAGAACGAGCCGGTGCTCAACGGGACGCAGCGCGCGACAGACAGCAGTCGCAACTAATAGAACAGCTGATCAGACGGACAACACCCTCTCCCTCCGCCAGAGGCTCCAGGAACTCGTCTAGACACACCTCCAGGGCGGCATCCCCTAGCCGAGTAAACAACCCTGAACTTGACCAACAGACGAGGTCTATACCCCCCACAGACCACCTCCCCCCACCGGTCCAAGCGAGACCTAGCAACCGGGAAGGAGCAGCATATCCTGTGGAGAGGCTAAACCAGAGACTACAAGCACTGGATGACCTAACTGAAGACGAAGAGGAAGAGGAGGAGAACCACGCCCGAAGACAGCACAGTACTCTACCGGACCAGGAGGTCCGGTACAGCCCAGGCTATACTCCCGCGGAGCTGCGCTACAGACCCCCGACTCTATACACGGGTGAGCACGACACACGACCCGCACCGAAGAACAGCACCTGGACAAGCGGGCCATGGTACACTGCCGGTACCAGCCCATACCAAGGAGCGGGAGGAGACTCGCCTAGGAGGCCTCTCCCCCAACGCTCGCCGATGTATCCACAGTCAGCGTCATACATTGGCACGCCTATGGTACCCGACTTCACCCAAGAGAACCGGGCCCAGTATACAGAACTCCGCATGTGTCTGGAGACCATGTTGGTGGATGTATTGGATGAACGCCACAAATACGCCATCCTACTGAAGCACTTAAAGGTACCCCGCGCACATAATATAGCGCTCGCCTACGCGACTTCCACCACCCCATACACAGCAGCGCTGGTAGCATTGGACCAGAGGTATGGGCGCATATGGGATTACGTGATCCAGGAGATCCGACACATCGACCGCTTACCCCCAGCAATAGACAATCGAGCACTGGACGACCTGTCCATCAGAGTGCAGTCCCTGGTAGGGATGTTGGGAGCGCAAAGAGAGAAGGGGAGGCATGAACTTTACGCCAACTCAAATGTGGAAAGGATCCTGGAGAAGCTGCCGCCCGCTCGTCAGGAGCGCTTTAGGCGGCAGAGGGACCACAGAGACCCGAATGGCCCCGAACCGAACCTCCTCGATCTAGCAGACTTCCTGGCGAGAGAAGTCAGCAGCCTACGGCTAGATACATTCGGACGGAGCACCCCTGGCTCCAGAGAAGGAACCAGACGACTAAATGATGGAAGAAGATCGGTGACTGTGATGCACCAATCGGAGTCAGTACCGAGCAGCAGGAGCCACAGTACCCCCTCCAGAACGGAGAAGTGGAAGATAGTGTGCCCCTACTGTGAGAAAGAACACTGGCTAGCGCAATGTGACTCCTTCCCCAAGCTGAACGCGGAGGAAGCAGGTCAATGGATAAAGTCCAACAAGCGCTGTTTTCGCTGTGCGCGCTCACACATGGCAGCCGAATGCCGCTTAAAGAAAAGGTGCACCAAGTGCGATGGAGCCCATCTGGACATACTTCACGACAGTAACAGATGGCGCCCTTCACCTGCACCATCCAGCCGCAAAGCGAGCGTCATGTACATCGATCCCGCCAGCAGCAGTGGAGCCCGAGTACTCCTAAAAGTAGTGCGTGTGACACTAAGCTACCAGAATAAAGTCCTGGACACTTACGCCGTCCTCGATGATGGGTCAGAGAAGACCCTGCTGCTCGCCTCCGCTGCGGCCCAGCTAGGGCTGCGGGGAAGCGAAACCCAAATGACAATTCGGACAATAAGACGAGATTTGAAGACGATAAAGGGCGAGAATGTCTCATTCTCTATCGCAGCAAGCGGCCAGCCTGAGCGACGGTACCAGATTGCAGACGCTTTCACCAGCCAAGAAATAGGACTGTCGCGGTACACATACCCCGTCGCCAAGCTGATGGAGAAATATGCACATCTGCGCAAGTTACCGATCCCGCTCATAGACAATGCTATGCCGACCCTGTTGATAGGCTCCGACCATGCAGACCTCATTGTCCCGATAGACCGGGTTCATACCGGACCCCGAGGCTGTCCTGCAGCAGTCGAGACCCGTTTGGGATGGACTCTCCAAGGCCCGCTCGCCAAATCTCTCAACCGAAGTACAGCCACTAGATGTCTCCACTCCCGAGTCACAGAGGGAGAAACCGCACTCCTGCAACACGTAGAGCGGTTATGGACCTTGGAACAAATGCCCTTTAAGAACGGAAAGAAAGACATTCGCTCTAAAGATGACATTTACGCAATTCACCTCCTCGAGACAGGGACCAAGAGAGTCCCGGTCAACGGCGTGTTGAGATACGCCACGCCACTCCTGCGGCGAGAAGGAATGCCTACTTTCCACGCCAAGACAGACGCCACAGAACGGTACCTGCTGAACACGGAGCGGCGCTTAGCCAAGAACCCCGCCCAAGAGAGTGTATACCGCGCTGAGATTGAGAAGCTCATCACAGCGGGACACGTCACAAAGATGGACATTAAAGAGGCTGACCAGACCACTGAATCGTGGTACGTGCCCCACCACAAGGTCCATCACAACGGTAAAGACCGCATAGTATTTAACTGCAGCTACCAGATCGGATCCCAAAATCTGAATAAAGAGTTACTGCCCGGTCCCACACTCGGCCCCTCCCTACTCGGCGTTCTACTCCGCTTCCGCCAGGAAAAGGTGGCCATCAGCGGGGACATTAAAGGAATGTTCCTGCAGGTGAGATTAGTAGAGGCGGACAAGCCCCTGTTACGGTTCCTATGGAGAGAGAAGCCAGGAGATGAGCACCCAGCCATCTACCAATGGGAAGTCCTCCCCTTCGGAACGACGTGCAGCCCCTGCTGTGCGACATTTGCACTACAGAAACATGTAGCAGAGGACCCAGCAGCGGACGAAGAGGTCCGACACAGCGTAAAGAACAGCTTCTACGTAGACAACTGTCTACAAAGCCTTTCAACCCAGGAAGAAGCCGAGGCTCTCCTGATTAAACTCCGCGCCTCATTGATCAAAGGCGGCTTTGATCTCAGGCAGTGGGCCAGCAGCGATCCGCAAGTACTGCGCAGCCTCTCCTCCGAGGACAAGGCAGCCAGCAGCGAGACCTGGATGGCTACAATCCCGGGAGAAGCCCAGGAGATGACCCTGGGATTGGTGTGGCGATTCAAAACAGATTCGCTTCACTACAGACACAAGCCCCTGACTACGGAGCAGGGAAGGCCGGCGGCGGCGCCGACCACCAGACGGAGTGTGTACACAACACTCGCCCGACAATATGACCCGCTAGGATGTATTCTACCGTACACCACCAGGGCAAAAATGATTGTACGAGCATTGTGGGACAAGGACCAGGGCTGGGACGACCCCATTCCCGCACACCTTGTATCCACCTGGAGAGAGTGGGAGATGGAGCTCCACTCACTCCCAGGCGTTAATATGCGCCGAAGCTACTTCCCACCCACGGTGAGGCCAGAGACATGTAAAATGGACTTACACGTCTTCAGTGACGCCTCAGAGGTCGCATACGGATCAGTAGCCTACTTGCGGGCCCAAGACCAGGGGGGAGAGATCTACACAGCATTTGTCCTCGCCCGCTCGAGAATAGCCCCACGCAAGCAACAATCTATCCCACGTCTAGAGCTCTGCGCAGCCCTAGCCGGAGCGCACCTAGCCACGCTCATCCAACGTGAGCTCACCATACCGGTGTCTAGAACAATCCTGTGGTCAGATTCCACGACGGTACTCGCCTGGATCAAATCGGACTCATGCAAGTACAAAGTCTTCGTGGGAGTCAGAGTCACCGAGATTCAAGACTTAACCGAAGAGTTAACCGGAGAAACAGAGTGGCGCTACGTTGATACAAAACAGAACCCAGCTGACGTCATCACCCGGGGGATGCCCCTGGATGACCTCACCCGTCGCAATGTCTACAGTGACGGCCCCGCATTCCTAAGACTCCCGGAAGGACAGTGGCCCATGCCTATCCCGAGGGAAGCAAGTCCAGAGGAGGTGGAAAATAAGAAGTCTGTGTTCTGTGGATTGAGCACCGTAGCCTCCACCGACCCTAACGTAGACGATTGCACGTCCATAGAGAGTGCACAACAAAGAACATTCCTGCGGTACCACCCGGAGTGCAAGCCCCTCGGATATGTCTCCAGTGATGTGGCGGATATCGACCCAGTTACCCCCAACACACTCCTGATGGGGCGGCTAGATCCTGCATTACCCCAGACAATGTACCGGCCTGAAGAAGCGAACGGCCGACGAATGTGGAGGTACAGCCAAGTATTAGCCGACAAGTTTTGGAACAGTTTCCTACTGCACTACCTACCGTCTCTACAGACCCGCCAGAAGTGGGTAAAGGAGAGAGACAATTTGACAGAAGGAACAGTCGTCATGATTATTGATCAATCACTGCCCAGAGCTATGTGGCCGGCCGGCCGCGTAAGCAAAGTGATCACCGGTGCCGACGGCAAGGTCCGAGCAGCTGAAGTGCTCGTCCAGGGTCGCACTTACACCCGTCCCGTGGCAAGGCTCATAGAACTGCCTCGACTCCCAGACACAATCGATGATGACCATGACCCTACAACCCTATGACTTTGTGAAGTTGACTGACCCCTACAGCAAACCCTTATGTGTAAATAGACAACGCGATTAATCTGTCTCTGTTTAACTGATTAGGTCTGGGACCTATTCAGGGGGTGGCTGTTGTGAAGGGCCAGATTAAACCGAATATATATATTTATTTATATATATATATTTAATTGTATTTGTATATTCTCTAATATTCCCTGATATCCCTTGTATATTCCTTGTACAATATGCATTGAATATCCATTCTAGCCTACTGAACATCCCATAATGGTCTCCATTCTACTATTGGTCGAGACCTTGGTGCCAGGCTGCCATACCCCTCAGACCCAGTTCAAACGTACCGCTCCACATGTACGAACAAGTCCTAGTTCCGCGTAGGAATCTGGCTACCGCACCACTAATGGGACTATTTGTTCATAGTGCGTATATATACTGCGCTACTAAAGTAGGACTTCCTTTTCAGTCCAGTTTCTTACCCTCCAATAGAGTCACAGACGTAAAGCCTCCCCGCGACGCCACGTGTGGGAGTAAGGCCAAGTTCGCCTACCATCGGTATTGAGACATCGTGTATATTAATATTTGAATAGTCATATTTGGCACTATATCGTCGAGTTGGACGTAGTCTATTAAGCTAATAATAGTCTGTTAATATATAGTGCTTCGTGCGGTGAGAATACTACCGTAGTCAGTACCCCATCGTTTCGGGCAGAGAACTGGCTGCTTACCCAGGGTGGTTGACCCATGCGAAGCTGCACCCGCGGAGCCCCAGAGCCGACGAGCGAGTGGACCTGTATACCGGATTATTCTACCGACGACAGCCCGCCTTCCCAGGCACGGATTATGCTTTGTATACTTTGATTATTCCATGGATAAAGACCCCCGACACTGCCGTGTGTTGGAACCCCCCCCCCTGGAGAGGACACAAGGTGAGGAGACGCTCTGCAAGACGAGGTCGCTTCACGTCTCTCCCCCGTGGACCGGAGAGAGCCGGCCCACAAAGAGTCCACCTGCTTTCATCTGTGGTCCAAGGATCGCCGGCGCATTGAACGGCACTACAGTGGGTTCACCTGGGATACCCTTGGCCGGACGAGGCAGCCGGATTCTACCCCCCCCCCTCCTACTCCTGTCGGCTTACAAGCGACCGGATTAACCCCCCCTAGTGTATCCAGTTATATAATCATTAAAGTATCATTGCTGTTATTCCTTAACTATTCCAGGTCGTATATTTACCACCTGCGCCTTCAGAGATTGGACATTCTCTATTGATATACCGACGAATACTCTTTGCCATAAAAGTGCATACTATTTCAATTCATAAATGTAATTAAGTGATTAAGTGCTTGTTCTACACACCATCGCTGTGTAGAAATAAAGACCTGTTTCGACTTCGTACATTTGTGTTGGATCCGTTTCATCTACGTGAGAGTGTTTATGATAATATATTTATGCCGTGTACTGGGTGGCCGAATATTAAGTACAAAGGTAGTGGTAGTAAGTATCATATCTAGTAATACAGTCAGGGAATTGTACCCCTCAGTTACAGGTATCATTAAACCACTACCGCTTGATGTACTTTAACTTCTGGCCATCCAGTACACGATATCTAAGTATGATGAACACTTTCCCACATATGAAATCAGGTCCACACAAATATAACAGGCGAAGGTTTAATATAGCAAAAGGTATATACAACATTCACTTAATTACATTTATGATTTGAATGCACTTGTAAGGCAAATGAGTATTCATAGGCAAATCAACACTGAATGTCCAATCTCTGGTTACGCAGGAAGCAAGTATACAACCTGGTTCTTTAGGGAAACTATAGCGATGGTACTTAAGGATTATAGCGGGATACTAAAGGGGTCCTGCTGGTTGTAAGTCAGTAAGGGGGGGGGGGGGGGTTTGGAGAGCCGTCAGCTGCATCCCATCTGGCCAACGATTCCTGGGGAGAATTCAGGTACAGAAAACAGTGCCCGCAGGATCTTGATCCACAGATGAATACACTTGGGCCCTCTTGTAGACGGTAGCTGTAGGTCCACAACGAAGGAGAAGCGAGGCGGCCTCGGTCTGGGTTGAGCGCCGTCTCACCTGGGCTCCTCTCGGGGGTAATTCCAACACTCACTGGCGTTGGCTGTTATCCGCTCCACAAATCAAAGCACCCAAAGCAAATAGATATTCCATGCCGTATAGGCTCAGCAGTCGTCCGGGTAGGTAATCCAATGTGCAGGTCCACTCGTCCTCGCCCAGAACTCCTCGGATGAAAGCACCACGCGTGGTCTGCCCAGCCTGGTTAAGACTCTAGATAACGCGAGGAAACGAAGGGGGTGCTGCTCACTTTAGAACTTTAACCGAACGATGCACCATACATAATAGACTATTATTAACTTAATAGAAATACGTCCCACTCGACGGTACAGTGCCAAACTATGACAATTCAGCTATGAATTTACACGAGGTCTCAATGCCTATTCTGGGGCCAAAATAGGCCATACTGCACCACACGTGGGTCGTGGGTGAGGCTTCACGTCTGTTACTAGGTTGGAGGGTAAAGGACTAATGGACTAAAAGAAAGTTCTACTTTACTTGCGCCCTATTTATATGCACGGTGAACAAATAGTACCATTCGTATTTCGGTAGCCGTATTCCTACGCGGAACCGGGGCTAGTTGGGACATGTTCGTCGGCACTATTGAACTTGACTCAAGGGGCCTGTCTGCTGGCGCCAGGTTCTTGTCCAATGAGAGAATGAACTATTATGGGCTGTAGTAGACTAAAGGGATATTCAGTGTATATGTACAAAGAATATACAAGGGATATCAAACGATATACAAATACTATTAAATATATATCCATAAATAAATATATATATTCGGTTTAATCTGATCCTTCACAACAGGAACGGTTGTGCTTTTTCTGTTATCCTAGGACCTAGCATTGCATTTGCAAAAGACCAAATTGGTCTTTTGCAGTCTCATTCATTTGTGCACGATGGGGCCGCAGTATGATGCCACCATGGCTGAAAACCCACTCCACCGGAGCGCTGGAGGCAGGCACTGCCAAGACCCTGATGGCCACTCGGAACAGTGAAGGAAGAGTCCTCATGTTCATTGCCCAGAACAAGAGGGCGTTCTGTCCTTCGGATATGTCAAAGTAGTGACTTAGCTGTAGTGCTGGAGTGGTCCCAACATCCTTCTACTGCCTCTTATGGTATGCAGCAAACAGGCCTCCCACTTGTCCACGGGTCTGGTCCTCTCGCTCTCCCTCATCCTCATCAACACGAGGCACAGGTGGCTCAGTCTCTGCAGCATCACGCAGGATCAGTTCTGGCAAAACATGTAAAAGCATAGCAGAAACAAAAGAGCCCTTATTACTATTAAGAGTGTTGGTGATGCAGTGGGTTAAACTTAAAAGTATTATTGTTGCAGTCCTTTAGTTTATAATATCATAATTCATAATCAAATGAGGGGAAAAAAGTTACATTAAACTCAATAACACTTACCTTTCACCGTTTGTGCCACCTCTGCTTTGACCTCATGATTGACCAGCACATGGTGCTCCACCCACATCAGAGAAAAGGCTGGATCCAAGGCCGCTGCTTTGAGGTAGACTGGATCTGAAAAGGGGGCAGTGATTCCATCTTGTGTCCTGGCCATTTTCACATTGATGAAGATTCCAAGAAATCTTTTGTTCAGGGATGCCTGGAGACTTCTGACCAGGCCGCTCAGGAAACGGGCTTTAGGCTTCAGCTTCTCAAGGTGGTGATTCAGGGACAGGATAGATGGAACAACCGCACTGATTGTGACTATCTTCTCCCCCTGTGTCAAATCTGTTGCTTCTCCAAACGGCTTCAGGATGTCCACCGCCTCCTTCAACAGATTCCACTCCCGTGAACAACAACTCCTTGTGGCCAGCCTGTTCTACAACACGACAGAGCTTTAGATGATCACATTGGAGAACTGCCTTCACTTGTCTCAGTGTTGAGTTCCATCTTGTGTTGACAGCAGCAGGGATGCCTCTTTCCCCAAACTCAGCTTCAAACACATCTTTGAATGTTGTGCTTGTGTGCAGCAGTGAGCTGAGTTTTGATAACTTTGAAAGAGAAGGAGTCATCACTTTAGTTTCTTTCAAACCATCTCCCACAACCAGCTGGAGAGTGTGGGCAAAACACTGCAAGCGTTGTTTTTTTGCCATAGCTGCATCTACGGTTTGCTGATCCTCCAGGGTTAGGTCATTCCAGAGCTCTGGGTCATCAAGATGATCGTCGTCATGTACTTCATCTTCTTGTTCAGTGGGGAAGCACACTGTGAATGCTTTCCGCATGTTGGCGGCATTGTCACTAATAATATAGTCCAATTTGTCTTTGATGTTGTACTCATCACATATAGCCTCAAATTGCTCACAGATTCTTTCGGCTGTGTGTGAGCCTTTGAAGCGGTCACAGGCCAAGAGATTGGAGTTTAGCTGTATCCTCTCTGCATCTTTCTCGGTCCAGTGCACAGTGACCCCAAGGAACCCCCTCATCTTTCGGTCGGACCAAATGTCCACTGTGACTGAAACATGGTCTGTGTTGCTCAACTGAGTTTTAAGTTTTGAACGTCTCTCTGCAGCGACGTTCTCCACTTTTGATGTCAATGTTCTGCGACACACTGGGCTGTACTTACTGTCAACTACTGTCAGAAAGTGCCGAAAACTCTTGTTTTCCACAATAGACAGGGGCAAGTTGCAATCAATAACCAAGTCGGACAGTATTGCATTGGTGATGGCTTTCTGCTGTGGATGATTCATGCTATACTGCCCTACACGGATCCCCATGAACTGGGAGATTGAAGGCTGTTGTGGTTCATCTGGGATGCTTTTGTTCATCTGGTATTCTTCAAATCTGTAAGAGGTAAGCATATTAAACAGCTGTCAGAATGTGTACATGTAACCTGTGATCTCTCTCTTGTAATGTGATACTGAAGTGCATACATTGTCTACACTGGCTTCCTTGATTCTAAACATGTCCAGAACATACTAGTTTAAATGCTTCATTCAATGATAATCTGACAAAATTGTACAATTATTAAAATGATAATACTTTTAATACTTTTATTAATATTAATTAGGCTACTGCTGGCCATTCATCAAGCGAGACATTGCTGATTGTTTGTATTTTATAAGACAAGACTACAGCAGCCGTGCATCTTGGATGTAATGATTGATTGAAAATTGTATTAATAGATTGCAGAATGGGTACAATACAGTACAGCTCAATACATACAATTGTTAAGGGGATGCAGACCAGAGAAAGACTTTAGTCTTGTTTACATCAGGGTCCCCCATACATTTATGACATACACAACATACAGATAGACAGTACTGCTACATTTATGACATACCAGATTTACAAATACAGTACTGTTTGTGATACAAAAAGAGTCTAAAAAAGTGTGATACATTTATGAAGAGTGTGATAACGTTAGCATGTTTGCCATGTTACGTTGTCGATGGCTCATTGATTTAACTGTAGCTACTAGCTAGCAAGCCAAGTTACTTATCACAAGTGTCATGATGAATTGAAAATGGGGGACCCTGATGTAAACAAGACGAAAGTATTTCTCTGGTCTGCATCCCCTTAACAAATTGTGTGTATTGAGCTGTACTGTATTGTACCCATTCTGCAATCTGTTAAATAAAGTTTTCATTCACTTACCGATCTTTGTGAAGCTTTAAGTGTCGAACGAAGTTGGACGTTGTTGCGTCTCCGTCTGTGATCCTCGAACCGCATGTTTTGCATACTGCGATTCGTTTTTTGTTTATCACAGAATAGTTTTTATATCCAAACGCAACAATCCTGGGTAGCATTTTACGTTTCCAACTGGATGCGCCATTCTGAATGAGTGAACTCAGCTGTGTTTCATTTCCTGATTGTGGATCGCTCGCGCAACGTGATTGGTCGGATTGTTTGAAAACAAAGTGGCTCTGGGAAATGAAGTGTGGATTCGCGCAAAATGAATTAATATATATACATTTAATAACGTTAATTTTTAATCGTTGGGCATGGGGGAGGTATCAAGTCTTTTCAAGTCAAAAGGCTCAAGTCCAAGTGAAGTCACAAGTCATTGGTTTTAAAGTCCAAGTCCAAGTCAAAGTCTTTTTTGTTTTGGTCAAGTCAAGTCTAAAGTCATCAAATTCGTGACTCGAGTCTGACTCGAGTCCAAGTCATGTGACTCGAGTCCACACCTCTGGTACATACATTATAAAAACATACAATATAAAAACACAAGAATACATGCAATACAATCCCCACAATAACAGTTTTACACAAACAATTAAAAAGAAAAAAAAAGCAGGCGGTTAGGTGGCCGAGCGGAGATTGCGTTCGTCACCAACCCCGGAGCTGTGAGCTGGATTCGCCTGTTCGAATCCAGCTCACAGCTCCGGGGTTGTCACCAGCTTGGCTGGCCGTCCACACTAATACAATTGGCTGTATTAGAGGGTGGGAGAAGCTGGCGGGGTGGGTCCGGGTCGTTGTAAACAGCGACTCCTACAGCGACCAGGAAGGGACTGGGAATTGGCATACGACTAACATTGGGATGGGAGAAAATCGGAGGAAAATGGAGGGGGGAAAAGATCAATAATAATAATAAAAACAAAAAAGTGCTACAGTACCTAAAATAAATAGCTAAATAATCAATCCTGGAAAAAGTCTTGTCTCGACGAGAAGAAGGACTAATCACTTGCGGAAGGGTTGAGCAATCGCCACATATCGATTACCCCGTGTCCTTAGACCAGGCTTGTAGGGCTGTGGTAGCTTGATTCTGATCAGAGGTTTCAGCGTGATTGGACCTATCAATCAATGGATCCCAAACTGGATTAAAATCAGCTCCTACTATTAATGAGTAATCAGGTCATTTCAGCATAGCTGCAGTGAGTACAGCATAAAAGTTAGCGTCATACAAATTAGGGGCGTAAGCAGAGATCAGCGCAATTTTTCGGTTAGAACATTCTATTTTAGCAATAGTAATTCGACCATCTGCATCAGACCACACATCTAACAGTTTAATATTCAATTTTCGTTTCGCTATTATGGCTACCCCACGGGCCTTGGTGCTAAAAGAAGAAGAACTTATGTTATGATAAAATGTATTTGCCATTTTTGCATTATCCGCCAATAAAAGGTGTGTTTCACTCAGTAAAGCAAGGTCTACTTCCTTCCTTTTTAGCCACGTTAGTACACTTGTGCGTTTATGGGGTATATTGAGACCCCCTATATTCCAGATCAATATGTTCAAATTAGCCATAGTCTAAAAAGGCTGCAGTATGACTGAATGTAATTCGTTTGGAGTAGAACACCATAATAGATACATATCCACTTGTTAAGGTCCTATTGAGTTCCGAGCGTGAGCGTGAAAACAAAAATAAAACAGAGCGAGTTGATTGGCAAGAAAAACAAAAAAACACAGCAATCCCCCATTCCCTCCCCCACTTCAAAACACTTTTCCGGTATCGATCAAACATCAGTTGGTCAACCCTGATCGAGCACAGAAACCACAACAACCTTATTAGTAACCATACTAATAACTTGTAAGGTATATCGTAACAATTTAGAAAAAAGGGAACCCACTTCACTCAACTGAGAGAAGAAATCTTTGCAGAGTTCAATGTGAAGTTCAAAGTGCAGACGATAACAACAGGTGCATTAAAACACAGTTTGTCTGAGTTGATCTTGAGAAAAGGGCAACATGCGTACCCGTCATTGAGATAACCCAGTGGATACAAACCTTAAGCGTTATGATTCAGCCGGAGCAAAAATAAATAAATAAAAATGTCACAGTAGACACGTAGCAGTGGTAATGTTAGCTAGGAGAGCTGGACAATCAGCATGCCTTGAGCTTAGCTTAATCAGGCCCAAGGCATCAGTGGCGGCGGGGGGGAGGGGCTAGCAGGGGCTTAAGCTCCCTCTGAAAAAGGCTTAGCCCCCTCTAAGCCCCCCCTCCCAGTTATGTTTTTAATTTTATTTATATATAAAATACATTACGAATTCCGTTATATTGGACATTTGTATTAATTATATCAAGCGAAGAACTGAGAAATTTGGCAGAGAGAGACGGCAACATTATCGTGGGTTTGCGTGATGAGTATCTCCACCTCTTTTATTGTGAAGCTGTATCTATCTACCGGTAGTCATCAAAAGCATGTCTGTCACTATAGCCAATTGAAATGCTAGAAATGGTCACGTGGACTGGGAGAACCAATGGAATAGTCCCACCGGGCCGCAGAGGGGAGATGGAAGAAGGAGAGATGTGCAGAGAGGGGGGGGGGGGGTGTGGAGCTAGGGGAGATGGACAACTGGACATGAGAGAGGTCAGTTGCTGGTGGATATTGGCAATTTTTTTATTGAAAAATGACATCAGGGAGTTACAATGTTCAGTGGAGTAGAAGTGTGAGGGAAGGGAGTCAGGGGGGCGGAGTGAGTTGTTGACCACTGAGAACAGGGCCCTGGTGTTCCCAGCACCAGCAGTGATTTTGTCTGCAAAATATTGGGATTTGGCTGAGGAGAGGGCGTCTTTGTAGTGGAGGATATGGGTATGGTGCATCTGTTTGTGAACAGTGAGTCAGTTTTTTCTGGAAAGCCGCTCCAGCTGACGTCCTTTGGCTTTCAGCAGACATAGGTGAGGGGAGAACAAGGGGGCAGAGTGGGGGAATGAGACAGTCCTGGTTTTGAGGGGGGCAAGTGAGTCCAGCAGAGTTTGGAGACTGTCGTTGTAGTGAGAGACGAGCTGATCCGGGGTGCATGGGGGGATGGTGATGGGGAAACTGTCGATGCCTGTGGTGAGATCTGCTAAATTAATGTTTTTGATGTTGCGGAAGGACATAATGCGTGACTGTTTGGTTTGGGATAGTGTCCGACTTAAATTAAATGAAACAACCATGTGGTCAGAGATGGGGAGATCGACAGCAGAACAGTTGAGAGGGGTGACACCTGAACAACAGACCAAGTCCAAAATATGAGACTTTAGAATGGGTTGGGAAATCTATGTGTTGTTTGAGACAAAACTGTCCAGGCAAGAGATGAAGTCCTTAGTGAGAGCATGATTCATGTTGTCCATGTGAATATTTAAATCACCCAACAGAATTATGTTGGATGAGAGTGAACAGATGTGGGTGAGAAATGTGTTGAATTCATCAATGAAATCCTTGTTTCATTCACACATGCACTCACAGAGCAATGGCAGCCAGACTCATTGGGAGCAATTTGGGGTTCCGTGTCTTTGGGGTATTATCTGGTACTTTGGGGTATTTTGTGGTATACTTTGGGGGTATTTTGGGGTGTTTTGGGGTACTTTGGGGTATTTGGGGGTATTTTAGGGTACTTTGGGGGTATTTTGGGGTATTTTGGGGTACTTTGGGGTATACTTTGGAGTATTTTAGGGTACTTTGGGGTATTTTGGGGTACTTTGGGGTATTTTCTGGTACTTTGGGGTATTTTGGGGTATACTTTGGGGTATTTCGGGGTACTTTGGGGTATTATGGGGTACTTTGGGGTATTTTGGGGTATTTTAGGGTACTTTGGGGTATTTATGGGTATTTTGGGGTATTTTCTGGTAGTTTGGGGTATTTTGGGGTATACTTCGGGGTATTTTGGGGTATTTTAGGGTACTTTGGGGTATTTTAGGGTACTTTGGGGGTATTTTGGGGTACTTTGGGGTATACTTTGGAGTATTTTAGGGTACTTTGGGGTATTTTGGGGTACTTTGGGGTATTTTCTGGTACTTTGGGGTATTTTGGGGTATACTTTGGGGTATTTTGGGGTATACTTTGGGGTATTATGGGGTACTTTGGGGTATTTTGGGGTATTTTAGGGTATTTTGGGGTATTTTTGGGTACTTTGGGGTATTTTCTGGTAGTTTGGGGTATTTTGGGGTATACTTCAGGGTATTTTGGGGTCTTTTAGGGTACAGTAGAAGCCGTCGAGAATCACGTCCCCACTGCCACTCATCTACCACTCCAATGTCACTTTAGAACTCACTCAGGTGTTAATTTTCGGGGGCTGGTACTTAATTTAAGTGCTTCCCCAGGGAGGGGGTCGGGGGCTACTGCCCTCAGACCCCCAAGATAATTTTTATATGGGCAGTCTGACTTGGCGTACTGACCATATATTAGTGTTGCAATGCATGATAAATAAACAGTGAAAAAATCTAAGAAATCGGATGGGGCTGGGACATTTGGGACGAATAAAAATGTAAGATGAAAATCTCCCCAGCCGTGGAGGTGTGAAATCTGGCCCGGTCGAGAACAATAGGAGTCACAAAATCAGAGTGGTGAAGTAGTGGCAGAGTAGCAGTAAATGCCTGACTTCTAAGGGCTTCTACTGTACTTTGGGGTATTTTGGGGTACTTTGGGGTCTTTTCTGGTACTTTGGGGTATTTTGGGGTACTTTGGGGTACTTTGGGGCATTCTGGGGTATTCTAGGGTACTTTGGGGTATTTTGGGGTATTTTTGGGTACTTTGGGGTATTTTGGGGTACTTTACCATCGTTTTTAATCATATGAGAGAAAGAGAGAGCAAGAGAGAGAGAGAGACTCACACTAACCATCACTGTAGGAGAAATAAACCGGGTAGAAAATCGGGGACCAGCTTGGTTGACATTATCATCTAACGTTAGTTTAGGTCATCGAACTGTCACATGTGCTCCTAAATAATTTTTCCGGTTCAGTACTGTCGAGTCTTGACTTTAGGCACATTGCACACATTTACGCATATAATGTAGAACATTCTATGCGCATATTGCTGCGGTCAAAAGTGGTTAGTAAAAGTAGTATCTACTTACTGGTCACAGGAGTCTTCAATAACGTTTGGATGGTAATCCATTTTGTGAATACATTTGTTGAAACAACATCTTTGTTGGCAGACGGCTCCTGCTATGTTAACGTTAGCAAGCTAAACGTGCATAGTGCGACTAACATGCATAGCATTGATTCATTTCCTGATAATGTATGACGGTAACCCCTCCTCACCGCGACTCATTGACTGTATTGTATCTGTGTGTTCGTGCGTGACTTTCGACACAGTGGTTGGAGATCATACTTTTAAATTCAGCAAGAGAAGGAAATCAGTTGGAGGGCATTCAAGCTGTTGTCAGCATCGACACAGTGTCGTGGGACGGGTGCTGAAAGACTGCGCCGACCAGCTGACGGGGGTCTTCACTAAGATCTTCAACCAGTCCCTTTCCCAGGCCATCGTCCCACCCTGCCTGACTCTCCACTCTACCCTGTCCCATCTGGAGAGAGGGGGGGGCTATGCACGCCTGCTCTTCATGGACTTCAGCTCGGCATTCAATACCATCCAGCCTGACAGACTAGTGCCCAAACTCCTAGATCTTGGACTAAACCACCCCCTCTGCCGGTGGTCCAAGGACTTCCTGTCTGACCGCCCCCAGATGGTCAGGATAGGCCCCCACACCTCCACAGCCATCAGCCTCAGCACCGGATCCCCCCAGGGCTGCGTGCTGAGTCCCTTATTTTACTCCATTTACACCCACAACTTCACCACAGTCCACCCCAGCAACGCCATCATCAAGTTCGCTGACGACACCACCGTGGTGGGCTGCATCTCAAAAGGTGACGAGACCGCGTACCACAATGAGGTAGAGCAGCTGTCAGCCCTGTGCAAAACTAACAACCTGCAGCTGAATAAGCTAAAAACTCAGGAGATGATCGTGGCCTACAGGAGGAAGAAGACCGACATACAGCCCCTGTACATTGACGGGGGATGCGTGGAGAGAGTCTCAGTCATCAAATTCCTGGGCGTCCACCTGGAGGATGACCTGACCTGGAGAACCAACACCAAGGCGATCGTGAAGAAGGCACAACAGAGACTCTACTTCCTGAGAATATTCAGGAAATACCACATCAGACAGCATCCTCACGTACTGCTCAACGTGTGGTTCCTCAGCTGCACAGCCGCAGAGAGGAAGGCGCTCCAGGGGTTGTCAACTCGGCCCAAAAAATCATCGGATGCCCTCTCCCCTCACTGGAAGAACTATATAACTCCCGCTGTCTTAAGAAGGCAGTGAAAATACTTAAGGACCCACACCATCCTGGCAACAAACACCTCATACGGCTGCACTCGGGCAGGCGTTTCAGCGTCATGCCTACCCGGACTAACAGACTCAAGTTCCGTTTTTATCCCAGGGCCATAAGTGCACTAAACTCAGCTAAAATTTAAAACAACAATCTCCCCTGTTGGTCAAAACTTAAAAACTCAGTACAAGCACGGATATCAATAGTTAAGATGGACGTCCTACCTAGAATCAACTTCTTCAGCTCAATGCTAACGTTACCCCCTCCAAAGGGTTACTGGAAAGAATTACACTCCTCCACATACAAATTTATTTGGAATAACAAACCACCACGTATAAAAAGATCCACCGCACAGAGAAACAAAGCAGACGGTGGTATGGCATTTCCAGATTTCCACCACTATTTTAAGGCATACACTTTAAGACCACTGACAACATGGTTTGATCCCCAAGCATCAGTATCCTGGAGAAATTTAGAAGAAAATATAGTAGCTCCACATAGGCTGAAGGACATAGTGTACACCAAATTATCAATTAAGCAATGCAAACGGAAATTTGGCCCCATAATCACTCATGCAATCCGGATATGGCGTGAAACACAAAAAAAAGACTCTATCCCACATAAATGGCATAATCATACTCCCTTATTCAATAACAATGCACTATTGATTGGAAAACAACATATAAGATTCCCTAGATGGGAAAAGCAAGGCATACACACATTAGGAGACGTTTTCAACAAACAGGGTTTTTGTAGTTTTGATGAAATATGCAAAAAAATGTATCTCACCAAGTCCTCATATTATTTTTACGCACAGTTATTGGCATGTTTGAAGGCTCACGGTGTTCCATTAAGGATACCAATTGTACACCACAGATACCACAAATTCTTCTATGAAAGAGAGACATCGAGAGGTTTTGTTTCAGATTTTTATCATCAATTACTAACGGCCTCGTATGAAACCCTACATCTAGACTCAGTCTGGAGGAGGGATATACCAGACCTGGAGATAGACTTTGACTGGCAAGAAGCCTGGGCAAATGTACGCCTTGCATCAAGGAACCCGGACCATCAACAAATCAATCTTAACTATATTCACAGGACATACTTAACTCCTATAAGACTGAACAAAATGGGTCTTAAACAAGACTCCAAATGCTCCTTATGTACAAATGGGGACGAAAGGACATTTATGCACATGTACTGGGACTGCCCACCAGTTAAGATATTTTGGAAAGAAGTGACCCAGCAATTGTCAAATCTCTTAACTCTGGATATACCTGTACACCCCTCTGTATTACTGCTGAATGATGTCTTTGAGCATGCAGTACCTCCACAGCTAAAGAGATTGGTTTTATCCGGTATCACAGTGGCTAAAAAGCTGATAGCATCACGATGGTTTCAACCGGAAAAAATGTGCCGGAAGGTCTGGATTCTTACATATCTCGATGTGATTTATCAAGAAATATCAACAGCTAGAATTTTGGGTCTCAATGAATCCAAAATGGCAATGTGGTTAGAAGTGGTGGAGAGAATAAAAGCTAGCATATAATGGTCTGGTTAGGAACAAATTATAATGGTTGGATTATCCAATGGGGGGTCCGGGAGAGGGGGTACGAGCTGGAGCATATGTGTATTTGTATATCCTATTGTGTGTTGTCATGTTTGTTTATGTGTTTGTTTAAAAAATAATTAAAAAATAAAATACAAAAAACAATCTCCCCTGCATCCCCCCCCCCCCCCCCCATGCACATGCACACACACACACACAACACCAAGAGAATAGTGCAATTTTCTTTTATACCCCCGATGTTTATGTCTATTATGTCTCACTCTTGTCTTTATTATTTTAATACTGTGTTTTAGGACTGTGTTTTTATTATCTAGGGCTGTGTGACTGTTAGCACCTAGGGCTGCATTTTAAATTCCGTTGTACCATTGTGACAATGACAATAAAGATAATTCATTCATTCATTCGTCAAAGGTAAAGGCCACTTTTTTCTAGTTCAGAGCAAACTTGAGGAGGAACCCTATGAACCAGTAATTTGAACAAGAACAAACAAAAAACACAGAAAAACATTGGTCTTCTGCTTTCGTTCCTTTTTCATCCACCTACAGTTCCTCCCCCTCTGTGTCCCCCAGCTGGATCTGTGTGGGAGGCACCCTTTGCTCTGAGCTAATCTGCAGATGAACACAGTAGACCTCATTTGTCAAACAAGATCAAATCACACTGATATGCACGGACACGGTGTCGCTAATTATCAAAATTACTTTAGCACCAAATTACGTAGTGGCTTTATGCATGTATGTGGGGTCATTATGGCCCCCTAATTTCAGTGTCTGGCAAGACCTTGAGTATTATCCAAACACAATATGAATCTAAAGCCCCTTTCACACAGAGAAGCCGGCAAAAAGGGGGCATTTTGCTGTAACATTGCTGGTTACAGACCCATTCACGCTGCTCAAGAAAGACACCAATTTTCCAGCATGTTCCCTTTCACGCACAAAACCATCCTTCTTTTGTTGCTAAGTAACGTGCAACGCATGAGTGTTTGTTCATATATCGGCTGTACAATATGACCCAGACTGTGGAGAACAAGTTGTGCATAGTTCTTTATACTTTTTTACAGTTTGAAAGAGCTTTTCTGAAAATAGCCAACAAGGCCATATAGTTGTATGGGACTAGTATTACAGGGACTTCTAGTAATTTGTACTAATTGTGGAGACGTTTGTGATCTTAATCCCATGTGAACCTGCCTTGTCTTTGTATTTATAATTTGTAAAGTAAAAATTACAGCGCAACTACCATAATTCGGCAAACACATAGGTCACCTGACTCACCTGATAATATTAGCCCTGTGCGAATCACAATTTCAGTAATTTGGGGTCATAATTTGTCATTTGTTTTGTAGTAGCCTAGTTTAATCAATACATAGCCTACAGTTTGAAATGCTGTAAATCTCCACTTCTGCAAAAATCTATCCTGGAAATCGTGGAGATTGGGGGTTATTTTATAGTACCACGGGTCCCCACGTAGCCTAATACTAGTCCAGTGTGAATCGGAAAGGGAAATATTTCACACCAGATGAAAAGAGTAATATGTCTTGGTTGACAGGTTGTGCAGGAATAATTAAGCGTTGTGAATGACAGAGATGAGACATCTCTCAATTAAATCTGGCAACACAAGTCCTCCAAAGACAAAATATAGAACTACATTTAAAAACTTTCTTGGGGGGGAAGGATGTGAGATTAACACGAGAAATTACCAAAAGGCAGCACAGTGAGAGAAATGGTTAGAAAATGAGAGAAACCCGAGAAAAACTAGGCTGTTGGCAGGTAGTGATTATCTCCCTGATATCATATTCCATCATTATTTGCTACATATCATAAGTAATGTATAAGAGAGGCGGCTTTTTCTCTCACACAGAGCAAAAGCAGGCGTTTTGCCTAGTGATGGGCTCTTTGAAGAGAGCTGGATATTTTGGTTCCGTTCCTTTCCAAGAACCGTTCAAAAGAATGGCTCATTGTTCTTTTTCTTTAGGTGGCAGGGTTACTTGGTTTATCAGTCTTGAATCAAAATCTTTGGTTTATCGGCATAATAATCACTAGGATAATGATAGGATAAGATTTTTATCAGATTAAAATGTAGACACTTAAATCCCCTGGAAACAAAGCCTCAAATCATTAAAATGTACAGTATGTATGATATCCAACATGAGTGTGATATTAAGCGTCCACCAAAGTGTGAATTAAAATATATAAGTCTATATCAAGGTGAGAAGACAGTCTTACAGTCCCTGAATTAAGTCATCTGTCCTTGACCATATCCTGTCCCCAAAATGTCCCTGATTTGTTCTTACAGGCAGAAGGGGAAATTAGATTGCAAAGTAATCATACTAAATAAACTCTGAATCTTGCGTTTGGATTGAGAGAGCTCGAGTGAAGTCAATAATACAATGTTGCACTTTTCGAAATGTATAAAATAATGTATAAAATAAATAATATAATAATATAAATGTATATTATTTGTTGGACCGGCCATCGGACTGTCAACACCACTCATGAACAATACCCTATTACATTTGTGCTTGTCTTTGTTTATTAATTTGTTATCTGTTTTGCTCACTTGTCTGTTGTCTGTGTATCTGTTGTCTGTGTTGTGCCCCATTGTCTAGTCTAGTGTATTCTCCCCCTGTGTCTGTATCTATGTGTTATTTAGTCTCGTCATGTTTCAGTATGTTACCCCAGGTTGTTTCAGTCTTTTCCACAAAGCTGTGTCTTGTTCCCAATCACCCTCATGTGTCAATTAGTCTGTGTATATTAGTGTTGTCTGCCCTGCCCTCCTGTGCGGGATCATTGTTCATGTTACCCTCGTCCTGTGTGCTGTCAACCTTTTGTTCCCAGTGAGTCAGTTTTGTATTGTTTGCCACGTTAAAGTAAAGCGCTTATTACTTCCATCCATGACTCGTGCTTCATCTATTTTCATCCTCCACTACCCCTCCTCGTGTTAAATCTGCATTCCGGGTTCTACTCCTCTCTACCACCGACATGCCAACAAAACGTTCCAGGAATCGTAACAGTCTCCCACACCATGGCTTGGTTCTCTTCGTTCCAAAAGCTGTTCAAAAGCTGTTCAAAAGAGTCGCGTCGTTCGCGAACGTCACATCATTATTATTGCCTGCTTCATGACGGCTTCATGACCAGGTCGGAAGGTGGCATTTTGGTGGTCTACTGATCGAGGCTGCTGAAGCTCTGTGCAGACCAACTGGCTGAGCTGCTCCAGAAGCTCTTCAATCTGAGCCTACGGGTCGTGAGGGTGCCGGTCCTGTGGAAAACATCATGGCTTGTGCCGGTACCCAAAGCTGGGCGCCTGGCCGAGCTCAATGACTACAGACCGGTGGCCCTCACGTCACACATCATGAAGACACTGGAGAGGCTGCTTCTACACCATCTGAGGCCACCGACCAAACACGCCCTTGACCCCCTGCAGTTTGGGTACCGGGAGCGCATCGGGGTGGACGAGACTGTTCTCTACAT